>NC_048408.1:18043794-18049830 GCF_013103735.1 Etheostoma cragini
CCCCCCCCCCCCCCCCCCCCATCTCCTCTTAACTGCTCTCCTTTACAGTGTAAGAACTACCAAACGATGTCCCATATGAAGGTTGTCTCTCATGCAATACATGCTGCGAGACAGCTGATATCTTTAACTGAAATACAACAAAAACCTGAAAAAACTAAAAAACAAAAAAGTTCATTTTTTTAACCAGAAAAAAAATAAGTGAATCAACAAACTTTATAAGGGGTCTAATGAAATGTTGAAATGTGAAGGCAATACATTTACGTAAAACAAAATGTAACTAAACTGCAATGAAGCCTCATAGCTCATATGATAATGTTTCTACTGAAAACGTTATCTCAAGAAAATTAAAACAGCCTGTGATCACATGTGACATGTAAAGATACTGTTAAAAAGGCATGATGCCAGTCTGTGTGAAGATATATCAACCGAATGTCTGGTGGCAAAACATCTTTGCATACTAAATAAAAGAAACATCAGAGAATTAAAAAAAGAGAAAAACTCAGGCAAGGCTTATAGCCCATGATGGCCTGCTTTCATTAAAAAACAAGAATAATGGTCCTATTGAGCAATAAAATGTTTGTGCCTACAAGTTATTATACATTTTTCTGTTGCAGCAAATAGGAGTCTAGGGTGCTAATGAGGCTAGGGGAGGGCATTCATTTGAACCCCAAAGAGGAATAAAAGAAAAGGGGAACAAGTGAAAGAAAGAAAAGAAAGCGAGGATCAGAGGGAGGAGGTTGGCAGGGACTGTGTATGAAAATTTGGCGTCTTCCATACAGAGATAGCATCGTGCCACAAACGGCCGACGCCACCACTCCCCACAACTCTCACTTTCTGATCATCAGCGTTAAACTCGCCCACGTAATAATTTCTTCATTTCTTCAACCCACATGTGCAATATAAAACGAAATAGAGGTTGTTGCCTTTCATTTCTAAATCAGTATTGACCTAACTTTTTATTCAGCAACAAAAACTCCGCAAAGTCACTTATTGTGGGGAAAAATAACTCCATGGGAAAAAAACGATGAATAAAAAACAACAAAAAGATCATTTTAGCATGACTATGGCTGTGTGGTGCTGGAGAGCGTCGTTAGCCAGACTTAGCAGCTGATGCCAGGGCCTCGCTGTGAGTGCTGCCCGGTGAATAAGCCATGTTCCCTGGCTGACAGTAAGCACTGACCACTGAAATCTTTCTCCAGCTGCTCCTCCTCCTCCTCCTCCTCCTTTCTGTCTCTCTGAGGTCGGGAAACCCTCCTGAGTGGGTATATGGTTTTTGGGGACAGACACATTTCATGGTTGGCGCCGCTACAAAAGCCTGAAAAGAGACCCGGCACTGGGAAGACACAGTATTAATACAGACAATACCACCCCCTCGCTGCGTCTGACTTGCTTTTTTCTCAGCAACCCCTTTATTTCCTTTTCTTCACCTCATTTCTCCAGTTCTTTGCTCTCTAGGTTATTTCCAAATTAAAACTGTAAAAAAAAAGAAAAAGGCCCACTCAGCTCAAGTAAAGAATGCAGTTTTTACCATGGGGTGCTTAGCTTACACTCATTTTTATTTGGCAATCATTAATGTTTTAATGTGTGTTTTATTGCGTAATTAAATCTTAACAGTAGGTATTAGACCGAGTTCAGCAGTGTGTTAAAACGCCCTTTATTTCCTTTAGACAAAATTAGAAACTGCTAAGCATTTACATAAACACCATTCCACAAATAACGAAATAATTTATGAAATTATTATTATTATTGAAATAATAAAGATAAATATATTTTGATTAACATAAAGGATTTTTGACCCATACATTTTAACACATTTTATCTGGGCCTAATTATATATATTTAAAAAAAACATTTGGGAACTTTATACCTGACACTGATGAATGTAACGTTTTGTGGAAATTTCTACACAAACAAGGTAGCTGTAAAGGAAAAATAGGTGTACATTAGTAATGATGAAACTAGTGCAGTAGACTACTTACTTTGACACTAATATAAGATTTCTGTCTTTCATCCTTAAGAACTTCAGAATACAAAGCTGAAGAATATCTCTGTCAGTTCTTCTGCTTTTCTAACTGTGTGGCATTTACAATGGAGAGCTTGACCTGAGAAGAAACGGAACAAATCTGACAGCCGAGTTTATTCACAAAGAAAAAGAGGATCAGAGAAACAATTTTAAAAGAGCCAAATAGCAACAACTGCCTTATTTGTCTGATTCCATCTCGATGATGGCCTCCCGATTTCACTGGAATAATCTGTTTACCCCACATCTCCCATCGCATAAACTCTTCGCACAAAAGGAAACAGATGCGGGTAGAACAGACATGTTCAGGGGTTTTACTCTCCCCCGAGTCACACACAGCCAAAGAAAGTGAGGCTTATGATCGTTATGTAAAAACCAAAAAAGCAGGGAGCCGTTTCTAGGACAAAGGCCCCGTATCACAGAGAACGCCAGTTTTTTCCTGGTCAATTTAATGGGACACCAAACATAACAACATTGTCTTTGAGTCGCCTTTCTCATGCTTTTTTTCTTATTTTCCCTCGAGTCTGCTTGTGTCATCATGGTCTCATGAGATAAATGCAGACCCTGCGGTTTTGGACCAGTCTATGTATATCTGAGACACCCCATGTTAGCCTTGCGTCTGTGTGTTTGTGTGTGTGTGTGTGTGTGTGTGTGTGTGTGTGTGCGTGCATGTTTTGGAGCGAATGAGCACACAACAGGGCTTTGGCTAGCCCAATACCATTAGCTATCCAAATACACAGACATTTTTTCCAAAGCCAAGAATAATGTGAGAAGACTCCCTTTGCACTATGTCTCTCTAATGTGACGGGGTTTTCCCTCTATCTTAACCCTTCAGATTTGATATGTAGCCACCTCGAAGTGCCCCCAGTCACCAGACAGGAAGACAGTGCCATGCAAGAGAAGACGCGGCCCCGGCTAAACGAGACCAACCAGAGAACAAGCCGCTCGGCATGCGGAGAGCTTTTCTTAGCCGGCGTGGGCCCTGTTCCCACCAAACACAAAAAAGCCTCAGACCGGACCAACTCCCTTGGTGTCGAGATTTCATTTAATCAAAACTCAATGCTTACTTCAGTGCTGAGGGTCATCCTGAGATGCGCGCGCACACACACACAAACAAAAACAAAAACACTCACACACAAGAACAGTCTACTCAACCCTTGTGATGTCATGGGAGCCGGAGAAAAGAGCCAGGAAGTAATTAAGAACAGATTATTTTCACAGAACAAAAAAAATAAAATAAAATACTGCGCCACGGAGCACTGGGAACCTGTGGAGTATTCTGTTAACTTTTAACACGTTGCAAGCCATTCATCATGTCAGCCATGACTGTCAGGATGCCTCTCTTTTTCTCCGTTTCACTATTCTTCTTCTATCCCCCCATCTTTCTCCCACATTTCTGTTCTTTCCACTCAATAAATCCAAGAATTTTCCTCAGCAATGAACAAAAGTGTTTTTTTTTATAAATCTGTGAATCCTTCCTGTGGTCAGTAAGTTGGCCGGTGAGCTGGCTGCAGCGCTAGGATTTCTCTGGGCTTTTTAATAGCGCCGTCCAAGGCATGACTGTTGCTATAGTAGGAGAGAGGCGGGATCTGGCACCGTTGAGCGGTCATGGCAGAAATGGCACGGCGAGTACATTTCACACTTCCCTCGGAGTGACTGCAAATTTCCTGTACTGAACTTTTGATTGGAAACACATTTGAAACATCTTTTCATGATCACACTTACTGCGTACAAAAGAAAGGAAAAAAAGAAAGCAGTAAGAATGAGGTCCAAAACATGACTAAGTGCACTGAGCTAACTTTGGACCTCACAAATGGGTTCTGTTTTCTTTTTTTATCTTCTCTTTTTCCAACCTTGAATAAATCACAAATGTGCTGAGTTTAAGCTAAAACAGCACAAAGGTTATAAATCAAATAGTCCACTGAACACTGTGAGAGCCAGCTAAATGGTATCTCCTCAGACGGGGTACAAGTGGACCCACCTATGCAGTAAACACACCAACAGAAGTGAGCTAGTCCTGTGAACTAAGCCTATCCAACACACTCCATTCAGAAATTATCAAAGGGACCCTGCCAGTATGTGGTGCTCTGGCAGGCTCCTGTGGCTCATCCAGACCACTATCTCCATTATATACCAGTCCATCACACTCAATAAAAAAAATAATAATGACCTACTCCGTGTGTCGCACCACAACCATTCTTCCCCTCTCCTCTCCGCCAGTAATTTAGTTACAATGTTTAAAGACATATTGCTCCGTCTGGTTTGTTGCTCTTTATCTGAGGTGCTTGAAAAACATGGGGAGATGGTTGTGTATTGTGGCAGCGTGATATGATCAGTTACGGCTGCAGTGTGTTATGCTCCGTAACAGAGAGGATCTCAAAGGCTGGCTGGAGAACAGCCTGAGAAGCCTGACGGCAAGCCCAGAGATTCCCTGTGGCAGCTTTTGCCACTCTCTCATAAACAAAACACAAGACGTCTTTCTCTTCTTCCCACACCAACGGGGCTCAGGCGCTGCCAAACGGAAAACAATCACTATCGCAGCCTCTTCTCCTATCCAACGTGCTCTCTCCCTCTCTCTCTCTCTCTCTCCTACAATATAAACAAAAGAGATCAGCAGTGGCTTTACCTCTGTGAGAGCAACAATGATGGCAATGATGAAGGAGAAGAGACAAAAGAAAAGTGTGTATGGGATCAAAGAAGAACGAGGAAAACAGAGATGCTGAAGACCGACAAAACTCAAATCAAACAAAAATAAACAATAACCACATCTTGTGATTCATTGCACAAATAAGGCAAAAAAATGTAACTGCTCATCACTGTTACAGAGAAATGTGACAGATGAATGCCGGCCTTCAGTTTGTTGCCCTTTTGTCTCTCTCTCTCTCTCTCTCTGTCCGTAGACCCCAACATGTATCTCCAACCAGGACTTAAACTGGGCACGGGCTCTGGAGGCAGATAAAAGCACCATGGCACACCGTGTTAGCCAGATAAGATAAGAAAGAGTACACACTAAGTCCATATTATGAATGGGCAGCACACTGGGCAGCCACTCAAGGCAGCATTGTGTTTTATTGTACTGCTGTAAACCAGCACACTGTAGCACGGTGCACGGCGACATACTCGAAAGCCAACAATGTCAGAAGAGGTAGAGAGAATTAGTCTAGACATTCAGAGTTTGTGCGTAGTTTCACAGGTGTAAAAAAAATTAAAGGCAACAATTTAATGTTTTCTAACTGCAAACCTCCCTCAATGATATACAGACAATTGTAGCCACAATCGCTCAGTAGTATTTTTTTTTTAAGTCTTCATACCACATGCCATGTCATTTAGTATATCTGGAGGCTAATACCCCAAATAAAATAATATAAAATTTTGCCATCTCAATAAGTTTTGAAAATGTTAAAACTTATACCTATATAATTGCTTTAATTATATGTCTTAAAAAAACAAACACATTAATAAAAACTTCCCTTTCAAAACCAAATATAAAAGCGTTTGTCTTTCTAGATTTGGTGTATTATTTAATTTACAAACATTCTTTCTTATGTTAAAATTAAAAAAGAAAAATAGCATAATTTAGTGTAGTTTGAGAGTATAATTTACAAGACAAACAACATTTAACGGTGCTTTACATGTATTATTGAACTGAGCAAAAACAGGCTCTCCAGATATTTTCTAAATCCCAAAACGCAACTCACTGATACAGAATCCACCATAAGTCATTATAAAAACACTTTTCTTATTGCAGCACTGTCTCGGTTATTGTGCAATAACAAAGTTAACATTTTAAATTAAACAATATTTTCTAACAGAGCATTTATCAGAAAAAAATCATTAAAATAGTAAGACAACGTCAGGACTGCCCGCTCCCTCTGGTTTATCACCGTGACAGACAGACCAACAAACCAGAGCTGATGCCAGGGTTTCGCTCGGGCTGTGTGCGGTGTTTGGCCTGGACCAAAATTTTGTGTGTTTCAGAGAGAGAGAGAGAGAGAGAGAGAGAGAGAGAGAGAGAG
>NC_048408.1:18050034-18068149 GCF_013103735.1 Etheostoma cragini
ATATATATATATATATATATATATATATACATATATATATCTCTGCCTGTGTGTGTGTGAAGCTGGTTGAGTCACTGTTTGAAATTCTCAGAAAATTCCAGCTGAGATAATATTAGGTTATGAGCTTGTGTTTGTATGTATAGCCAGCAAATGGTGAAGTAGTGTGTATTTGAAGGATTTGGCTGTGATAGGTGTTTTGTATGTGTGTTTGCATTTTTGTGTGTGCGTGTGTTTGTGTGTTTGTGTGTGTGTGTGTGTGTGTGTGTGTTTGCTGTGTTTTTTGCAATACAGGGAAGAAATTATAACACAGCCAGTGTTTTGGCTGTGTGTGTAGAGTATGCGCACTGGAAGCTACAGCGATGTTTGGCCGAGTGTGATGGTGGCTAAGATACAACAATGTTTGGCTGTATCAAACCGTATCTATGATAGTCCTTGGCCTAGTGCGCGTGATGTGTGGGTGAGTGTATTTAATCGTGACTAAAACTGTGTTTGGCTTTATGTGTGAAAGTACGCTACAAAGATGACAGAGTTGTTTTTCTTTTTTTAAATCAAATGTGTGTATCTTTTTTTAGCTGTGTTTGTATGTGTGCATGGGTGTGAAGGTGGCTGCAATAGTACTGGCTGTCTGTGAGCACTGGCAATTTGTGTGTGTGTGTGTGTGTGTGTGTGTTTGGCAGCCAGGTCCAACGTGATGCTAGCGTTCAGGCAGACGGTGAAGGTGGCAGCAGCCTGCGGCCTGAGAGCAGGAGACACACACACACACACACACACACACACACAATCTGGACTGTGGCCAAATGACGGTCCCTGGCTACAATGGCCTTATCGTGGCACATACACTTTGACAGACTGAGTACAATCTTATAAACAGCGACTCTCACTCATCCACAAAAACACAAGATTTGACTGGGGAGATTATCTTAAAAAACACACACACACACACACACACAGGCATGCAAATTGCTTCCTATAAAAAACACAAAATACATGCTCATATGAAGCCGCAAATGCCTTGCTCAAAAAAATGAACTCGTACTTGCCAGAGCACGCTGGCTGAATGCCCTTGACATACACACACACATATCCTTTTTATCACTGTATTTTTTTTTTTTTTTTGTGAACAATTGTTTTCTTTTTGATCACTATGTTGTCATGTAATCAAACACCAAGGAACACAAGTAAAAAGAAGGAAAATACAAAAAAGACAAAAGCAAAACGCTGTGCCTTTTGCTGAGAAAACGAAAGCATAATGGTATATTCATTACGTTTCTCAGAGTTTTTTCCACAAATCCACAATTTTTTATATAATCATATTAGAAAGCTTATAATCTAAAAGCTTTCCTTCATTTTAAACACATTGTTTCTGAAACTTATAGCACTTATCTTTACACTTTGGTTTATGTATTTTATTTCTGTCAATCCATATTTTTTTAATTATGTGTCAAACAAGCAAGTGTTTCTGTTTTAGATGTGTTTGTGTATGCACATGTCTGTGATTATGCAAATGTTTGAACATCTGTATATGCCCATGCACACGGGCATGAATGACGAGTGTTTATGTGTTGGCATCCCTCTTTTTAGTGTCTAGTGTCCACGTACCTGGCGTGTGGACGAAGTAGGCCAGGTATAGGTCCAGCTCCTTGACGGACACTCCGATGTGGTGTGGCTGGACACACAGGCCAGGGTTGGTGCACTGTGGTGACTTGACCAGCCGTTCGCCATCCGTGCTCTCCAGAGGGCTGCCCTTGAACAGGATGACCATCACCAGGTCCAGCCGCCACACCTTGTCGGCCTGGCGCAGGCAGTCGATGCGACGGATCTTGCCCTTCTGGTCAGGGTTGGACAGCACACAGCAGGGGGGCTTTTTCCCCGTGATGGTGAGCACAAAGTCCTCACGGAACTCAGGCCGGATGTCCTTGCGGAGCTTGGCCAGCAGGCGTGAGGCCCACTTCTGCTTGATCTCTGGCTTTTCCCCCAGCAGCTCATCCTTCACTGCGCGCTCTTCCTCCTTGGACATGCGCTTCTCGTGCTTCTTGAAGTATTTGCGCTTGCGGGCCTGCAGGTTGAACCAGGTGTAGGCAAAGGCGCGGACATGGGGCAGCAGGGCCTCGATGAAGGGGTGGAATTCATCCTGGAGGAGGGAGGAGGAAGGGGGGAGGGTGGAGGAGGAGAGGGAGGAGGGCGGGAAACAGGAGGAAGCAGTGGAGAGAGAGGGGGAAAATGGGGGAGAGAAGGATGGGGAGAGAGGGAGTGGGGGTGAGGAAGGGAAGAAAGAAGAGAGGCAGTTAGCACCGGCACGCAGCATGGAGAAGCGGCGCCTGCTCTGTGTGAGCGGAGGGAGAGAATGAACGAGAGGTGCAGAGAGAGAGAGAGAGAGAGAGAGAGAGAGAGAGAGAGAGAGAGAGAAAGAAAGATTCTGTACACTCTCTACCTAACACAAACGCATCATGTTGATGGACACACTTTACAAAACACTGAACAACACAATAGTGATAGACTGAGAGATAAAACATAAAAAAGGGAAATTTAAATATCTACTGTGAGTTTTTCTTCAAATAATATTAGTGTAAACATTCATACATGTGCCCGCCTATAAAAATACATGTAAAAGAAACAACGTGTTATAAATACAAATATTGCCAGACTTGCAAGCTACCCATTACAGAACAAGAAAAACATTTAATATACATTTTTTTAAACATGAATTCTATTTTATTTCTAATTTATTTATTTTTAAATCTTTAAAAAAATATGTGGAATTTATAAAAATAACTAATGCATACAAAACTTAAATAATTTAAGAAAACTTAATTTATTAAAATTCTTCATAAAATATTTGTCCATAAAAACAATGAACTGCGTCCCACTCGGAATTAGCTAGTAGCAGTCGCTGTGAAAAAAAACGTGTGAATGAAAAGAAGATAAAATAAATAATAGAATAATATGGTATTTACCATTTTGCTCTCTCATCATAAATTCACCCGCCGATTGCAAAGAAAATGAAAATGCACCACGAGGACAACAACTGGATTGTTGAATCAAAAGGCACTGAAGTAATGCTGCGTATATTAGAAAACAAAAGACTGAAGGAAAAAAATGTAAGCAAAAAGAGAAGCTGAGAAACTGTCCAATAAAAGCAGCAGGGGGGGAAAAGCTGAGAAAGAGGAGACAGGCCAAAGGGGCGCAGTGTAATACCAGCACAGGAACACAGGAGGTACTGTAGCAGGAGCTGCAGAAGAGGTGCTGATCAGGAGCACAACAGAAGGAGAGTGTAGAGAAGTTTAGCAATCTCTCCAAAAGAGCTGGACGTGCACGAAGAAAAACAAAAACAGATACTGCCGCAAAAAGGATAAAATTGTCAAAAACGCGACAAGCCTCTTTCTTCGTTCTACAAAATTATGTAGAAAAAAATATCTGGACAAAAAAACAACAACAAAAAAATGCTTGGCAAAGTGGCGCGTGCTATTGGTTCAATTCTGTAGGATCTGCATAAGACTCACGAAAAGGGAGAGAGAGAGAGAGCTGGACAAGGGGGGTGCGGACAGAGGAGGAGAAGAAGAAAAAAAAGAAAAAACAAGAGGACCGAATCAATGTTGGAAGAGTGTGCACGACCGCTGGCAAACCCGAGTGCAGCTTCTTTTTTCCCCCTCTTTCTCTCCAACTCTGTCTCTCTCTTCCTCTCCACTTTCCTTCTCTAACCATTGACTGAGTCTGTGCCAACATGCACAGGGCCCACCTATTTGGCACAGAGTCTCAAACAGCCCAGCCAATACGCACGCTCCCACTGCTGAAAGGGAGGGAAGAGAGAGATGGCAGAGGGAGAAGCAAAGCGGTGGGAGGGGAGGGGGAGGGGGGGTTGGTGGCTGGTAGTGGAGGGAGGGGGGGGGACTGTGTGTGGTGCAGGCAGAAGGCACGTCATTAGCCAAATAGACAAGTTCCAATCTATTGCAAAGGCAAAGTCCAGAGGATATTAATTTTACATGCATCCAATCCAGACAGCACCAGCCTTGTAAAGCCCTCCTACGTCCTCCAACCTCCCTTCATCGGCTTCGTCACCAGCGTGGTCACAGCCATCCCAACAAACCAGCTCGCTCTCCAACTGCACCTCCCTACCCCCACCATCCAGATGCCCCCCCCCCCCCCCCTGCTCGTGTTACACCACCCTGGCATGGGATGGCATGAGAAAACACAGGCCCAAAATCCCACTAGACCCTGAGACCAGCAGCTGCTCCTGGATTTACCACACAAACAAAGAGAGGAGGAGGAAGAAAATGCCTGTTACCCCCCCCCCCCCCCCCCCCCCAAACCCCAACAAAAAATACCATCCAAAAACATGCTCTCCTGTTTCAAAATGCACTCTCACATCCAAACTGGCCCCTTCTCTTCTTCTCTTTTTTTGTTAGTTCGACTTTAAAAGCCCCAGCAGCGCAGACACAGAAATACATTAAAAGTTTCTGTTACCAAATTAGAGAGCAATCTGATTTGTGGTTTAGACTGGATTCACTGGACACTGATGGCTATAAATGCTGTGGTGGACAGCTTCATGTAAGTAGCCTATACACGTTAAGCTGTTTAACAAGGCAAGGCAAGCGGATAATGAAACTGTCTAAAACAGGCTATACCACTTCCCTGTTATTCACTAAACTTCATCTAATGCTTTCAGATTCAGATATGCAGGTCTTTGTAATAGCGAAAAATAATTATATTTTCCTACTCCAGCCGGTAAATTGCCCATATTTTCAATGTGTTGCATTATGAAGTACACAATGACACATGATTGTGATTGAACAGCAGCAGAAAGTGAGGGAGCACAGGGCTGTAAATCTGCGCTGGCAAGCTTATTGTCTCATCCTCATTGGCTGACCCACATGACCTCAGAGGGACTAGCTGTGCCCAGTGCACCATGGGAGAAATATTTGAGAGACAAAGGCTCCCACCAAGGATCAATTCACTATAATCTAATGTATGCATGAAATACAGAAAAAAAGTATATATATGTTAGAAGTGCATTTAAATGTCATACTTCCAAATTACAGAAAAATAACATTTGCTCATTTATATGTTCCAAATCAGTCAATTAGAATTATAAAGACACTGTTAAAACTGGAATCTCTGCAATGGGCAGCGGCAAAAAGCTAACTTGTCATGTGGCAATGTTGAGGGCCCGGCCATTTGATTGTGGGTTGAAGCCCCCTGCTGTGCAATGGGACAGGCTGTCTGTGTGAACGCCCTACAAGGGCCAGAGTACTCTGGTTGGCTCCCAGGACCATCAGATTTAGCCCGGCCTGCTCCCTCTGTCAGTGTCTGACAGAGGAGCCGCAGCCTGGATGACTGGCTGGTCCGCTGACTGGCTGGCAAGCTGGCGGTTCGGTTGGCCGAGAGGCTACATGACTGGCTGGGTGAATGACTGGTTGGCTAACCGGGTGGGTAGCTAGCTGGCTAGCTGACTGCCTGGCTGGCTGACTGGCTCGTCACTGCTACTACTGTGGGGTGGGGAGGGGGGGCAGACCCCATCTGGCCGGGCCGCGCCGGGCTGGGTGCCGATTGTTCATGCTAACATACGCCTGCCTCACACAGCCACACTGAACACGCGGAAAATGTGACAATGAGAAAAGATGGTGGCGGCAAGGAAGAAAATATATGGGCAAAAGTAACATGAGAAGAGGATGTGTGTGTTTGTTTTTGTTTATAAAAATAATGACGGAGGTGTGTTTGTTGCTTATTTGAAAAGACTGTTGGGATCTAGACTTTTTGATAAATGGGCCGCAGACAAAGAAAAGGAGTCATATGTGCCAAGTATTGCAGTTACTTCCTGTAATATCATCACGCCATTACTGACAAATGGCAAAGCGATAATAACCAAGATTACTATCAGGGAAATCCAAACCTCCCCTTTTGTCCATTCAAACTAGCAACACATTTCCTTTTGTAGACCCAGCCCTGCAACATTTTTTCAGTAAAATAACTCTTCATATAACAAAAAGAGGATAAATAAACTGACAGAAACCTATTATATGACATCAAACAAATCCATATTATTAAGCAAATAGTATTTGCATGAAATATGTAATCCTTCAAAATAATCCCCTCTTTTTAAAATCACTTAGTTAAACCCATTGCCAGGCTTAATATGATCATAAATTGGACTAAATACAAAATTATACACACCAGCACAACACAGGCATTTGCCGTTAAGGCAAGATTTTTTGTGATTTTGGCCAAGAAAAGATTGTGTGGCGCCCTTTTATTTAATGTGTCCATTTTTTTTTTTTCCATTTTCAAACCCATATTTCCTTCAGCTCATTAGAGAGGGCTTCTCCTGTTTGCCCAGAGTTCTACGGGGCAGAACGATGGGTGGCAGGTTGTCGGGCCTTGGCCGCTGGACTCATTAGGTATCTGCTCTGCAATAATTTGAGCAAGAGCTCATCTTATCTCTGCATGCCATGCTCTGTCTTTTAGGAAGCAGCGACCTTTATTCGCCAGGCCGGGCAAAACAAATCTCCCCTCCTGCCCTGTCAGGGTACAACTCAGAGTGCAGGAGAGACATGAAAACCACCTCTGGTTTTATTAACAAGGCCAAGCTTGGAGCAGCAGCAACTGCCAAAAACACAAGACAAAGAAACCCCATAAAATCTGAAATTGGTGTATTGAAGATGTTGATGGTACTAAACAAAACAGAAACAGTGCTTGGTGAAAATTCACCCATTACACCTTTTGTCATGTGTGCAGGGCTGGCAGGAATATCCTAAATCTCCTACAGCTAAAACACATTAATTGAGGCATAAAAATGAATAAGTAAAATGGCACCAAATCCAGGATTACAGCACGAGGCAGGTCCTGAAGGAGCACACCTGTGCGCGGCCTGTCTTTTAGCCTCAAACGGCCTGCACCGTGCGTCTTGACGTTTGCACGATACTTTACAAATGAATATTCACACCTTGAAAAGAATGAAACCTACCTCGGTCACCGGTCAATTATAATCCCCCCAGCACCGATGTAACGGTAGTTTTAACGGCTAATAACGGCTGTTTTTTCCTCCGTCTGTTAACATGAACGGACGGGGTTGTTGACCTCGATCCGTCCGTCCGTATGTAGCCCATTGTGTTTTACGCTTGTTAAAACCAAACACACAATATGTCTTGTTCTTGACTGTGCAACGCCTCTTAATACCAAATATGTTCACATTAATGGAAAGCTCCTCTTCCCTATGGACGGATAACTGAACGTGGGCTTCGCCAGCGGTCAGCTCTGGTTCTCAGCTTCAGTTTCGTGCGGCCTGCGTTAAATCCAAAAGGTCAAAATGAACACTAAAAGTCGAAATGGAAAGGAAAGAAGGGGGCTGATGTCTCGTAGCAGAATTAACAGGCTAAGTAAAAACAGTGTAGTGTGACCTCCGTGAAGACACATTCGCCAGAGTAAAGACATGTTACTGTTGCACAAACGCATTTCTGGAGTTTACTCACATAAATGACCGGAGGCGTTTTTAACGTAGCCTATTTAACCTTTTTTTCCTTTTACATTTTTAGATAGACACCTTCGAGCAAATAAAAACGGGACTTTTAGTTCCTGTCTGTGGAGTAGTTTTCCATATGACTCATTCAACAACCGTAACTCGGGCCTGTTTATCACAATGTTGTCAATAGCACTAAAAAGCAATCACCTGAGATGAATTTGTGGTATTAATCTTAGATTTGCAAATTAATCCTAAAGGGCTGACATCTGCATAGGACACGTGGAAATAAAGATCCGGTCACATATCGATTTGATGCCTCCTGCAGTGAGAGGACGCCTTGGTTGGGAGTCAACAGGCATTCCATGTGTTCTCACTGGGCTGCTGACAGCTTTCAGCCATTTGGCTTTAGGTTATATTAACAAAATACAGGTCACTTATTTACTTTTTATTCCTTTTACCGTTAAATTGTGACTCCAACAAAAGATGAAATGGAATTTAAAAATAAATAAAAAGTAAAGGTAATAAATCAAAACAGAATAATTAAAAATAATAAATAGAAAATAAAGTCCAGCCTTATCATTACAACTGGTTTCTTTTTAATTATATTAATAAACGCACCCCATTCATATTTCCTATTGATAGTATAGCCAACATGACCTAATTAATGTAAATTCTATAAAGATTTTGGTTTAAACTAGTTGGTTTAAAAAAAAAAAAAAATCTTACAAAGTAAACATAGGATAAATTTTAAATCATATAAACAATAACATTGAATTCATGAATACCAATATCTTGCATATCTATTTGAAATGTGTTTTAAAACAAAGGGACCATATTTATTTGAAATTCTAATTCATGTATACATTTCATCTAACTTTTAATTTGTTCAGTGTAATATTAAAATTCTGAACCATTTCAAATTGTGCTTGTGAATAAATGTACATTCATATAAATGATATTACATTCATCAAATATGTTCTAATAATAAAGTAATTCAACCATATATTTGCTGGAAGAATACGAAATACCACACATATTAACCTTTTCCTCTTGCAGCATTTTATTTTAGCAACATTTCTTAATAAAAACAAATTATAACGAGAAAAGCTAAACTTAAATTTTTTTTAAATGCTCCAAAGAAGTAACTGAAGGTCAGATTTTTCTGATGAAATTTGTCTCACACACAAGTCTTTTGTTAACTTTACACAGGATGATCCTGTAAGATAAGGCTAGGACACACAAACACACACACACACAAACAAACACAAACACACACACACACACACACACACACACACACACACACACACACACAAAGCTGTTGAAGGTTACAGCGTGTTAGGACGTGTCACAACAGGAATTTCACTTTGACATTTGCTTGGAAATTGCATATTGACAAGTACTGCAGGAGTGCTGGTGATGTAAAGACGTGAGCTATCTGAGCTATTTTCCGTGTGTGTGTGTGTGTGTGTGTGTGTGTGTGTGTGTGTGTGTGTGTGTGTGCGTGTGTGTGTGTGTGTGTGTGTGTGTGTGTGTGTGTGTGTGTGTGTGTGTTGACCACTCGAGATGGACTGGAATAATTTGGTTAAAGTTTCTAGAGCTGTTTGTGCTTTGGATATTATCCATAAAAAAAATGATTTGCCTCATTAGTCTAAACTTTACATAAAACATTTGCTTGCAGTAATATAGTCATAGTGCTATTACTGTTCATTCTGAATAAAAAAAGACAAAGGAAGTATAAAAGAAAAAAGTTGCTTTTAGTTTGAGCAGAGTTTCCATATTTTTTTACAGGAGTGCAGGACAAATGAGGTGTGCAGGCCTGACTAGTGGTGAGGTGACGGGTTAGTAACCTTACAATCTTCTGGGATAGAAAATAATTACGGACAAGTTGACGTAAAATACTACTATTTTCTTGGAAACTCTCAAAATCAGTGTCTTTTTTTTCAGGCCCATATACATGCACAGATCCACAATATTCTTCTAAAAAATGTCCTTAACTTTTCATCAGTGCCAGTCCTATTTCCATCCAGCTCAAAACCTTTTCAACCAGTCATCTACTCCCTGGAAGAGGAAAAAACGTCCCATCTTTCTGCTCCCTTTCTCCCATCGGCACAGATTGATGTTAAAAGTGTGTCGTGTGCGCATCGTTTGTAATTACGCCTGTTTACACACCGAAGCATTACTATGTGTGAAAGTCTGGAAGCCATTTGTGGCATGAGGCTGAGAGAGAAAGACAGACTGAGCGAGCTTTAAACAGCTCCAGAGACACAAGGACTGATAGCAAACTGGGGCTTCTGACATGACAGACCTGGGTAATATTATAGCCTACTTAAATATGCTTTCACGTTTGTGCGATGGATTTGTAGGCAGACTGGTTCTGCCTGAAATGTAACCACATCAAAGATAAGATCAAGGGCTCTTTATGATTCTTTTCAGTATCCAAAATGTATTCAGCCAGGATTTTCTTAAGGTTTGTGTGGGTTTTTTATGACTCTGGCCCATCTGCATGAATTTCATTCTATCCAGTTAATTATAAACATAACTTTAACCCCACAAGCGAGTTATATTCCTAATTTATAGTCCAACTATTTCGGGAACTGAATTCAATTTGGACGACTTAAAAAATACATTTTGGTATGATCGTTGGTTAAATAAATTGGCAGGTTTTGGGCTTAGATTTAGTGAAAGAAATTCAAAATGTATACACTGTACACACCACATGTACATGTAAAACATTATACATTCACTGTTTAATCTTGATAACAGTGCAGCCAATTAGAAAGACTGTTTCTCTTAGAGGATGATGTTATCGTGGTATAAATAAAACTAAATTATATATTTCAAACTAAATTAGGAGATTCTGGCATTGCATGTTGCAAACAATGACTGAATGAAACCATTTCAACATGGGGCGGTACAGGATTACATGTACGCTAAGTGAATGCATATCGACTACTGCATATGTGCCATATGTGTGTTTACGTTACAGAGGATTCTGTAGCGTTACCATGACAAATACACGCAGACACATAAACGGACTCAAACACACACACAAACAAATACTATAGCATTTTCTGACAGAACATAAGTAAGAGTGAGAGATCATTGTTTCTCATCGATGAGGCCAGCCATTCCTGATCAGGTCAAGTAGGCAGTGCGATACTTGGAGTGCGTGTGCATGTGCGCTTGTGCGTGTGCTTGTGTGTGTGTGTGTGTGTGTGTGTGTGAAGCTTTCTGCTTCAGTTATACAGGGAAGGATAGTCTCACACGTTCTGTCTCACTCCTAACTGAAGCACATGCTGCACACACCTACAGGGTTCCAGTCGGCACATGCCAGCAGCACACACTGGCTACCATGCCCTGCCTACAGCTGCAGAGAGGTCTTTGAACCTCATGGTTAGCAAATACAGCAGGAATCAAGCAGATAATGAAACCCGATATCCCCTCCCTTCCATGCCCTGCTCCAACAGCCAAGGCCTGCTTCTCCTCACACAAGAGATGCACTATTGAGAGACTTTCTCTCGTACTCTTTTGCTCCCCCTCATTCTTTTATTCCTCCCTGGTACTCGTTCTGCCAGTCGGCAAGGCGAGATGCCAACCTCTCCCCAAAGCCGGGCAGAGTGCCCTCACCCTTTATGCAAATGCTTCACCACTTGCCCAACTCACACATTCATTCTGTGCTCCCACCGCCACTTACTCCTCCATTCCTTCTTTCACCTCTTACTCTGCAATCTGTCTCTCTCGCTCTCTCTTGAACACTTTTTCCCTTTCCTGTACTCCGTATTGTTGTTGCACTTCCCTCTACCAGTTGCCTATGCTCTCCCTATCTCGATGGGTATCCAGCATCTCTCGCTCCGCTCCCCCTCACTTCTTTCACGGTGGAACTCCCTCTCTGCCTCGCTCTCTCACACTCTCTCTCTCTCTCTCACCCAGACTCAAACTTGTGGCCTCATTCCTCGGCCATTGCCAGACAGGCAAGTGCAGAAACTCCCTTCACCCTCTCTTTTTCTCTTCTTCTTCTATCTCTTTTACTCTCTCTCTATCTCTCTCACACACAGAAACTCAGCCACTCGTGCCCTGGTACTTCCATTAAAGGGAAAGTATCTTGTCTATAAATTATACTTTTTATTCATCTGCTTCAGTTTGTATATCATCTGTTAGTGTTAAGTGTTAAATGTATAGTTTGCAAGTTGGCATGTTTAACTGTGAATTTGTCCCCTATTTTGTGTGATTGATTGCTTCCTTGATTATTGAGCAGGGTATTAGTGGAGCACACAAACACTCTCCTTTCACACAAGAAAGAAACACTAGAGTTGCAGTGGTTTAAGCATGTGCTCACATTTACATGCTTTAACAACAGCCCATTTTGTTTATTTTTTCAGAAATACGGCAGAATATGTATTGCTCCAGATTAACATTGCAACACAAAGCTAATTCATGAGCGGTGGGTGAAACGCTACTGATCAAATCTGGCTGATTGAAGAATTATTAACCATGAGATGAGATTCTGCAACAGTTGACTTTATGAAACCCTTTTAAGACAAATTATTACATCTCATAACTCTATGGTTGTCAAGCTGCGAACATGGCTGTATTCTTAGTTCCTATAAAGGTGAGATTTGTGGGGACACAACAGGAATATTGACAGAGGTTTCATGTACCAAATCACTGTGTGATTTTTAGTATGCTATTTTGAATCATGTCAAATCTCCACAAAAGTAATTTAATCGCCAAATAACTCACCGTTAAATAAAAAACGCAGTTAGAGTGTGTTAAGTCGTATTCTGAGACAAAAACCCCAAACAAATAAAAGTGAGTGCTAGATAATAAAAAGAACCTAACATCTTAGCCCGCTGAACACAATATTTTTATTTACAACTAGAACACTGTTCAAGTGTTTGTGGCATGCTACTTTGTATATGGGCAACCAACCCTCTTACATTAGCATCATATTTCCGCATCAGTGAGCTCCCTATCAGGGACACTGAAGCTTGCGGATTTAATTCCGCTTATCATGAGAGCTGGAGTTTGGCCTGTGCTGAGTTGGCGCTGCGAGGGTTAAACGTTGCCCGCTCCCTGTGGCATGATATGAGCTGGGCCTTTGCCTGTGCACTCTGCCTTGTCTGCTCTGAGTTGGTAGTGTTAGAGGTTAAGAGTGGGTGGCTGCTCCAAGTGGCTTCCTATGTGACTCTGATCCCATTGGGGTTAAAAGGTGTGTGTTCCAAATGGCTTCCTGGGAGCTGGGTCCTAATCTCTGCTATGCTTGACAGAGTTTGGGTTAAAGGGAGACAGGCTCTTGATATGGCTTGATCCGAGCTGGCAGTGTGAGGGTTAAAGGTCGCTCTGCCCATTTTGAGTGGCATTCCCCTCTAGGGCAAGCACCATGCCAGGCCGGAAGAAACAGAGGGCACACACAAACACATGCAAGGCGAGAAACAAAGAGCCCTCACAACCACACACAGACACACATAAACACACAAGGACACGTGCGCGCACACACAACGACTAAATCATTTTGAAACTTTTATCCTCTCAAACCAGTGCTTTCCTTTTTTAAAGATGTATCCTCCAACAAAGCAAGGGGAAGACAGGCAGACACATGACACAGACGGGCGCCTCTGGGAGAGTGTGTGTGTAGTTATCTCCTCTGTGACCAAGCTCGCTGACTTCCCCAGCCTAAACTACCACCTCGCACAGACCTCAGGAGCACCACAGTACCACAGGCAGACAGCCATAAGTACATGTCCTCAGAGGGGACTTGAAATGGAGAAAACCTACCTCGATTAAAGAGGCACCTCACAAACAGGCATGGGAAAAGAAAAAGAAGTGGGAACCAAAAAAGTCGTGTATCACCATTCCAAGCTTTAAATTAGGTTAGTGTTGGATTTATAACAGTGAAGCGTATGAATTTAATTTTTTAACATTATCAGAAATAGTGCAAATGTGTTACGCAAATGCCACTGTTATTGTTGTTGGAACAGCTAAGACCTAATTCCAACAATTGACAAGTATATGAATTTTATCCAACAGTATTTGGTAATGACTGACAACTACTTAAAAGCTTGCATCTGGTATATTTAGAGGTATTTGACATTGGGCCTTATCTACCGTGAAATCCCTCATAATTGTGCTGAGAAACGGAGACGGAAACGGAGTAACATGTTTTACTTTTTCTCCTTAACTCAGTATCCTGCTCGGCTTTACTGTTATCGGCAACAAATAGTCCACTTGTGCCATGTTATTTTGCAATGAAAAGTACAGTGTTTATCAACTCTCAGCAAAACTGGTCTGGTATGAAATACCAGTCCGTCTCCATTTATAAACATGTGATTGTATGAAAAGATAGTAAGCTATCACAGAAAAGTGAGAAGAAGAGAGCTGGACTGAGAGCAGCAAGAGCTGCCACGTCAGATGCTGCTGAGGCTTCTTGGCTGTCAGGACTGAAACAAACACAGAGAGTGTGGACACACACGCACATGCAAATGCAGTAAGGCCTGCACATGCACAGATCCACACATCCACTCGAATGCCCATGCACAAATACTGACTCATATCTGCACACACACACACACACACGCACAAAAAGGATTTGCCTTTGCGGTGCTGTTTAGGGAGTTGGAGTCATCAGCCAAGCTCAACACCCCTGCTCAGTGAAGCCATCACCGCTGTTTCACTGTGAGTCAACATGGATGGAGCCGCTCCATCAACAACACGCACACAGGCCCTAATAATAAAACGAGCAAATCCCTCACTCCAGATTGCCTGCCACGCGCCAGAGAGGGCCTGCCCCCGGTCTGATCATTTCCTGTTATAGGATCGCTACTGGATTTACACTTATCATTTGGTTGCACTCTTCTAGCATTTAAATTATTATTTTGTTTTCGAAATAGCCATGCATTTGAATGTTAAAAAAAAAAAAAATTCTAAACTGTGACAACCAAATTATAGAAGCACTATATGCAAAACATTAATGATTTCCAATGCACAAATAAGAGTACTCTAGAGCCTGTTTCAAAGCACCACATATAGGGAAATAAGGTAAGCAATATTCAAGCTCTTGGGCTGCCCAAAAAAAAAAAATCTGATGCAAAATAGGATTTGGCCGCATCTTTATTTAGGCTACCTTTTCAATTCCTGTAGAAATTGCATAAATGAATACAAAAACGCCATTGTTTCAGCAAATTTTAGAGGGGCTTTCTGCTTGATATATTTCCAGAGAGGAAAATCGAAACACTGTTTTTCAATCTGAAGGGGAGAGAGATTTGATTCTTCAGATAGCACTTGGCACCATTTGCCTTCCCTAAGTACTGTAATATGATTATGATACATTAGCATTCCTTCACATTGACAAAGAAACCCAATATGTGTACATCAAGCATTGTTGTCAAAAAGGAGGAGAGGGAGGAAAAGAGAAGGGAGAGGAGGGTTGAAGAAGATGGAGAGTCAGGTAAAGGATTAGCATTAAGAGGCCGTAGTGAGTGAAAAGTTGCCCGATGAACAGCATTCCAACGGACAAAGCCTGGCGAATGGGGGAACTGTTTTAGATGCGCTGTTCTCAGGAGAGGCAGACAGGGAGTTAGTAAAGTGGCTTTTAAGCTCACCAAATCCAACATATCCCAGATAAGACTGTGGCTCTTCCTGAGGGAACGAAAGAGAGGAGTAGCGGAGTGGGCTGGAAAGAATGAGGTAAAATGAGGAAAGAGACAGTTGAAGTAAAAGACGTATTGAGAGAGAAAGAGGAGGGAGAGTTGAGGGCTAGGTGAGAGTGAGAAAGAAAAAAGTGGGCAAAGAAGAGCAAATGTGAAAAAAAGCAAAAGAAAGAGAGGTTTTTGAAAAAGAGACAGGAAAAAAAGGTAGGAATGAATTGGACGGAAAGTGAGACCATATTTTCAGATTAGAGCACATGTGAGCTTTGGTGTTGGTTGATCCCGTCTCATACAGTGCAGCGAATGAACCCAGAGACACTGAGCAGCCCTGCTTACCTCTCAAGCAGGATTTTATCACCTGCGTGAAAGATCACACACTGGCTAACCTCATCAATCTCTGCTCTGTCACAGACCTGTGCAGGCCTTTTATGTATACTCTTCAGTGTTAGTTTAGTTTGGATATTGTTTAGGCGACAAAAGTTAGACAAAAACACACAAGGCAGCACACACAGAAACACACTGAAGCATATGTGATGTGAACTATAGTATGTGCATGTGCATAAATATTCCGACCTGTTGCATTCACCCTTGTTGGACTCACCTACAGCTGCCTCTACAATGTGGTTGATTTTATTTAGCTCTTTCTTGTGGGTTTTCCCAATGTTGTCTTCTTTCCACACACATACACTGTTAACTGCCTGGTACATGCATGCGCATGAAACAACAGGAGACAGGTGCACATCCACAGGCCAGAGAGCAGAAAGTCAACAAACAAGGGTCAGTTTTTAATATCTCCCTAGTTTGTTTATTTAGCAGTGGTCAGGTTTTCACTCATAAAGCTCCAAAACTCCATTGCAAAAGTCCTCCTTTTAGACTCCAGAGAGAACATTCAAACAGTATTAATTCCTCTTGCTGGGAAGAGGGACGGCCTTTTCCCGGAGCAATCCATAACATCTGAATATAAAAATAAATACGAAGAGCGGGTGCGCTCCAAAGTGAGGAGGGAAAAAAAATCTGCCTGAAAGTTTGACGGCGGTGTGTGTTTTTCCTCTGTTTCACCAGCATCTGGGACAACATGTTTCTCACTGTGCTGCAGCCCACTACCATGTTTTTTCTTTCTCTTTAAAAAAAAATATATACATATATCAATCTCTTTATTGAGCCTCCCTTTCCTGTCTCTGTCTTCTTTATCACCCCCCTTGCTCTCTCTTCCTCACTTTCTCTGCTGGACGCCCCCGTGCCAGTTAACTCACCACAAGCCGGAGGGAGGACCGCAAGAATGCTTAAATCAGCATAATTAGGCCTGTGTGTACTTTAAACACACACGTTTCCCCCAAGCCTGGACCCCTGCCACCCGCACACCGCTGTGTACGCTGCCACGGCCCGTCTCTTTGAGTCAATAAACACAAACATATCAGCAGTCAGCCTCACACACGTTCATTCGGCATGCACACAGATATGCACGTAAATATATATGCAACACATGAGGTGAAAAATGATGCTGTTTCCTTCTGCCAACCAACCCCCCTCCCCCCACGCCCCAAACCACCATCACCACACTAACATAGTTTGACCCGTTACACTGTGTACCTGAGGGGGAGGAAAGTAAATGAATTGAATATGGGGGTTGTGTGCTGAAAAGTTGCACGTTTGTTTGGAATTCTCCATAAGCAAGCCAGTAAAAACTAATCACCAGCACTTAAACAATGGCAGGGATCTCAATTGAGTTTGTGGTTTTGTCCCATACACATCTGTACGTGTTTAAGGTTTCACTAATGCATTAACAAACAACCGCCTGCCAGCAAATCCATGGTACCTGGCTGCATATGGAGATTATCAGTTGTCATTACAGACAATTTAATAATAATCACGACCATCAAAAACGAATCTGTCCAACCATGTGATATTTGGATGGCCAATATTACCGGGTGAGTGGATCATATTAGTGAAGATGGTCACACAATGTGAGTAGCTTGTTATTGTCTTAATCTATTTTTTTTTTGTGTGGGGCAAAATGCTGCTCACCGTACTATATGAGTGTGTCAGTGCATCACCCTGTGTAATAAGAGCAATTACAGAGAGGACACCCATGAACTTGAAGCATCAAAATACTAACCAGTACAAATCAAAAGACAGTAACTAAGGCCTTTTGAAAAGGCGTCCAATAAAAACATTACACTAACTCCCTTAGGAGCTCAAACACTCACAGCTCTCTAAGATGCTTCAGGTGCAGACAGACAACACAGGAGAAGCCCGTACTTGCACAAACGCAGCACCAAGCGCATCAAAATGATGAAATCGCATCTCGTGAAAATGCGAACAGGAAGAGGAGTGTCAAACACTAAAAGCCTGGTAGCGACTCAGCCTGCGGGTTTATATATTCATTTCCATTCTAAAAATATGCGCAGAGAGGACATGCAACTCCAGTCGTGAATATCACTTATGGCACTCGTTCTGGAAGCATGGATGTGTTGCCATGGAGTTTGTATGTCATTAAAGCAAAACATCAAATTAATTTGATTTCATTTAACATCACCCGCCTCAAAACAGATACATTTTATATAGCCTCAGCTTACGTTCCTCTTGGCGTAACACTCCAGAAAGTGATTTAGAACACCATGCTTGGTCTACTTAGGAAAATATTTTGTCAGCAGCATTTGATCAAAGTGGTGTGATACTGTTTATACACACTGAAAACTAGCCACAAAGAAGCCATCTCTTCTTCTGTCTGTCTGTCTGTCTGTCCTGTCTCTCTCTCTCTCACACACACACACACACAAACAAACAAACTTATTTCTGTGTTTGTGCGCTCACACAGCATAGATCTTGTGCAGGGTTCAAACAAGGTAAAGATATGGTATATTACGCAATGGCTTATAGATTTTTCCACCCCTGGCGAGCTGCCAGCACTCTCAATGGGAGAGAGAGGGAGGGAGATAGAGAAAGGATCAGAGAGAGAGACAGAGAGAGAGAGAGAGAGAGAGAGAGAGAGAGAGAGAGAGAGAGAGAGAGAGAG
>NC_048408.1:18068249-18082783 GCF_013103735.1 Etheostoma cragini
TGTGCGTGTTGATCTATACAGGGAGTAAAGATCGTCTGTGCTTTTGCGTCAGATATCAGATCCTAGGACTGGGACGATATGCTTTTGTTCCGATTCAATTCTTTCACAATACATGGGTGACTATTCGATTTGTATTGCAACATTCATTTATTCATTATATACTTACATAAGTATTGCTATTTCATATTACTGAGTTTTGTGATTTTCTTTTTCTTCTTTAAAAAAAAAACAAAAGTTAAATAATACACTTCTAGAGACAATACTGTATATCGAGACATTCCTGATAAAGAATCATCACGATACATACTATACATAAAACAATTTTTCCCTCCACCCCTATCATATACATTTATTAGGTCTGGTGGACATTTCAGCTATCACTCATACCACTCAGGCAAAAAGGTCTGCTCTACATTGGTCTGTCTCTGTCACACACGCACACACAATAAATGACCTAACGTGGACATTCAACACAGTGGGCTGTCCTGGCTACAAAGTCTGCGCTATGTTTTTCCTTCAACTACACTTTAAAGATCAAGTAAGTGAGTCACTGTTAGTCTGCTTCTTTTCTAAAAGACATTCATTAATGTTTTAATGCTTTAGATTCTTAAGCAGCATGGAAACATATTTGACAAAGCAAAACAGTCATCAGACCCCAATATTGTACTGTGAAATTGCACAAAAAATGCCTTTGACGTGAACAACAAAAAAACTCTAATGTGCATGCATGACAGACATTTCATTGGAGACTTCTTCCAAAATGAGACTTGGAAGAGTCAGCAAGAGAAGCTCAATCTGTTTTGAATCAGACCCCCGCCTGTCAGGATGATCAATACGACTGTTTTCTTGATTTACTTACAGAGTACGTGACATGCATATGTTAATGAAACTTGCATTTCTCATATCAGTCTTGTCCATATTCTCCCGCCTGGATTAAGACGACAGACACACTGTTCACACGCAAGACATAGAAAGACACAGAGCTGATTTGGCCTAGATCTTGCACACTGAGGTTTCCCTTACTCTTTTAATTGGGCCCTTGATGCTCGACATAGGGTGTACTTCCTTTAATTAGCTATATCTATAGTGTATGGGAGGGTGTATGAATGCATGCATGTGTAAAATCCTCTTTGAGCAACTCCAAACTAACTAAGAGCTTTAATTTCACGCTAGGCTGCATTGTCCCATTCAGTGGGGTTACCCCCACAAAAAAGCCTCTGAGAAAATCAAAATGAGCGAAAAACACACCAACGGGCGACGGAGGAGGGGCACGGAGAAAGAGAGAGAGAGAGAGAGAGACAAACAACAACAACAACTGAAGCTTGTCCTTGAACAATGCAGATCTCTCGCTAACCATTACTTCTCTTTTAAGGGGAGTCTGTCTCAAGCAGCTGCTTTGGCTCTTATATCGTCTCATCCCTCGCTTCCACACGTTTCCACTATCATCTCATCAATTGCTGGCAAACTGAAGTATTTTCAATTTAAATGACTGTAAACTGCTAGTTGTTGCACATTTGATTTTCAAACATAAAAATAAAGAATAGTCTTGAACAGGGATGATGTGCAATTGTCAGTCAATCAACAAAAGATCTGTGGAATAATTGCACATGTTTAGATCTGGAGTACTTTCTACTCTTATGACAAAAGCTTTCAAAAGCCAAACTAAGAGAGATGTTCTGATCATCAGCACACTGAAGTGATTCTGACTCCGCTGCTCCTTCACCACATGTCTGTCTATCTGTCTATAACATATGTGACTGTTCAGTCTGATTTCAGATTGAGTGTGTTTTTACTTTGTGTGTGCACACACACACATGTGTGTGCCATATGGCTCGGTAAACACCACTATATCATAGACTAACATAAGACCGCTATAGGCGCTGCCTGCTTCCACTGGCCACAGATCAGCCTAAACCTAATCCACACTAGGAGGCGGAGGACGAGGAAATGGGGGGAGGGTGCACATATTCACACGGACACACACATATCGGACACACACACACATGCCCCATCCATCCAGGGGACAACCACCTATTACCTTGTTGTGCCAATTTCCCTCAGTTAAGCATGATAAATCCATTTTCTCTGGGCGGTCAGGAAGACTGCTTAGATAAGGGATGAGCGGAGCACCACAGTGTTGGATTAAACTAACCTCCAAGACAGGTTCACACACATCCACACAAACAAACACACACACACACAAACATACACAGAAGCAGAAGAGGATAGTCCGCCAGCTTTCTCAGGGTTTTGCTCAGGGAGCTTATACAGGCTCT
This sequence comes from Etheostoma cragini, assembly GCF_013103735.1. Classification (NCBI taxonomy): domain Eukaryota; kingdom Metazoa; phylum Chordata; class Actinopteri; order Perciformes; family Percidae; genus Etheostoma; species Etheostoma cragini. The sequence goes on from NC_048408.1 coordinate 18,070,526, forward strand.
TTTGTAGCAAAAGTTTTAACCAAAACTAATATTTTTATTAGTGACAAACATTGTGCACAATCTGTGGTTTAAAATATTTGAACTAGAGATCAGCTTGATTTAAGCTTTTTAAAAACCTCAAGAGTCAACACATCCCTAACAAAAATTCAAGGAAATGTTTTCTTTCTCCATGTAATTAAAATGTATTAAGACACTATGTAACTGACTTGGACATGTTGTGCCATTTCCCACCTCCCTGTACTCCTTCCTCCGTCCCATCTCTTAGTCCCTGCCTACCAGCTCTCACTCTGGGCCGAGCAGTGTAAGGTGGACCTGGTCCGCCTCCAGCAGAAAGAATGAATAAGTAAAAAGAACACAATGTACCCCTGGGTTCTGCCTGCAACCCACTGCCGGCCTGTCGTCCTGGCACAGTTGGCAGGCCACTTCTACTCTGCCTACCGTCCGCTACAGCAAACCTATTCTCCGCTGCCTGTGCTACCAGCTAGCTTTGTGTGAGCAGGATTAGTGTGTGTGTGTGTGTGTGTGTGTGTGTGTGTGTGTGTGTGTGTGTGTGTGTGTCTGTGTGTGTGTGTGTGTGTGTGTATTGCAAAGTGATGCCGGCAAGGCTTGGTATGTTACCAGATCATGCAGGCCCACCTCGGCTTACACCAGCACCACCACCGTCACCGTCCGGTTTAGTGAAACCAGAACCGAGGGCTGACGCAGGAGAGCCATCGGCCCAAAACGGGGCAGGAGTAAGAAACACACACCTACTGTACACGTGCACAAACACACGCAGACGCACACACACACACACACACGGCCTGGTGTCGATATATAGGCCCTGAATGAGAGTTTAAATGAATAAATGAAAATACAACCAAATTGGATTGAAAGAAAGATGTGCTTACCTTAGAAGATATTTAGGACAATAGCTTATAGGCCTACAGTCTACAAACTGCTTGTGTGGGCTCCACACATATTACCACACTTTATGTTCCTCCATATGCACTGATGCACTAACCGTTTTGTTTAGGTGATATGTGCCTTTATCTCCATCACCAAAGATACTGACTACTAAATGTCAATTTTTTCTGTAGCTAGGCTACATGGCATGGCTACAGTGAGTGTGGCTTTAACTGCATGCTTTCAAGTGCTTTGCCAATCTGCAAGGCTGAGTTATTTTCAAGAACTCGTTTTAATCTATAAAAAAAACTCTAGAATGGCAAATAACTGGACATGAAGCACGGCTGAGCGAGAACCGAGCAAGCAAATACAACTTTTTATTTGCGTGTGATCTATGCGGGAACTAGTGAAACAATCTCCCGCACAGTGTTAAACATCGCTTGAGTTTGCAGCAAAGCTTTTCAAAAGTTGGCAGTGTTTGTGAGCCGCGCTGTAAATTAGCAGCCCACATCTCGTTTGGATAAGCGGGACTTAACTGGAGTCTGAAATAATTGATTTCAAAACGCGGCACATAAAAGTTTTAATTAACAACGCCTCCACGACCTTCTAACCGCATTCAAAACTTCATGCAAATGCATTTCCGTCACATGGACGTGAAACAATGACACTTAGCCCGTCATTTTAAAAAAAGAAAGAAAGAAAAAAACCTCCCGGTGCTGTTTGGCAAGTGCATGCGCACAACATTTTGGCTGAATAGGTCCGTCACCTCCCAGCCATTCCAGCGAAGCTTGTATCAGCATTAATAATACATTGTAGATTGTTTACACCAGTTTTGCATGTTTTCTGATTTGTAAATTATTTACATTGGATCGAAGAACACAGTCTTAATGGACAATAACAGCATGGGGAGGCTGTAATGCACGTCAGTATGATCTTCATGCAGGCTATATGTGTGCCGAGGTGGGCCTGCATCGGCATCACTTTGCAACACACACACACACACACACACACACACACACACACACACACACACACACACACACACACACACACACACACACACACACACACACACACACACACACAAAGAAACAACACACAATGCGCCTTTTGCAGCAACAAACCACAGACCATTAAAACAGGCGATGAAAGCAAATTAAAGGCGGAATTTAAATTACAGGTGTGAAACAGATCAGTGTCAATTATGCCCACAAGGACGATTTCCCCCAAGTTAATTTTCTTGGCGTTAAAATCCCCTAAATACAAACACGAAGGATATCAAAGAGATATGAGAGAATGCAAACAAATCAGCTGTGCTTGATGTCCATCAGCAGGACCGGGAGACGCTATAACAGCAGCCTAAGCAGATCAATATGTATCGCTCATATGGTTAACACGCGTCCATGCTGCGCTCGTGCGAGGCTATCGGCTGCCAATTCATTTTAATTAATGGAAAGAAAAGAGGAAACTCGATGCGAACCTCTGCCTCATACACCAGGCTTGGAAAATGATCTGTGTTAAATTGGTTGGACTTATTTTACGGAGCAAATCAAAGAGACTATTGATTAGAAAATGTCTCACTCACTGTTTAAACCGCACAGACGCCAGCAAAGTTGAGAGGAAATAAAAAAGGAACAGAAATGGATAAAATACAAGTATTTTAAATGATGGTAATGATTATGATGCAGCCACGGCTTCAGACTTTGTAGCCTATAAATAATAATAAAAAAAGATGAAATATAATTTTGCATTTAAGCACTGCCTGCGGTTCTCCTGTTTCTACCAACAATAACACACACACACACACACATATATAGGCTATATCAGAGAAAAAACAGTGAATTTGGGCCTGAAATAACACTGAGAAGTAATCCTGTTTTCCACGGAGCTCGTCAAATAGGTGTTTAAGAAGCGGAATAAATGTTCTGCGTCATCCCAGGACATAGCCTATAGGTGTAATGTATTCTCAAAAAGATTCCAAAAAAATATCAATATTACCCTATCATCCCACAACACAATGCAAAACGGCGTGACTCGGAAAAGGAGAGGAGGGCGGCCAGCCGTGACCTTCCTGCAACACTGAAATATTGACAAGTCCGGCCTAAAGCTATCAGCTGGGAATGGGCTACTTAATGCAAAATCATTTCACAGTGTAAATTAATGCGTAAAAATTATAATGCATAAGCCTGCATAATTAAGTTGCATGCACTGTATAACTCCTGAATAACCTTGACCTCAGATCAAAAAAAAAGCCACACTGCCATCTGACAAACACTGATGTTAAAAGGTCATATTCAACTTGATGTTTAAAAACATTTATGACACATAAAAGTGACTTTAACATGGGGGATGAAAGTGGAATCCCGGACGGCAGAGAAAAACGCACTGGCCTGAAGCTGAAGGAGCGCGTGCAGCTCTCATCTGTTGACTCTGCAGTGACTGAACTACATGTTTAAATCTGTGAACTAAAGCGGATTTCAAAACGATCACTTTAAATGTGTAGGCATGGACAGCTCAAAAAGCTGCTGCAAGAAAAACTAAAAAGGTCATTTAGGACTTGACCTTTGCTGTAAGCTGTCTGTTTATTTGCAGATACAAATATGTACACACTGAAAACGCGAAACAACGCGCATCCAGCACATGGAGAAAAGGATTCAATCTACCGGTGAAATACGTAGGTCTATAGAGACTTAGAAATAAGCAGCAGATCTATAGGCTATATCTCAGTTGTAATGCTTAAAGGGTAACCTGGCCCAGTGTTTTCAGCATGCCAGTATTAATAATGTAAACATTAGTTCTTGTAATACTTTAATACATATAATATAGGCCTGGCTTAACGGTGCTGCCAGTCTTTGAGCTGATAAAAAGATAAGTGCCAGAAGTACATATACAGGGGACGAGGCCGAAAAGGTCAAAACGGAGTCTTTCATTGTGCATTTCATCACAAAAACACGAGCTGCATTCAAAGAGGAAAACTTAAGCATATATTCATATTTTATTATATTGTTGAAAGACAAGAAAAACACTTTATCACCTGCATGCAACATCTAATTGAACCACGAGCACAAACCCATCCATCCATCTTCGACCGCTTGCACAAACGTCCTTTGAAATTACGCGCAACATAAAGCGAGATTTCCTTTTGAGTGAACAGTGAGTGAAAACGCTCCTTTCTGTGTTTCTTTAATGTAATGACTGTGTAATAAAGGTAAGTAATATATATACACATCTATATATATGTAGTAGCTGCATTGCTCCTTTAAAGGTCAACTGTATTTTGTGATTAGTCTAATCAAACTGCAACCATGTAACTCGGACATTTCACATAACACACGTGCACCCTCCCCTCTGTCGCATTCAGGGTGCCCAAAAAAATAAGTTTTACTTCAAAAAGAGGCTTCTGAAGTGGTATAAAACTCAACGAGGGACACTTATGAATATTGACCCTAAAGGCCCCCAGCGCCGACTGGCAGACCTCCGTAACAGCCGCAAGTCACAAACTATCCTCGTATAAAAAAAAGTAAAGCGTCCCACAACTCAACGAGCCATATTAAAACTCGATTCGTGCTTCATTATATCTTTCGATAAAGCCGATTATTGCCTCAGGGTGGCTGTAATTAGTCGCCAACTGTCGGGGCACCGATCCCTTCTTCCTCTTTTTCCAACCTCCGTTTTATATAAAATAGATTTGGCAGAAGCGCCATTTTCTCTCCAAACCATGCGCAATGAGACGCACAAGAAAGCCCGTTGGAGGAGTGCCATTAAAAAGAAAGGGGGAGAGAGGGAGCGCGAGAGAGGGAGTGTGAGAGGGAAGTTAAACACTATCGGGGAAAAGAGAGCAGAGCTGGAAAAAGGTCCTTAAAACGCAACAAATGATAAGCAGCAGCACGGCAGACACCACAGCACCGTAACCACGTACAGCAGAAACAAACGGAGGCGCACCATACCGGAAAAATAGCAGAGAAGAGGAGCATGGAAGAACGGCGATTTTTTTTTCATACCTGTGTCAAGCAGTAAGGGGAGTACATGGTTGTGTCTAGAGATGGAAATTGGTGTTGTTGATAATAAAGTTGGATGGAGGTTCGCTGCGGTGCCGCATTGCAAAGCCGCTGTGGCTCAGTCCAGGCTGTAACCCCGCCTCACTCACAGTGAAAGCTCCGCACTAAGTTTAGGGGAAAGTTTCTGCTGCTCTCTCTCCCTCCCTCCCTCCCTCTCTCTTTCTCTCTAACTATCGCCCTCTCTCTCCCCCTTCCCGCTTCTCTTTCGGATCGACACAAACCTAACAATATTGAAATGACTTTTGATTTATAACTGAATCAATGTTTCGCTGAAACCCCCGAGAGGTTCACGCTATCACTACAGTGCTGTAGAGGTTTATAGTGCGCGTTGTGGTGCTCAGTGGTGGGTTCAGTCACCTCAATGTGTTTTATGGTAGCCTATTTGATAAAAAAAATTCCTATGGCATTCAGTACGTGTGATAGAATATTTCCTCATATTTTCACCTGGACGTACAGTTCTGCAGTCTTATCTCTATTTATCCCGCTTATATTTAGGCTATTACAGGATTTACATTAATTTTGCAAGGGAATGACTCTTCTGTGCTTTTCTTCCCTTGCAACCAACATGTAGTCATAAAATTGCCGCGTTTTTACTTCATCTCGTGTTGATATGACAAATAATAACTAATCTAAGATTATATCTGTGTACATGTGTCCAATGTACACTTTAGATAGATAGATAGATAGATAGATAGATAGATAGATAGATAGATAGATAGATAGATAGATAGATAGATAGATAGATAGATAGATAGATAGATAAGAAGTGCCAGTTTGGACAATTTAAATATGGTTAACAATTTTGACTCAGAACTTACAGTTTGCTTTTGTTACTCAGTGGTGAGTTAGCAGGGACTCAAATGCACTTATCTTATTGCTGTTATTTATTTTCTTGTGGTATTAATTTCATAATCCTTGTTACATTGTTATGCTTACCGCGTACAGAGCAAACACAAACGATTGAGGAGACAGATTTCCTCAAAATTGTCTATTCTCACTTTGCCATTGCACAAAATGCAGAAGCAAACCCAAGTGTAACCAAAATAGAAGCAAAAGTTTTAAATTCACAACTCAGATTTTGCCATAGTATTCTGTCAGCCTATCAGCTTGAGAGTGACAAAGCTTTTTGCACACAGTGAACTAATTCCCGTGTTTTAAGTGTAAGAGGCCCCATGTTCTTGACTTGAGTATTTACTGTAAATTAACAGTCTGTGATGGACAAAGTGTCTGAGGCAGTTGAAACATTGGCTCAAATGTGGTCCAAACTTATTTGTGTTTACTTCATTTTACAAGGTGTGACGGCTGGATTTGAGGACCGACTCTGTCAGCTTTATTTCTGCTGGGTACTGTCAGTTTAGGGTGAGAAACTCCTCATCTGGAATTTATAACCAACACTATCCCATTATATTTGCAATTGAAGGAGGAACCTCCTTAAATGCCCACAAGGAACTACATAAGTCCCAAGTTATTACAGAAAGTTGTACATTTACTGTCTGAACTATTGTAATTTATTCAGCCGTGATACCCTTTGAATTTCTGTTTTACTCCTTTCGATCCCAGTCCAAGTCATATTGCAGTGCACTGTGTATGGAGACAAAAGATACCTGAACTTGGACGAAGTTGTCTAAACCAGTTTCATTGTGACTGCTATTGTATGGAAGCGATACACTCTGTTTCTAATCAGGCTTGGCTTTATCCTTGCCCGCTCCCTGCTCCTCAGCCTAATCAAACTCATATATGCAGGCAGAGTGCCGACAATTATACATAAGCCCCTGCCTTGTGCATGTGTGTGAGTGAGAGTGTTTGGAAGTGTGTTTATACTGCATATGCGTAAGTCTTACCCAATGTGTGTGTGTGTGCGCAAGGGTGCGGTTTCGGGGGGTTGAAGTCACCCCCGCGCTTGCATGCCAAGTTTTTCAGGGGGATATGAAGCTGTGCAGCTTTACGAGACCTCAGCCTATGTAGGATACTTAAGACACTCACACCACAGACACACATGGATATAATGTACAGCATATACACACATACAATCACACACACACGAATATGCACGCAACCACAAATGTCCTGTGGTCAAAGATATGCTGGCACAAGCAACTAGAAAGAGAATTAGATTGGGGAAAAGGAGAAAAAAAATACAAAATAAAAGTGCAACAAAGTGAAGCATACTGAGGTGTAGTCTATTCCTTTCCCAGAGTCTCTCCTCTATCCAAACCACACCCCACCACGGCACAGGCCCAAACCCCATTGCCTTTGTGTGCTCCCTCGCTTTCCCTCTTTCTGTCCAACCCCTTTTCTAGTTCTCAGTGCTTCTTTTTAGTGACCTTTTTCTCTTTTTCTATCTTATAATCCTTTTGCTGTCCCTCTCTCTTTTGGCTGTCTTAATCACACGTAGTGTCCCTTTCGTCTGTCTGCCTTTACTGGCCGTCTTTGTCTCTGGCTGCAGTCTGGGCCGAGGCATCCATCTCAGTATTCAATACAGGCAACTTGGCTGTAACAAACTATAGCAACCACAGAACTTACAAAACACTGACACTCAGGTTTTCTTTCCTAACACACACACACACTCTCTCTCTCTCTCTCTCTCTCTCTCCCTCTCTCTCTCTTATCTCTCTCTGCCTGTGATCAAACAGTCCTGTCCGACCATCACCTATGAAAGCCCTTTAGCGTGCAGGGCTCTAGTAGTTTCTGAGACGTTTGCCATTCAAAAGCACACAAGAAAACCATATGCTGTGTCTAATGTTAGCATGTTGTGGTCTCCCAACGACACGCTGCACTACCCATAGCTTGTTGTTTACCATCGCTAGTCGCCAGGCCATTAAATATTGAAAGTAATGTAGCATACTGATACTGCCATTAGTATGCTGAATGTGCGAGACAGGTGGTTGAGGCGGCCTTTCAAAAGGCAGGAAATATGTGAACGGAAAATGTGTGTAAGTGTACCGTTCACGCCGTACAGTGTAAATATTGTTTGAGTAAGTTGTTGATGTGTGCTCTGGGAGGGAGCACGCCAGTCAAATGCACACAGGCATATGCAGTCAGTAAGAAATGGCTGACTGGCCGTTATGGCTAACAAGCATATAATACACAATGTGGATCCCAGAGACTCTTTGGATCTGTTTGCAATCTGAGTATGTGCGCGGAGCAATGTGTTACGCCTGCTGCTTTTTATGTGTTTACTGTGTGCAATAGCTGCGTATACATTTTACTCCAACCGGTTTGAATTACTGCGTTTCTACCGTGTTGGTATTTATTTAACAGGAAGAAAAGGTACAGATTGATTTTTCTAGTCTGATGTCATCATTTCTTAATTTAAGCGGTTAATTCAACATGTCAGATTACAGCACACAGGCCAGTTTTTCAGGCAGTCAAACAGTTGTCTGTAAACTAAACCTGAAAGACTATGTGCTGTATTCTTTTTTTTTTAACAATTATATGAAAATGACCACATGCGGGAGGTGACACACATAGAAAGTGTCCTCTCTATCTTCAGTTTTTTTAGTTTTTTTTTCACATTTTATTTTATTCTCTGCTGCTGGCCTTGTCCCCCGTGTGAGGAACATGTGTCCGGACTCTGCAACAAAGTCAAACTACTGCAAAGCATGAATTAAACCTTGTAAAAATACTAGTCACAAAAAAGTTGACATTTTGAGGAAATACAGTTTTGAAGGGCACTGTTGCCACACGTTGGCACAGCCAACAGATGAGTTTAGGACGTCCATGATGACATGTGGGAGATTTTAAAGGAAGTGGAATGATGGTCATGCTAACGGGCAGAATGTCAACACTCAAAGCTGTGTGTGTATTTCCTGGACACATTAACCTCAGAGCCTCCAATTCAAGATCGGAAGAATGGAGATTACATAGTTGTTAGCATCCTCATGGTGATGTCTGACTGTAAAACATATTATGCAGCTATGCTCTGATGAGTCTTTTGTACTCTGAATGCCCTCCTCCTCTCAACTGCGGTAAATCTTTGTATAGGAAAAAATAGATTATTTTATATGGACTTGGCTTGTTTGTGTGTCCAGGAAATACACTGTGTGTGTGTGTGTGTGTGTGTGTGTGTGTGTGTGTTTACCCTATATGTATCAGACACGAGGAAACATTCAGGCATCCCTTGGCCTCTAGAAGGATCGTCGTTCACCAGGTAGGTGTCAGTAGCCTAAAAAACAAACAAAATGACGGTTATGTGAATTAAACTTTATGGATTTAATAGTACAGTGATTTTGTCATAATATGAATGACTCTCCCAGGAAGCAGATCAAACCCATTTATTTTTCACACAGAAAATCTAGCGTTTAGCAAATGCAATTTATTTAACACATTTAAATCATATGTTGTTCTCCAACAAACATTAAGCTACACTGGTCCTCAGAAATAATAACCCAGTTAAAAAACATTCTGAAATCCAGAAGGATATTTTTGTGACCAATTGTGTCCTGAAACCCCAAGGTCCAAATGCATATTTTCTTGCTTCCTCTTTGTGTGCCAATCCTAAAATGTACCTGCACTTTATGAGACAGCCTTATAACCCCTACTAGTGTCATTTTCTTTACAGAAAGCAACGCGCCTGCTAACAACTCTTGCACTATCCATCCCCAGCCAGACTGTCTGTAGTACCAGCGTGCATGCATGCATGTGTGCAAGTGTGCATTCAGAGAGCTTCATTTGTATTCTAAGTAAAGCAGGCAGGCAGGCAGGGTTCTGGCAAGGCCCGGAGCTGTGAAATGGGCTCTCCTTGCAGCTCTGCCATTGATTGGATCAACCTATCCCACTCTACTTAGCCAAAGGGAGCCCCAAATCCCAAAGCCGCTGTGCCGTTCTGTGAAATCCTATTTCATTTCACAACTTTAACGGATAAAAAAAGCGTGCACACAAGTTGTGCCAGCCCGAGACCCCATGCCACATTTATTTAGCTAAACAGGAGCAGAGAGAAAACAGTGTATCTGGTGTGTGGAAACATTTAAGTGCACACACACACACACACACACACACATACATATATATATATATATATATATATATATATATATATATATATATATATATATATGTGTATATGTATATATATATATGTGTATATGTATATATATATATATATATATATATATATATATATATATATAGTCTCACCCTCCTGAAAATATAATCACCTGCACGAATACATGCATTTTTCCTTGCCCGTGTTCTCTCGGCATTGCACACAAACACACAGCAACACACACACCAACGCACACGTGCATGCCACTTACGCAGACACAAACCCCATAATAAGAGCCAGACATTGGCAGACCACACAGCTCTGAGTTGTGGTGAAAACAAAGGCTATTCATATCCTTCGCAATGAGAGGTCTGTACAGCTAACTCTCTTTCTCCACCTCTCCCCCGTCTCTCCCCTCAGCTTTTTATTACAGATAATCTGGACTCGCAAACCTTCCATTTTTCTGCAATTGTGCGATTTCTAATCATCTTTATTAGTCCATAAACATGTTTTTTTAATTTTTAGTCTCTTTTTATAGCCGAGGCCTCCAGCTCCTTAAGGGGGCAACACAGTGCCCATTGTTGAGTCTCAAGAAGAAGATGAAGGATTGAGAGAGGCCTTCTGATAAGGCTGCAAAGCATTTTGGGAAAGGGTAGCAGAGTTCCTCAGATGCACACACACACACACACACACGACTAAATGCAATTACTCAAAGTCTGCCAGGCCTCATGCGTCTGATAATGAGACGATGCATCTGATTGGCCAGTGCTCAGAATAATGGCCTGGATCCGCGGCCCCTATGTGGGGGGTACGCACCAGCAAGCCGACCAAAATGCATCAGGTGTGCTGAAGCCTCTGCAATTGGCTGTGTCTGGCAAGAAACACGGTCAGGTGCACTAGCAAGCCTCTTCTGATTGGTGGATCCGGACCAAAAAAGCTGCGGGTGGGAAAGAGCTGTTTTCATTGGCTGCCACTGCCTTGTTCTGGTGGTGAATAGGTGTCTGGCAGGATGGCACTGGGAGAACTTGTTCAACTGGGAGTATGTGAGGAAACATACTGACTATTTAGTCACCTTTGTACATTCATATACAAAGAATCTCAATATTACTCATCATTTAATTTGACCCCAGGAGCTCTTCATAACAATGTAAAACACAGACAAAAAGCAAAAGACTAACCAACAATAGATCGTTTGCTCTAATTTTGTATTAATCATCCGACAAAGAGAATTTAAATGCCGTCTTTATGTCGTCAGCTAAAGAAACAGGTGTTGATGAACGTCAATCCCATTGTGCAACAGTGAATAACATGAAGCTAATGAATAGGCTAAGCTCTGTACCTGCCACTGGGGAGGCCAGAACATACTGACTCCCTTTGTAGTAAACCCCAAAAAAACTCCAGGCTCCCAAACACTCTTTCCTGCAGCAGTGTATGAATTATATATTGTACTATATATATAGAGCATATGCCCTGCCCATATGGCCAGCCCTGAGCAAAAAAAAATCTCAAAGCCCCCCTTAATTAACATTTTAGAAGGAAGATTCGGAGGCGGTACATTGAATCAGTGACCTATTTGGAGTCCATCATCACCCAATGCAAATGTGTTAATTAAGACAGATTTTCCCACTCCACAAATATGTGGAGAAGGGGATGTGTTTTTATTTTTTTTTGTCTGAGCCATCTGAAGGTAGGGGTATAGGATCTGTTTTAATCTGCCTTTCATGCTGCCTCCACTGACAAAAGAAGACACTTCTTTTTCACTTTCTCCCTCACTACCTCACACAGTCTTTCTCTGGCTCGCTCTCTATCCGTCTCTCTCTCTCGCTCTCTGGGTATATGTTGACGACCATATGGCCAAATTCTTTGGAGGTGAGATCTCCGAAACCTGCTCACATTCGCGCGCACACTCACACCTCAACAGAGCTTTGTGTATGAAAGGCCCTGATGGTGGAATTTGTTCTCAGATGGCTCCATTTTAAAGCACATGAATGGCAACATATCAATGATCCTCCTCTCTGTCTATCTGTCTCTCTGCATCTCGTAATTTGCAGTTACACACAAACACACACGCTTACACATTAATTCACCACCTACACAAAAACTTACACTTTATCCACACCTGGTGTGGCCCTCTCCTCGTTTCCAGAAAGCATTTATTCTGGCTGCTGTACAAGCATCAACCACAAGCACTATTCTATCAGTCCATCTTCTAAAAACTATAATTATTATCACCACCATTGTGTCTTATCATCATGATTTTGTGGCTGAAAATAACACTGCCAAGTTTAAGGCTGGATGAGAACGGGGGGGGGGGGGGGGGGGGGGGGGGGG
>NC_048408.1:18082879-18096708 GCF_013103735.1 Etheostoma cragini
GGGAGAGAGAAGGAGAGAGTCCAGCCAACCTGCGTGAGATGGCAACCACTTCAAAGACGCTAGGCCGCACCGGCGATCTGTTCCACGGTGTGTGAGGGGTGTATGAAAGGCAGAAATGGCCGCCGTGTGAGTTCCTGCCAAAGCTACCTTGGGGAGAAATGTTGGAAAAATACAATTTTTCCACGCAGCCATCTCGGGGGTGGACGGAAAACGGATAAGAAAGAAGATGAGAAACTGAGGGGCTGCATTAAAAAAAGAAGGATAGATGGATGGCTGAGCAGAGTGGGGCTAATTATTTCACTTCACTTGTGGGTCCTGAAGGTTTTGTTGGGTCAGAAGTGCAGCCAAGATGTAGTGCTAAAGACTGCATTTGGCTTAATTGTGCAGTTGTGTTTTATTAACACAATTATAAATGGTGGGATCTGTATAAGGCATGAGGCACACGGCGTGAACAGTTTCTGTGCAGGAGTTTAAAATTATTCCACACGACTGAGGCAAAACACATTCCACTCAAGCAGGAAATTAACTTTTGTGTGTATGTGTGTGTGGTTCAAATCGATGGTGCTTGTATGCAAATCAGCTGGGTGAGGTTAAAGCTTTTTGATTCCTGAGTAATAGATAGAAACTATGCCACACTTAACAATAGCTGTACCAACTCAAGGCACGAAAAAAAAAAAAACATTCTAAAACAAAAACTGTTTCGGTGAAAAACAAGTTTGAACAGGGCGCACATTGTGACACACCCCAAGATTGGCTTGGCCTCGCACCCCGCCTGTCAACTCCTGATCTTGCTCGACAGGCTGGCCTTCAGATGAACACCATGCCAATTGTAACACTGAACTTCCCGGGCTGCAACATTTTGCTGCCACACTGCTCGCACCATACGTCACCTCCGTACACTAGGTAACCCAACGCCACCGACATCGCTTTTCCTACATGGATCCTCATTCATGCTTTTTTGTATTGGCCGAACCACACTTAGTTAAGGCCTCGCCGCACTGGTTATCTGCATTTAACAATGAGATTTGGACTGGTACAATTAGCCCTTTGTGTCACACAAGGTCTGATCCGTGGAGAGATTTTCTTGTGGTTAGGTTCTAATACAGCAGAGTTTACCACAAAGACCAGGAAGCATAGAGTTACATTACATACACACACTCAGTATGACTCAATAAGGCAGTGTGTTGAGCTCATTTCAAATGTCTCACCCACTTCCATCTCACTGAAATGATACTCTAAAAGATGTATTTAAATACATTACAAGGTTCACGCCCACCTTCCAGCTTGGCACCAATACCAGTCTTGGCTTTGATGTGACTGACAGGTTCTGTGGTTGGCAGGTTTTCTCCGCAACAACTGAAGTGCAACCAATTGTAAAATTGCAGGCCCACTTTCAAAACAACCATTGTCTAACGTGTCATTCACCTTAGGAAGACAGACAATCGTTCAGCTGACATCACAACTCACATGTGGCCTGAAATGTGAAATTTTGAACCACTCAAGGCCTGTTTGTGTTGTGTAGATATGACTCTGTGTCACATCATGACAAACATTTCTGGCAAGTGACCCCCGTAATAAAGTCATTATTCTTCTAACTGATGTTTGAAACACCTAAAAGTATGTTTTCACACATGCGAACAACGTGTCTTTCATTTGAAGAACTGAAACCAAGTTTCCTCCTGTAAAGTTCCTCGGTGACAATAATTGAGCAGAGGCAGACTGAATGAAAACTTGTCATAGATGCCCTCTATAATGATTTTTCTTTACATACAAGACACTTTTGCATATTGTTGATGACACTCAAAGTTCCATCCAGTCTGAATTGGAGTGTCTAGACAATATCTAAAATTACTCCACAAAACAAAACCTTTTATATGAGTTAGATGTTATTAATGAATAAACAACAATAAAATATCCTCATGTCTGGAGTTTTCATTTGCATAAGCTGTAGCAACTATTGCAAATTTTTTGCTGTGTTGCGGACATTCATGTGTCTTTGGTTAATTATTTTTGAATGTTTATTGTTTTTATTGGTGAAACAAAGACATTGTCATTTGAAAAATGATATCCAGATTGTGTGTCAGTATATATAAACCATTACATTTTACCATTAGAAATATATTTGGTGCAATAGGAATATTGTATTGCAATTTCTGGCATGTGCATCCTGTATTCATCCCCGCTAAAGTAATGAATTTCTCTGTTTCTACAAAAGCTTCCCATCATTACCTCAGAATATTTGGTTCTTTGTTAAACCAAGAGCTCAACAGAACAACCTGGAAGCTACAAACACGTCTTATTATGGTACTTTAACAGTAATCTCTTTGGCTGATAATGAAGATCAATTTTAATCTAGGTCACAAATTTAGGCCATTATAACTATACTATGATGTCATAATTCAAAAGCTTTGAAATTCACCATGACAGAGACAGTTTAATTTCAAGGAATACTTTAGTAATCATCTGATGAAATAAATGCTGCAGAGTGTTAAAATCTAATCAGATCTTCATTAGACCAAAGATTCTTCCTCTTTAATTTAATACACGGAGGCGCTCTTATTATTCATGGTGTTTTCGCACTTGTTATAGGGGTACAAAGACGGTCTGTGCGTCACCTCACCTCCCCACCCCCTTGTAGTCGCTATAAGTGTCATCAACTACGCAAATGAAGTGCCCATTGATATAAAAAAAAGGCACAGTCAGACAGAAAAGACAGTCCGGGTGCAAGGTGGAGAACGGTGCAGTAACCCTGCTCCACACGGATTTAGAATGCTTTCAGAATGTCATCATCAAAATAATGAATACCGCACATAGCTATGCTGGGCTTTCAAATCTCCGCAGTCTACATGTGTGTTTTACTATGTTTGATCTGGGCTGCGAAGGAAGAGCAGCCTCCACTTTGTCAATCTGTATTTACTGGGCTACTCAAACGCATCTGCAAATAATTCAGCCTGCACGATGTTAACCCATCAGTGAGGCTAAAACACTGATTTTGAATTAAGAAAAATGTGTTTTATGTCTGTATCATATTAGAAATATATTATTACAACGTTAATATGTTGAGAAAGGTTTAAGGGAATTGGGAGCAAGGAAAGTTAGGTTCACAAAAAAGACATGGTATACTATAAAACAAGAGCTGCATTAAAATACACTCCTGTGGTTTTGCAAGTAATATGGGGCAATCCGCAAATTCCATTTTTGTCAAAATGTGGTCAATCACTGTAAGTCTAGATGCTTCATAATTATCGGTGCGTTGTGTCATCATTCATGGCCCCACACTCCGCGCGTCCAACAAAATGCTGATCTTCTACAAAGAAATTAATACCCTCAAACTAACAGCAGGGAATCAGTTTAACACAAGAAATGTTAAATTCAGTCCTATAGACCTTACCCTATAGACCCAACAGAGGGGAACTATTGAGTTACACAGCACGTACCATTATAGGGTGGGGAGATCTGCCAACCCTTTCAGTGCCCCATTTTCCTTTAAAAGTTCAGCTTCCAAAAAAGTGAGAGAGGGAGTGAGGGCTGAGGGAGGAAGACTTAGTATCTTCGCTGTTGCCGGAAGCAGAAAAAGGACCTTTAAACAAGTCGGCCTTAGGCCCAGATAGAAAAAAAACACGCTCTTTCAAAAGTGGGTCCACTTTGCAGAGAAAGGAGGAAAAGAGGACAGCGGCACCGAGCCCTCCGTCTACCGCAGTTTGGCCTCAGATGCGCCCATCTCCAGCAGCAAGAAGTCAGAGAGACGTCTGCGTCAGAGTCCCGAGGTGCGTGCTTCAGCGGCCAAACTTGTCCAGCAGATCGGGAGACGCTTAAAAGCTCCCCGAAAGAATACAAAATAACACTTCAAAGAAAAAAAATGAATGGACGTAAGAGGTCATGCAAAGTAAGTTCTGTTTATATTATTTTTCCGTGTGCAGCCTTTGCAGTCGGGCAGCTTCTGTCTCCAAAACGTGTCCAAAAGCGGCTGTCTCCCGCGTCGCGCGTCCGATCTGTTTTACCCTCGTATCGCTCTCTCGCTCTCTCTCTCTCTTCTCTCTCTCTCTCTTGTTCCAAACACACACAGCACACATACGCACACACGCGGAGTTACACACAAACGGGGGGACACCCCTGGTCCCTCGCCGCCGCCTCCTCCTCAAAGCTGACGAGATGAAAGAGCAGCTTGCGTTTTGCTTCTTCAGATCGCAGCTTCGCCGAAAGCAGAATGCCTGCACAGCGACGCGTGGTCGGTCCGGGCTCCGGCGGGGCTCTGGATGCCTCGGTGCGTAAAATGGAAGCTCGCCGTGCGTTCCGGCAGCCGCGACCAACAGCCCACATGCACTTCCCTCCACCACAAAATATCAGCCACTAAATAGCTCACCTCGGCAACGTGTGTCCTGTTTACACACAGAAAAATAAGAGACGGGGAACTGGGGCAGTTGTTTACAGTGGAGGTGGGGGACGGCGCTTCAGCCGGCAGCGTCGAACTGATGAATTATTGGGTGAATTTTTAATAAAGCGAGCGGTTTGCAGTCTGTCGCGGAGAAAGCGAAGCGGCCAGGGAAGCAGCTGGGGCTTTAGGAGAATTAGGAGGACCAAGGGCTAAATCACGGACGGCGGGGATTAGGGCTGCACTGGCTCCTACCTACCGCCTGCGTGGAGCTTTCGAGAGTGGCACTGTGGGCACGGCTGGGCATGACCCGAGCTGCTCCGAGGTTGATTTACGTAGTTTTTAATGTCACAATCTCGAGCAAAGATCAAGCATAAAAGGGTTCATTTGGGTTAATTTAAGGAAAGTCTAGTCACTCAGTGCCAGCTGATTACATTCAAAATATCAAATGCCAAGTCACCACGTGTCCTCAGAAGTTGAGTGAATATGAGGAGGTTCGGAGGGCTTTTGAAAGCAGGACTTTCCATATTTTAAGCTTAGAATTGTTATTGTTATTCATTAAGGCGATAAGTGTAATGGCAATGATGGAATTTAGCACACTTTAAAGCGTCTATGAAAGACTTCCCTAACACAAGTTGTCACGGTGTCTCCCAACAGAATGACGCAGTGAAGCAACAGGATTAAATGTGCCTGAGAGAGAGTGGAAGCCATAAAAGATCTGACTTTGGGGAAATGACTCTAGAACGCAAAATGTGCTGTTTCTAATAGAAGGGCTGATAGTTGCAGAATATGGGAGACACAGACCCGTCCAAGACAACCATAAGACATGCACGACATGTGGACATCCTCTCGGATTATTTAGGGAAAAGGCCAAAACGTTATTGAGTTTTTCATGTAACCGGTTTTTGTCCTGGGACGAAGAGCATTACGTGGGAAACAGGACTTGTGGTAGTGGTCAAAAAGAGAATGACACAAAGAAAATAGCTCCTCAAAAATGTTTTCGTTAAAGTGATTTCCCCATATCCAAAAAATCGTACACACTAGGTTAATTTCAGAAAGTATTCCAAAAACATGCGAGTGGAAAACCCACGCAAGGCTAATCAGATGGTTAAAAGGCAATGCTATTTGTTTTATATTTCACACACCAGGCTTTGCAAAACTAATATAAACACTTCGTTTAAATCAAGACAACGCATAATGACATTAAATAGTCCTATTGAATGTAGGCCTTTTTTAATGATACTTTAGTGCATTGGGCCTGCGTCTGCGTGTAAATCGGATTTAATCGCAGTTGGGCCTGTGTCGTTATCAGTCTTCTTCTTTTTTTTTTTTTTTTAAAGCAGACGTCTAATGACATTCCTCCAACATGACGACTTATCAATAATTAAATGTTGACCTCCCCACACATTTGGCCACATCAATTATTCAAGTCACTGAATTTGTGATTTAAGTTTTTGTTTGGGCCTAAATTGGATGCTTCCATTTACACGACAGTGTGTCTGTGGTCTCATGACGTGAGGATGTGGGGCGTTTAAAAAGAAAAGAAAAAGAATGAAGTAACGAAGGTTCCATTTACTTAACAGCTGGGAGATAATTTGTCGTTTTAGTTGGTGTCACAGTCTGAATGTTGTTTAAAATGGAGACCAAAAAGACCTTTTAAGATGATTCTGTTAACAACACAAAGATAAATAATGTGACCTAAACTCTCTCAACTGCAAACTTTCACCTACTCATTAACACTTATTCAAAGGCCATTTATTTTCCAAGTGAGATTTTTTTAAGAAAAACAAACTTCCATTATTATACATCAATTTCATTCATTTAAAAAAGTGACTATAAATGTGCATGAGCTCAAACGTGATTCTTTTTGTGACATATATGACCGCAAAAATCCTTTCTGAATTTCGATTTTCAATGAATAAATAAATAATATTAAGTGGTAATTTTAAACTTATGGTTATTATTTGTAAGACGAACTCTGGTTATTAGTTGGGACATCAGAATCAAACTAATGTTGCAGTAGTAACAAGTTCAGCATTTAGTTCTAATAATTATGAATATTAAGTTATAACATCCTACTAGAGTTGGGGAATGGTTAAAAGTGCATTAAAATGATTATCAGTAGGCTACTTTCCCACAACAAATATAAAAAAATCATTAATCGCACTGAGGGTGGTAATAATACAAAAATTAAACTCTAATAATGATAATAATGAGATAAAATACAGCCTGGACTTCATAATCAACACGTTGTGATGATTTACTTATTAAATGACATCAGCCTCCAGCGATTGTATAATTTTCACAGTTTATACTATGACCTTCCTGAATGTGTTTTCTTTTCGTTTTGTTTGAATATTGCTTCTGTTGTCTTTTTACAGATGCTGGTGACTGGGAGGCTCGCACACATGCCCGACGGCCTGTTTGGAGAATGACCAGTTGATTGGAAAAACACCAAAATTTCCCTCTAAACCCCGAATAATCCCACGACACGATTCTTTTCCTAACTCTTAATCAATTTACAAATAACTGTACAGATCGACCACACTGTGTAATCAGCACGAACAACTAATGTCCGGAAGTTGCAGAAGGCCAGACAGATTTACAAGTTTGAGGTTAAAAAGAAAAACAAACAAAAAACAAAAAAAACATTAACCGAACAAAACGTGTTTGGAGAACGAGCAAAATGTGTTGCGTGGTTGTCCAGTGTACAAATCGAAAATAACCCTATTTCTCAGCATGACAGTCATGGCGTTTTCAATCATAGGCTAAAGTAGGCCTAGACTACGTTTAAAGAAATGGCCCTAAAACATATTTTCAAAAATCTAAAAACTGCAGAAAAAAAGACGTTGTTTCTCATGATTGCATTAACTGTGAAACAAGTCTGAGGGTAAACTGCACAGAAACCCAACACAGATAAAAACATTTCTCAGTAATTAACATAATAACAAAATAACATAATCGCGGTACGTTTAGCTGGCCTATATAAAGTACATTTATCATTTATGGGGAATTTCGAAGAATAGGGCTAAAATAAAACAGACACCTGAACTACATGTGGACATTAAAGTATTAAATATACAAGAAAAACGCGACATCGCAAATAATCATTAAAGCATGGACGAAAAACGTTGAAGCTGTTTGTTAAAAGCTATACAGTAGAACAACAGACCAAATACTTTGCCCATTTGAAAATAGTTTGAAGAAACCTGCTTGCATTTGTCTATGAATGTGGCTTAAATAATAATTTACACTCCCTTGCACTGGTGCTGATGCACCATATGCTTATTGACCTCATTTCAATTATAAATAAATAAATAGAAATAATGTTGATGAAATGTCTTAAAACCTAAAGCTACATCTGAACCATGGCGTTTTTTCCATCTATTTGTGGAGACAGGGGACAAAATAATCAAATAACTCAAATGCTTGTGGGCATAAACCCTTGATTTTAACAAATAAATAATAAAAAATAAAATATAAAAATAAAAAGTATGTTACAAAAAAACAACTGGAGGAAATTTGCTGGTGTGTGTCAGCCCGGATCATGTTAACCGACCTATAAGTGTCAATTAGGCTGAGCTTTGGGTTAATAGAAGCCCTGAGTGGAGGATCTCACCACAGCCCTCTAAACCAGCCATTACTGCAGACCACAACGGATCAACAGCACACTGTTTTAAGACCCAAAATGATGTGGACAATATGTTCCCTAGAGCTCACTGTAAGAGGAGAAGGGCACACTGTGGGATCAGGCAGGCGGAGCTCAGACAACATGGAGGGACTTTTTTCCCTAAGTCTGTAAAACCTTAAAATTATTCTTTCTCAAAAATTACAAGTTTAAGATTCCGGGCTGGAATATAACTGCAAACCATGATTGTTATGTTAGAAACTAATTATCAGAGAAAAGACTAGGCGATTCATTGCTGGTGATTGTAGCAGACAAATATTCACTTATCAAAGATGGATTTGGCACCAACTATTTACGAGTTTAGAGAAACATAAACAGCCATCTTTATTCAACAGGCGCACGTTTTATTAGAGTAATTACTAGATATGAAGTGCATAATTAGGATAACAACATAAGGAGCCATCTCAGATTCTTTCAAAGTAGTTACAGAGTTAATATGGTGTCTGAGGAATTTGGAAAGCAAACAGATGTTTGACGCACCTGTCTATGTAGCACAACATGACTGAAGTTAAATGTTCCCTTCTCAGCCTGCAAATCCAAATCTTAAAAACACTCTGATTTGTAAAGCAAAATAATGTTGTTACAAATGATGATTGCTACAATAAACTGAAGCAATATAACTCAGGGTGGACTAAGGTGAAAATAACAAATGTCCTTAGAAGTAAAGGTGAAACAGAAAGACATTCACGGACCTTTAAGAGAAAAAAGGAGAAAACAATGCAAAGGGAAATGGCAGCTCATCCAGACAACTTGCGCTATTTACCAAATGTACAAATTTGCAAAGCTATTGTGCACAGTTAAACTACTAAGGCCTAACAAGATCACAAAAAGAACCACGGATGGTCAATTAAATAGATGGAAGAAATAAAGAAAAGCAAATATAGCTGAGCTGGAAAATTGAGATGATAAGGCAAATTTTAGACTCAAAGCACCGCAGTGCACAAAAAACACTGCACAACTAAAAAGCACAACCCAATAAAAAAACAAAGGCCTCAGTCCTTCCGTGTGACTGCTGCAGCAGATCTCCTGCTCTCACTGCCCTCTGCTGCAGTGAACATTAAATACTCATTTGGCCTTACACAAAACACACTCTGCACCAAGACCACACGTCAAACTCTGTTTTTCCCTCTCAATCATCAGTCCTCTTCCTGTTAATAGAAGTGACCCAGAGAATTCTGCGCCTCCATGTGAGAAGTGCAACAAGCGGCGGAAAGCAAAAAACAAGGCTCTTTTTGTCTGCGGCGGCCGAGGATTTATCCCCGTATTGCTGAATGTTGTCTAGCATTACAAGTCTCAGCCCTGGCCTGGATGGGCACAGGAGGACTCTGCTGGCCCTGCTCACACTGTCTGCATCCTTTACGCTCCGCCATGCAAACAAACCCAAATGAGAGAGCAGCTGAGGAGGGAAAGCAAAGGAGATGGAGGGTTTGTTGGAGGGGAAAAAAAAGATGAAAGGAAGGAAAGGGAAATGAAGGAAGACTGACGGATGCGACGGCTGCAAAAAGGAAATGAAGAAATATATGTGGCTATAAGGAAGGAAGGAAATAGTTGGTCTAAAGTAGTCGCATAGGGACAAAAAAAGAGTGAGCCTCTGTGTGTTTGTGTGCAATAGAAAGAGAAAGAAAGAGAAAAAGAGCGGGTACTAACCGGCTATTGGAGGGGTGAGGAATGCCCGGCCCTGGCACAGGAGAATGGGATGGAGGGTGGAGTATGTTCACATTGCTGCTGCCAGCCGAGCACATTCCCACTACACAGTCATGGAGACGTTTTAACCTACAGATATTGAAGCAGCAGCAGGAGAGTCTTTTCACTTGGGTACAATAATACATTACTATACGTTTTATTTTATGAAGCGCTGTAAAATAAGGCTTCTAAAATGATCTAAAGGGATGCCGAAATCATTTGCTGAGGCCAAAAACAGACGTGAACAATACGTGTATGTCTATTATATTTTCTATTGTTTTGGGGGCATTTTTGTCTTTTTATTCAGACGTGGACAGCAAAGATGGAGAGGACATTTGGCACGTCCTGAGAAGTGCTGTAAGAGGGTAGTCCACTTTAATTAAAAAAAGTATATACTAAAAAAAGGGGGCGTCTACTTGCTTACTAAGTGTTTCATGAAAGGAAATTAAACTTACATTTTACCATACACTGATTATGTTATTTTTAAAATTGAATTTACTTTAAAATAATTAACAAAACTCAACAAAAGCAATCTAAAGGTACTGCGTATCATGACCTAAGGAAATAGTTTTAATGCAGGGCACATTTAAGCATTGATCAATCCAAAGCTGGCTCCCAATATCCAAAGTGTGTTTCTCTTGTACTGCAATAGCTTCTAAAATAAGACAACTTTCTTCCATTTATTTCACATATTGTATACGTACATAACCAAAAATTCATTCCTGAAATTATCCTTAAAAGTAGTCATAAAGAACATTTTAATTGTTTGACAATTTCAGAAAACATTATTTATAAATGTCTTCTACTTGATCAGCCATAATAATAACAATAAACACATGATCTATAATTATGTGGAAGTCAAATTTGAAGTACTTTTATTTTACTACATACATAAAGATGGAAATGTACTTTTTACAATACATTTATCTGAGTATAAGTCACTTTGCAGATTATTTATTTTGCAAACTAAATATACGATCATTTTATAAAATATGATTTATTGTATATCTATCATGAACATTGATATACAGATTAAACTTCCCAGGAATATATAAAGTAGTTAAAACCCGCTCCACCTCTGCCATCTGCAAGATTAAAATGCTGCTTAAATATTAATACATCAGTAATAACAATCTGATTATACAATATTATAATAATATAACACTAATTAATGTGGATACTTTGAGACTTAAAAGACATTTCAGCCCATTTTAGAGTATTGCTACATAGTAATACTGATACTTTTACTTCAGAAAGGCTCTGAATACTTCTTTACTAGTGTTTGAGAGTACTTCTATGAATTTAAAACTTTATCAAGCTCTACACATTTCAGAGTGTGAGGTCAGAGTCAAAGATTATGAACTCGGGATTATGAGAACATGACGTGAAGAATGTCACGAGCCATTTGTCTTTCTGAAAACAGACTTCACTTTTCCAAGTATTTTGTCTGAGACCATGTGAGTGTGTGTGTGCATAAGTGTCTGTGTGTCTGTCGTCGGGGCAAAGGTTTATCAATGGCTGGCATTAGGCTCAGCTTTGATAACACACAAACGCATGCACACACAGTTTAACTGATAAAGCATTAGCTCCATTTTGAATCACATGTTTCGGATCAGCAAAAATGTGGATTACAAACAAGGCGACAATTATTATTGTGATTATTATTTGAAGTCAAACTTTGAGTTGATTAATCGATTAGTTGATCAGTAAAACTTTACTTAATATTATGTCATTCAGCTTCTCCAACGTGACGATATGGTAGATTTGATAGGTTCAGTGTCTTTGGGTTTTGGATTAATGGCCAAAAGAAGACAGTTTGGTTTCTGGGAAATTGTGATGGTCTAACAATTTCTTAGCAATTTCTTAAAATAAACAAATAATTGATTAAACGAGGAAATAATGGTCGGATAAATCATTAATGAACATCTTTGTTAGCAGCAGCCCTAATATCTACTAATAACATTATGATTCAGATTATTCTGATTATCATGATTATGGTTATTATTATTATTTTTGTTGTTATTATCAAATCCCATTTAACAAAATATTAAACATACAACCTGCTCTCAATACAGGACACAATGACACACTGCGGCCTGTATTTGCGCGACATTTACTGACACCATTATTCTTTGTGTAATAAACAGTCAGCAAACGTGACCTGATGTGAGGTCACCTAAACTGCAGCACACACACAGGCTGTCATTGTGTCTCCCCGTCTCCGCCCACTCTGTGAGCGGGCACGACTTCAGCACCGAGTGGATTTGTTCTGGGTCGGGCAGGTCAGCGGCATGTGCAGTGTAAAAGTTAGTTCGTTTTTATGTTTGTGTGGCGAGTAGGAGGGTGGTTTAATGGCGGTTGTGTGTGTGCATGTGTGTGTGTGTGTGTGTGTTCCCCCAGGAGAAAAGAGGACTCCTAATCTGTTTTCCTGGCTCTCCTTTAAAGGGAGAGCAAGACACACTAGAGGTTCCCTCTGATCTGCTGCCCCATCCATCCTTTACTTTCTCTCTCTCCTCCATCTCTCCTTTCCTCGCTTCCATCATCTGTCTCTCGTTCCCTGTGCTTTTAGCCCTCATTTTATCGGCCACCCGTCCCTATGCTCTCTCATCTGTTGTGTTGGCCCGCTCTGGTCTTTGTATGGCGACAGCCCCCATCTCCAGATACTGCCTAAGAGCTCTGATTCCACTTAATCACTCAGTTTTTTATTAGTTTTCCCTCACAGGGTATTTTGTGTTCTCAATTGCATTTATCTATTATGCTGTTTCAGATTTATTGCTTTAGGAGGCAGACTGTGTGGCACACTACCCGCCAATACGGTACACGATGCTGTGATCTCTCTACGTCTGCCCCTCTTTATGCCTGTCTGCTTTCATCCCTTCAAAATTAAATGAACAAATACACAAGGAGGGTGCTGTGCCACACTAGCTCACAACTCCTCTCCTACTTTATCTTATACTTTTTTATTAGTTTTCTTTTATTGGGGGACTTAAACTCTCGACTGCATTCATTTAGCATGCAGAAAAGACCACAGGGGAAAAGTATATGGCATCAGTTTCTCGGATGGTACACTACTCTTCCATCTCTTCCAATCTGTCCTGGCATCTTCTTTTGCCTCATTGCTTTACTTTTCAAATTTCACAATACAAATTAAAATCACAGGTATGGCTTTCTCTGTGAGCACAGATGTCTGTCTTTAAAAGAATTTTCTGTAATTAGGGTGGCTTAGTAGTGACTGTGGCACCTTCAAATCACAAATGTGTTCTGAAAGGGCAAAACTATACTGTTTATTATTGTATTGAACTATTTAATTTTTTCCAAACACTAATGATTAAGGTCATATTTCATGCCACAGCTTTGCCCTGCAGTCTGAACTGCTTATTTCTACTTAATTAGAAGACATGTCATGCATACTCAAAATATCGTGCCCCAAAATGGCGGCATACCATCCCGGCCCTCCATTTTGTTCTGCCAGTGAACCGAGTCTGGATCCTGCACCTGACTTGTTGGATCAGAGATTGCATTTGAAAATACCCTCTCTCCATGCCCCGCTGTTACTATGCATCCCTCTTCTGGTTATTGGTCAACACAAGTGTTGTTTACCTGCTGCACCAATAGGAGGGCGCCCACTGATTGACGTCCCCTCCTTCTCCGCTTTGTTTCCAGGGGCTTCCTGTGACCAAGTTGGGGGGGGCATGGGCCCTGGCCATCACCTTGACCGAATCCAGAACCAACTTAGGAAGGGACTCAGAGAGTAAGAGGGATAAAGGAAACAGAAGAGTGAGTAAGGATGCAATAAAATATTAGGGTTATAAAATGTTAGTCAAGACAAAGCAAGAAACAACAACAGCTCCTCATTAGGATAAAACAAAAAACAAAGAAAAAATAATAATATTCATGACCCTGTCCCTCCCCTCTAAATTCAGCACCCTCCCTTCCTCCATCCCCTCTCAAATCCTCCCTCCTCCTCACTTCCTCTCCCCTCCATTGGGTGGCAACACTTGGTATGGCACATGGTGAGACAGCTGTTGCAGGGCAACATGGGCATCTGTGGTGCTACATAGAGGAGAGAGAATGGGGGGGGGGGGG
>NC_048408.1:18096808-18101536 GCF_013103735.1 Etheostoma cragini
CCCCTCCCTTTATACACACACCTCACCCCCAATCAATCCTCTCCCCCTCTCTCTCCCAGCACCTACCACACACCCTTGCCATTTCTCCCCCCCACCCCCAAAGCGCCAGCGCAGCTCCACCTCGTGGTGCCAAAGTGGGCAGCCTCTGCCTTGGCGTTGCCTGGGCCTTCTGGTGCCCTAGATAGCTGCGTGAGTGTGTGTGTGTGTGTGTGTGTGTTTGTGAACACTGGCCCAGCTCTGTGCGGACACAGCCAGCCCTTTAAACTGTGTCAAGGCTCCAGATGCTGGGAGAGACTGGGATTAACACAGGCGTTTGTATTCAGACACATACGTGCAAACAGACACACACAAGACATTCTCTAGGCCCATATACTGCATCACACTTCACAAGCCTACATGTTTTGACCAAAGCCTGTGTGACTCTTACAAAGGAAAAGAAAATGTGGAAAAGACAAAGAAAACACCCAGTGCCTGCTTCAAAATTAACCAAAACATTTTCCCTTTCAGGGCAGCAACTCTTACAGCTTCTGTCTAAACCTAAGGATCATCTTTTACTGTATGGTATTGATAAAATACAAACAAAAACACAGACATGTATTAAACAGGAAACAAAGGTATCAGAGATCTGATGACGAACCAACAGACCCTGGCAGAGCTCTGAGATGATGTAGTGATGCCAACGCCGCACCTCAGAAAGTGGATTTGGATTAGGCAGACAGAGAAAAGGACCTCAGAGACCTGACATACACACACAACCCAGTGTCCGTACACTAGCCCTTTAGCAGCGTGCCACTACCCTGAGGGCATGAATGCGCACACACACACACGCAAAGACACATACGAATACCAACCAAGTGTCCACCTATTGTTTCTTTTGTGGTGTGCCACTGCCCTCGGGGTGTGCAAATTTACAGATTCAAAAATACATTCACACAAACACACACCAGCATGCACATTCCTCTGGTGATTCTGACATCATTGCAACTGAACTCATTAAATAGGACTGAAGTGATGTGAATGATAGCGAATTACCAAGACCCCCACAAACTAGCAAAGGCTACAGACCGCTAATTACAAGTATGCAAGCATGTGTGTCCAAGTGTGTGAAAAAGAGAGAGTGAGGGAATGTTTTCTTCCAGTGTTCAGCGTCTCTCTCTCTCTGTGTCTTGCTGAGCAGTAGTTATGGTGCCAGTTATGGAGTGTTTACCATAGCAGGGAGCTGCCTTGGCACCGTGCCCTAATTTAGGGGAATTAAAAAGCACTAGACAGGCCCCTTTGTGGCACCGTGCGCCCGCTTTAATCTCCCCACGCCTCAGCGGGCACCCACAGCACCAGGAGTGGGCACCGTGCCCAAATGACCCCAGGCAATATGGAAATCGCCACCAAAAGTCCTAACTAAGCACCGAGCCCTGCCCCTGGTGCACAGTGTACACAGTACGCACAGACATGCGCAAATCCATGCTATCAAACACACACACATGGTGCAAGAGGGACAACACCCAGCTCACAATGGTGCTTATCCCACTGTACAGCACGTACAAAAATGATTAAAAACATGAAAACGTAACTGCAGGCTTATAACATGTGTACATAATTACAACACTGAAATAGAAACATACAAATACACTAATAGTAGTTTCAGAGCATAGGGGCATGAAATGAAACACTCCTGCTGTCTCTGTTGGCATGCGTAAACACACACAAATTCACTTTTCCTCTCATCCAAAGTTGGTGTGTTTCTTTTGAAGTGTAGGTGAGTGTAATGCTTGTCATGAGGTCATCCATCAGGGCTAATGAAACTGGCAGACCCTGACACTGTCTCACTGGACAGCACCGCTGGCGCTGCAAGCTAACTCAAGGAGAAATGGACTGATTTAATTACCCAGCCGCGCACGCTGCACACGCAAACACACAGCTTATATGTGCACAGAGAGAAAAAGACATATATGAACACATGTAGGCATTCACACACAAACTTATACAGGTAGGCTAAATAATCGTTAGTAAAAACGCTATCCCACATACAAACACACATTAAAAAAGCCAAGAGAACACACACACACAAACACACATATTGCCCACTTCCGAGCAGGCTGGTGCAACCTTTTAAAGTAGCCTAAATGAAAGTGAAAAGTGACAGTGTAAGCTCAACTGTTAAGCCTTAGCTGTTAAACAGAACTCAATGCACCATCATCTTTATATAAAGTTAAGGTGGACTTGAAAAACTTGAAGGAACCTTTAGCGAGCTAGCTGCGCCTCCTCGCTGCAGGTTCACAATGTTCCCTTCCCTAAAACAAAGACCCACTTTGGCCCTGGAACAGGACGCACTCCCATCCCTCGCTCCCTCTCTCTCCCTCCCTGTCCATTTGTCTCCATACTGGTTTCACTTAATAAGCTTCAAAGGTTTCTGGGCAACGTGGCTTTAAAAAAAAAAAGTTACCATGGCATTTTTTTGGCACAGGGCATCTTCCCTCTTGCTGAGGATATGGGGTTGCCATGACACCGGTGGGCACCTTGTAAAGCATACAATTGTTTAAGAGTGTGTGTGTGTGTGTGTGTGTGTGTGTGTGTGTGTGTGTGTGTGTGTGTGTGTGTGTGTGTAGGCGCGTAATGGACATCCTGTGCCAACCTCAGTTAAATACTTAGACGTTGGTAGGAAACCCAGGACAGCGGCAAAGCCAGCTACAAAGTTCAACTTTGCGCGCTTATTTGTTCTTACAGACCAATATATCTCCCAA
This sequence comes from Etheostoma cragini, assembly GCF_013103735.1. Classification (NCBI taxonomy): domain Eukaryota; kingdom Metazoa; phylum Chordata; class Actinopteri; order Perciformes; family Percidae; genus Etheostoma; species Etheostoma cragini. The sequence goes on from NC_048408.1 coordinate 18,099,547, forward strand.
CACACACACACACACACACACACACACACACACACACACACACACACACCAAAGAACTATAGCATTTAATCCTACCGTTTTTATGCTTTTATAAATTGTAGCTCTATGTCTGAAGATAACACAAAAACATAATATTGCATGTTTTTGCCTACGACAGATTAATAAACTCAACAGCAAAATAACAGAGTTACCAGCTTACATGCATTTTCTGCAAGTGCATTCTGTGTTTGTTTTGGTTAAACTTACCTCAAAGAGTCTCAAATCCAAGTGCTAACTTAAAAATTGGCTCTGGATTTTCACTGATGGTTAATGTTTTGATACTGGCATCTTTCTTTGTCCCTGCTAATGTTTGTATGTGCGACTGTGTGCGTGTGTATGCACACAAATTAATTTTTTTACGCACTCCCATCCTAATTTGGAACAGTGAGTGCAATTGTTAGTGATGAACGCAAAAGTCAGAGCCACATCAACCATGCTAATAACAATCTGAGCGTGTGTTTTGTGTAAAAGTAATATATGACAATAATAAATTGTTCTTTTTCTTGATGGTTCCTTGACCTCAAAGTGGTCTTGGTCCAAAGTGAAACTACAGTTTTGCGGTCTGGCTTCAGCAGTCACTGCACACCAGTGCAATCGAGCCTCCACTAATGTGCAATGAGTGGGGGCCTTGTCTCTAATTTTGACCAAATCTATCCACACGTAGAAGAAAGTTCAGATAGGCTGAATGAAGATAGCTTTCCTTAATCTGTGCAACGCATACTAGTAACCCCTATAATATTATTTTTGAAACACTTAGGCTGAAGGCAGCCTAATCGAGAACTACATGCATGCTCTCTTTCGTTCATCAGTGCGACCCTGTGGACAGGGCCTCTAGTGGCCTCTAGTGTTTAGTGTAAGATGTTACATCTCATCAACAGATTCATTGGAACCTGAACACACCCGTGTCCTAAAACCCTCTTATATACTTATTGTCACATAGTGTACAGTTTTGGCAGTTTGTATACAAAAGTATCATCTTATTTTACTACTGGAAGTTGTACAATACATGTAACACCGGATATGACTTTGGAAAGTCCCTGCCAAATAAACAAATTTACAAAGATCATCCAAAAGATTGGATACTTGTTTGTTATCTTCTAAGATTTTTCTTGGGGCTGTTTCACAACCGTACTACATTGTATTCAATTTTTTTTTTCAGTTGTGAGTAGCTCTTCCTTTGTGCATTGCATTATAGGAGAATAGTGTCAATAGTACACTCAATAGTCTACTTTACTTTATCATTTTTTACAGTGTGAACACTGACTCCTACCATTCAAATAGTTTGTTATGATTGTTAATTATTGTGTATTGCACAAATAAGTGCTCCATTCCTACATGGTGTCAGACACCAAAAATACTATGGTAGTAGTGAAATAACTCTCAGACAAGATAATTTCTTACATATCACATTAAATTAAAAACAAAGAACTGTCTCCTTTTCTGAGCTCTATAAAACCTGCCGCTAAAAAGGTGTGCTTCCTACAGTTTTATGTCATCATCCACCAAGAACTCATATAAAATGACAGACTTTTTATCCTTAAATCATCATATAATGAACAATAAATTATGACAAGGATTTTGTCTTTAATCTTTCCAAAATAACATAACAAACAAAGCTTTTCGCCTTTGGGAGAACACTAAAGCTGCATGTTTATGTAGCTAATGGTAGTGCACCTGCCCATGTAACTGTGCACACAGAGATCCTTGTCTGTTGGTTAAATTCTGCTTCACATTAGACTCAACGCTGTACTGTAGTTGTTTTTATCAAGCCAGTATGTTTATTAGGTTTATAAAAATTACCAACAGCAGGGCTCAACAGTAACGGTTGCCCGGTTGCCCTTGGCCCTGGGCAGATTGACTCAATTGGCAACTGTTTCGTGGCCTCGGGTTGCACCCGTTGGCAACCACCTGTTCAATATTTGTGTTTATATACATACATACACATATATAT
>NC_048408.1:18101636-18107008 GCF_013103735.1 Etheostoma cragini
CACATATAGATATATACATAAACAAATCAAAACTTACAAAACTGGAAAATCTTATTCTAAAAGAAGTCAATACTATATTTGGTTAAAGTTTAAACACTATGTCCACTATTTCAGTTGTTGTGCAACCAACACACACACATTTGCCATGAAAAGATAACCCAACCAAACCTAACCTTTAAGGAACGTTCCTGCAACCAAAAATCAAAAGTTGTTGGTTGGGTCATTACGGTGCCACCTTGCTAAATGTCTGCGCTGCTCTCTGATAATCTGAAACAGACGTTAAAGGCAAGAGAAGCATGGCTGCATGTCACGCTGGGAAACACTAATAACATGTTACACAGCGGGTAACATTAGCCTGCTGTTAGCTACAGTAGAAACTAGATTAAACACGGTTAAAATGCGGACACTTGAACAATGTAAAATTATAAGACATTAACTAGCACTGTGGTTACTGCTTTTGCTAACAAAACGGCGGGACTGAATGTTGCGTTTATACTGGTAAACTAGTAAACCTCGTGGTGCGTACAAAGTTATTGTAAAATAGACTTTTCTCATCTGTTTTTGTCTTTTAACAGCAATCTACTGCGGAAAGAAGTAATTATAGTTCAAAGTTATTGTTATTACATTTTTTATAATCATTTATATCCCTCTCCCCCATTGTTTTGTGCTGGGCTGTCCAATCCATGGGTTTTGTGATTTGTTGGACACCTATTTGAGAGGGATGGGAAATGATATTGCAAGGTAGGGCTGGTTGATATGGAGAAAATCAATTATCACAATATTTTTTACCAAATACCTTAATATCAATATCTGAACAATATTGTAGAGTTGACTATTGATGCTTTCACAAAATATATACAAACGGAGATTTTTGATTAATAATAATCGGTAATGTGGACACAATGACTAAGTGGGTAAAGACAAATAATAGGACAGTTACAACAGTCTGGTAAGTCCAGAAAATCCCATCACTTTACTGTAATGCCGCCTTTAAAACCAGGAAAAGACAACATTTATGCCCGTAATACAATATCACAATATCCAAAATCTAAGATGATATCCAGTCTCGTATCACAATATTGATATCATATCGATACATTGCCCAGCTCAAATTACAAGCCATTATCTCATTGTTTCATTATTAAAATGTCTGGTGTAGACTTAGACTCTCTTTATTAATCCTTTTGGGATGACTCCGCCAAGGACATTGACATTTTCAGCATCCGTTTTAGCAAGAAAAAAAAACAGTATAGTGAGAACAAAAATAACAGTAATAATAATGATAACAATAAGAACATCCGTCAATAAAAATACATAAATGGTGTAGTTACATAAGAAATGAATTGCTCAAAATATAGGCAGTTTAAAACATGGCAACTGTATTGTCAATGTCGGCAACCAAAAGCTAATGCCTGGTTGCCAAGCCGGCAGCCACTTTAAAAAGTTAGGGTTGAGCCCTGCCAACAGAGTAAGTTAATTCCCCATAAAAAATCTGCTAATGAAAGTCATTTTTGCATCAGAGCAAGACAATATTTTGCATAGATAAACAACAATCGGCCTAGAACAACCAAGACATTTACCAAATTAGTTTTTGAAATATTAAGGAAATAAAAGCAATGCTCTTTTATTTGAGTAAATGTTAATAATCTTGTGTTTTCCTCTGAGCTAGTGTCCATTGAGTTCACTGTCGGTCTTACAAAGCTTTATGTCTCAGAACCCAAAAAGCTAAGAAAACCCTGCTTTACATTAGGCCTAAATAAATCAAGTCAAAATGAATTTAACATTTGGTTTAGAAAACAATTGCTTTCAATTTCCAACTTTCCTCACATGAGAAAAATGTTGGGGTAAGATGTGAACATAGATCAGGTCAAAAAGAGAAAACGGAGGGTTGTATATACTTTGGGAAATAAGACGACAATTATTGTGATAGCAGTGGGTATGTGCAGTATGAATCCCTGTTTATCCTAGCAGTATAAACCACACTACAGCCCTCAGGTCATATAACTCGCCTTCTCCCAAAAAGAATTCCCTCCCTGGGACCCAGAACATGAGTTTAATAGTTATTCTTATTAGCCTGGGCAACGGCTGGGAGCCTGCAAAATAAAATAGCTGTTTTTCTGTTGATCTGTTTACGCTCGCCTGAGGAACTTTACAACTGAAGGAGCCAAGACTCCAGACCAAAAAAAAAACAAAAAAAAACCTTTCTCTCTCTGCCTCACAGCCAAAGTGGACTTATTATGTTACTGATGGCAGAATTCCCAGTGTGGAATTAGGACTTTGAGCTCAGATAACGTTCCTGAATCCCAGCACGGTGCTGCTTTTACTGGTGGTGGTCACACACAGCTTTCTGTATTTGCCCTGAGCCAAACCAGCCGAGGAATTTGTCATTAATAGGGGGACAACTTTGGGCTGCTACTGTTTCCCATACTGAAGAAGAAAGCATATAATTGTGCTAAGATCTTTTTGATCTTGTAGGGGTTCATAAATGTTTCTGTCTGTATTTTTGTGTGTGTGTGTGTGTTTTGTGTGTGTGTGTGTGTGAATGGTAGGTGTTTTGAATTCTTAACCATATCTCTGCTCCATTTGAGGATTTGTCTCCTGTCCTTCTGTATGTTCACCTGTATCACCCCCACACAGCCTCCCCACTCCTCCACATGACACAGTAACCTCCTGTTGTCCCCTGCCATTAGCAGGATAGCCTCTGTGCCCCTGTGTTGCCGTAATAAAACAATAGAGTGCACATTTTCCAATCTCCTTAATGTTCACTAATCTAATGAGTGCGGCAGGGATATTAAGCAGATTGCTGAGCATTACATTTTACAATTAGAGACACAGCTACCAGCTATTTCAGCACTTCTGGGCACTTTTCCTCAAAAGCCCCCCAAAAATCAGATTTTACCATTATTTCTCTCGTCTGATCCTATCGGCCTGCTGCGTCTTGGGTAGATTATGATTTGGCATGAGGAAGAATGTGGTTACTGCTGTGTGTGGGAAGAAGTGTGTGGGAGTGCATGTGACCGTACGTGTGTGTGTGTGTGTGTGTGTGTCTGTGTGTGTGTGTGTGTTTGACAATAACAAGCCAAGTTAATAAAAGGGAAACAATTAGGACATTAAAGATTTACATGCACAGATTTTAATGCTCTTGCTGTCTTAATGAAATCCATTCCACTATATGTGCATTGAGCGCGCCCACACATACACATGCGTGCGCACACACACACACACACACACACACACACACACACACACACACACATATATATATATATATATATATACACATATACACATACACACACACACACACACACACACACACACACACACACACACACACTCTTTATAGTGGTCTCATTGCTTCCCTCAGGCTCTCCTGACAGGTGTGGCTCCCACACACAGACACACAGAGATAAACATTCACACACTCTCAGCCACACACACAAACAAGGCCCTAAGGGCATTTTCCCTATCCTGGTACTGCACAATGGGCACTTTGTACACCCTCCCAACTCCCCACCCCAGCCCTTACCATCAACACCCCCACCGGCTTCCAGCACATCCCTCTTTAAATGGGAGATTATGCAAATGAACTCACACCACCGCGGCACCCCACATATAAGTGATGTGCATTCAGTCAAATCTATAGTCTGTCTATGGGAGCATGTATGGGAGTCAGCACATGAATGTTTCTACTGCGTGAGAGACGGATGTGGCCTAATATAGACGTCCCAGGTGTTTGAATGGGAATAGTTCTTCCATCAATCGCAAATTGCAGTGATTTATTTTCGCCTTTTTTATGAATCTCAAATATGTTTTTCAAATATATGCTTACACCACTAAAAATATTTCTTCTTCTTGCAGGCGGACATTTAGACTCCCGCGGAGATAAAAAATAAATGTATATGATCTACAACAGCTGTGAATTGTCTGATGGAAGACGTGAATCAAAAATGTCTGCCATATCAAAAGGACTTCCATCGGTGGAAGAAGTATTCAGACTTAAGTGAAAGTAAAAATAACAACCCAAATGAGATATTCCGTTACATGATACTCCGTATGCCATTTGCGTGTTATCATGATGCATAGTCGCTTTTTAGCGTGTTTATTAACGCCGTTTGGCCTCCGTTGACTTACATTACTTTGCGATAGCGTGTAAATTTACGCCGTAGCGAGCAGTATGAAAGTGCAAAAATCTGTGTATGGAGGTTGGTCGGGGTGGTAGATGGGTAAAACGCAGGACTTTCACCCAGGGGATGGGGATCGTATCCTGTGTGTCACGTGTCCTAAACTCAACCATTGCTTTGTTCTCGCAAAAACACGCCAAATGGCGTGTATGTTTACTTATGTTTATGTGTACACAAGGATAGCTCAAAATGCGTACAGATAACATTTAACCTGGCTTAGGAAAGTCGGCGAGTATGGTTACGCAAAGTCATGATGTCATGTTGTTTTATCGGCTTTCCACCACTAGTGGTAGTAAGTATTCTTATCCTTTACTCAAGAAGCTATTCAATAAATAAAGTAAAAAATACTACATTATCAGTTTAATACTCAAAATGTTACTTAAGTTAAAAAGGCACAAGTAGGCTAAAAGCAGTAATATGGACTTTGTATCAAAAGTGTTCTCCTTGTGCAGAAAAATAGCTCCTGACAGAGGTATTTATCCAAGTGTTCAACTATTTGATTTTAATTAGTACTGCATTAATGAATGGTTGAGTTAGAGCTAACTTAATTTATATTGGGTAAATTATGGCAATGCATTTAACTCATATAACCTTCACCTTCAAAGTAATTGCAGCTGTTAAATCAATGTATTGGAGCCACCCTCGTATGAGAACATCTCTCTCAGGTAAAGTATGAGAATGATACAGTAGTGAAAGTGGAAATGTGGAAAAAACTGCCGATACCCACTTCCATAGGGTGCCGATTAAATGAGTGTGCGGACAGAGACATACTAGAAAGGAACATGCGCGTGTACGCACAAACACACACACACCGCAGGCTTGTTACATACAGCAGTTAGGTTTGGGGTCAGAGCGGGACACAGGTTACCACAGGGTTAAAGCCTCGTGCACATGAGAAAAACAGCAGAAACAGATTTAAGAGAGACATGGATGCCAAAAGTGCCATCTGCCTTAGTTACCCCCCTTTCCAGCTTCCTCTCTCTCCTCTCCCATCCCTCCCCAGCTTTCTCCATCTTCTTTTTCGCCACATTCCCCCATTCCCATCTCCCACTAAAGCCACATACATATTTTGTCAACAGCTAAATATTAGCATTCATTATTTGTTTTCCACACTGCTCGAGCTCTGATAATACACCAAGATGGTATAGATACAGGGACGGGTGTGGGGGTGGAGGGGTGTGTGGGGGT
>NC_048408.1:18107018-18204518 GCF_013103735.1 Etheostoma cragini
GGGGGGGGGGGGGTAAGATAAGTCCAAATCTGGCAACCGTCTCAAGTGTAATGACACCTCCATCTCTATGGAAAACCATCCCCTTTTGTCTTCACTTGCATGGGAGCTCTTTCTTTTTACTGTTTTGTTCCCAGAAAACCCATGGAACATTTGCCAACATTTTTAAGAGCTGCAAAAAGCAGGATTTTTTTTCTGCAGTTTTTTTAAAGTCTTCCACCTCGCAGGTGTTTCTTTTTAAGGCGTGCTCGACAATGCCAAGCTCGTCTTGGCTCGTCTTGAATGCCGCGGGCCTCAGGGGGAGAGAATGAAAAAAAAACGAGGTTGGAGAAATCTTATTGATTAGCAGTTGTCGCTTCCCTTTTCTTTATCTCCCTATGGCTCTCCGTTACGTCCTCACTCACTCTAGCTCCACACACGTTCTAAGTGTTGATAGGGGGATGAAAAATCTTTGTAGGACAGGCCAAGTAAAAAAAGAGAGAAAAAGAAATCTTAACTAAAATTTAAAAACCTCTGCTCTCTCACAGGAAGTGACAGGACTTGAAATGCCAAAAAAACAAAGCTGTAGCTTTAAGTCAGACTTTTTAAATATTGTATAAAGAGTGTTTATGCATAATAGTGTGCGTTTGTATGAGCGTATGAAGTTCATGTGTCAGAGACTCTCGGAACGCACAACCTGCTCAAGGCCCAAACGTGTGGCTTTTATTAAGCTGTGTCTAATTTCCTTAGCCTTTAGGCTAAAAACTGGCTTCATAGATGCCGACAAAACTGATTTATGATGCACGCCTACATGTAATACAAAAATTGAAAAAGAATAATCAATCTTATCTCATTCTGATGTGCTCATGTTCGTCTGATTAGCATTCTGTGGGTAACTGACACAATTGCAGCCAGAGCTGGGTTCATTAATGTTAAGACAGATTGCTGCTCGTTAGAGCCATCATGTGGTGCAAACACAAAAAGCAACCATCGTGCTGAAAGTGGAGTTGATAACTGTGTAATCCATGTTTAGTCTTTACAAAATGTCATGTGAAAAGTAATAACTACAATAAGTAATAATAGAACCATGTGATTGCCCTTGAGAGGGAGAAAAAAAGTGATTCAGGTTTTTAAATTAGAGAAGGGGGGAGACATAAACAGAATACTCACTGCCAGTGAGGATCAGTGATACACCGGCTGGATGGAAAGAAACACAGGACAAGAGGGAGGGAGGGATGGGGGGGGAGCGGGAGCTCAGAGAGAGGGATGAAAAGAGTCGCCAGGAAAGAAGTACCATCTGTTTTTTAGGGACAAGGAAGATAAAAATGTGAGCAGAGCTCAGAGGCAGAATGTAGGAGAGACTCGGGGTGTGAGAGGACTATGCATTCAGGGTGAGGAAACAACAAGGGGAACGGAGAGGTAAGGGAGAGAGGGCAGATAAGAGGGAGGCGGACAGATGGAAGACAGGAAGATGAGAGAGGGAGAATGAGTGAGAGAGAGAGAGAGTGAGTGAGGAGAGGGGGACCAGAGATTGGGTCTGGCAGCGGTGTGAGCGCACTGGGCACGCTCACATCGGGAAGGGACATGACTCGACATGCCGGCTCAGCCCAGCTGGGTCAACGCTCTGCACTGCCATGTTGTTTTGGCTTGGCGCTCTCTTCTCCAAAGCACGCACGCGCAGGCGCACAAACAAATCCAGTTACCCCCAGTTCGCTCTCTCGTCCTCCCTGTCTCGTATCGAGACACACTCACTCAGAGGCAAACACACGCAAGCTCACACCCAAAATGCCATGGTTTTGGCTAGAGCCGGCCAGGCGGGCGAGGGCCCTGGACTAATGGAAACGCCAAACTCGTTACTCTAACGCTGGGTGACAAGGGCACCTTGGGCTGCAGATGTTCCTGCTGATGACAGATGGAGCCTGGCACTGCCAGGGGACAGTGGGCCAGGCCTGCGCCAGCTCCATGCCACCTGCACCCCTCCTCTGTACCCCTCCACACAAACATGCACACACTCCCTCGCTTTCTCACTTGGCCTATCTCTCTTGAACACTAGTGCAGTGCTCCCCCCCCCACATTTTTCTACCCCAACCCCCTATGTGTCTGTCTGTCTCTCTCTCAATCACTCTTCCTCCCTCACACACACACACACACACACACACACTGGCATGCTCCTCTTCTTCCATTGCCCACTGCGAGGATGACTGTTTGTGGACAGATATCTATGACACTGGCAGAATGTGTTAGATAAATTGTGTCTGTGTTGGTATTGATCCTATTAACCGACAGAACGGACTTCATGACCATAATTCAAGAAGAGGACATAAACAAACTGTTTTGTTTTGAAATGCCCACCGCAAAATCCTGATGAGCTCCGTAACAAAATGAGCTAGCAATGTTTGTCCGCACATTCGGTCAGTGTTATCTGATGACTGAGTGTAGGCCTAATGCATAGCCATTTCCACTTTTGAGCAGAAAGGGGATTTCAGATCAGCTAATGCATGATGGAGGCTGTGTAATGATACCATTTATCTTCATGGAAATGGTGACAGGCTTCTCTGGAGGTGATTCGCAGGCCTGGCTCAAAGAGACAGTCCACCAGGATAATTTGCTTGATGCTGTTATAGTCGCCAGATTACCAAAGTGTGCTCAGCTGTAATTTCGATGATGGTGGTTTTTACAAGACGTCTGCTTTCTTGAATGTTACTTTCTCACTGTCACTATGTGAGGGGCAGAAAACAAATGCAGCTTTTACGGTTATTTCATGTTTTATAACAAGCCATAACCACACTTTTTTTTATCAGCTTTTTAAGTGTTATGGGGGGGTGGGGGATATTGAACTTCTCTGTGATTAATGTGTATTTTGTCAATGAAATCTTCAAGGTCCTGTGAGCGGGAGACAACATTGTGCATGATCCTAATACAAGTTTCATGGGAGCTTGTGAATGGTGAATTGTGTAAAAAAATAAAACAGATTCTAATGTTGCTTTGTGGTTGCAGCTTTTTGGAGTCTTTTTTTAAGCTATGTATGACCGCCTTTTCTGTGCTGCAGCCCCCTCCTCTCTCTCCTACTCTTACACCACTCTTGCATCAAGCCTGCATCCCTCCACCCCTCCATTTGCCCACTTCATCCAGAAACCATGTGTGGCGTGTCATTTCAACTCCCTCCACGCTGAACAAGGGCCCCTAACAAAACAAAACAATTATCTCTCCCCTCGTTAGGACCTGGCTTGCATCCCCTCGCCCTCTTTAACTCCCCTCTTTCTCCTGCTGGACCCGGCCTCCACTCTCTCCCTTCCGTAGCTGTCTCTGTGACAATAAGTTGAGCTGAGGGTCTCTTAAGTGCTTTTGTAGTGAAGCGTTTAGCTGATTTTAGGCTTCATGTTTCTTTTAAAGGCCTCAGCAGGAGCAGAGGCATACAGGACGGCTGTAGCATGAAGAAGAGGGTGAGATGCCCATGAGAGAAAGATTATGGGAGGGCAAGAGAGCGGGGCAGCGCGATGGATGATGGCATGTAGTGGTACGAGGTGGGCGCTGATGTGTTCTGGTGAAGGAGAAGGGGAATGGACGGGTTGGCAGCAGGCGGGCGGGCAGGTTTCACCGTGCCAGCTCTTAATTACTTTAATTGGAGTCATTAGCTAAGTGAGCATGAGAGACATCACCTGCATGGTCTGCAGGACCGCACCTGCCACAGCGACATTTCTATCATCATCACACTCCTGCAGAGGGTTGACTGACAGCTCAACACTAAACACTAATGCTGCCACACTGAGTTCACAATCACTACAAGTACAGTCAGACGCACAATGCAAACAAACACACAAATATTGTCATATATTAGGGGTGGCCTTACGGTACAATATTGTCACGATTCGATATTATTGCAATTTATTATCTTTTTTCCAAATTCTTCCCAATTTCAAATTATGTCTCCAAAAGGACACTTCAGTTTTATCTAAAAAGATTTTCTCTTTGTTTGTTCATCTCAGTTAAATTTTATTGCTACAAAATAGGATTGTCAAGCAGACAAACTGACCGACAAATATGTAATAATGAATCTATACTTGGCGTCTGTATCGATAAAGTATTGGCACGGAAAATATTGCGATACTATGCTCTATATATATATATATATATATATATAAACACACACACAACATACCAGTACATATAGCTTGCTTTATGTTTTGGTTTATTGATAAAAGAACAGTCTAATATAGACACATATCACATATCACTATATATTAGAAAATAAAATAAAAACTACAGAACAAAACATCTGGGATTAAAATCTTTGAATCACAAACTGATATAGGCCTATATAAAATAGGCAAAAGGGTATCATAGTTACCCCAAAAAAGAAATCCCATCATAAAAGGCAATTTATGATCCAAATTTCTTTATTTTAGTAACCAAAACAGCGGGTTCACATTTGTTTAAGTATGTCTAAAAATAAAAACGCACATATGTACATTAAAGCAATTTGCTTTTTTTAATCATTCCTCCTGTTCAAAGATTCCTGTCTAACATGCTTTCATTGAAAATCAAACCAAGTGGGTATCTTCTAAAGCTTAAGTCTTTTTAGTGCAAACTTCCCTCTAAAAAAAAGATGAAATGTTTAAAAAAAAAAAAAACACTTCAATATAATTTTATTCTAAACATTATTTGTTGTACTTTTAGAAGTCGCAGTAGTACCAGATACTGAAACCACTGTAGGATTTTATCCAATGACAAACTTTAATGTTGTCCAGATCCGCAGGCTACACCTTTCTGTGTCCTCCTCAGCACCCAACAGACAGCCTGGCAGGCGGGCTGGCGGCCAGGCAGGATGGCAGTAGGCTGGCAGGCTTAGCCCAGGGCACAATCTCCTGCAGAGCCAACTCTGACCAGCTGGTCCAGACTAACACCACCGAGCGAGTATGTACCAGCGTATCAGTGGGGAGGTAGATGTTAGCCGGGGTCCAGACACTCCCACACCTAGGTCCTGACACCTACAGCACTAAACCTGCACTGGTGGGATTTAAGTGAGAATACTCTGTCTGGTCTGTGACTTCACAAGTCATCACATTTCTCCTGACGTACCGTGTCGCCATCCCAATTTCTTTCCTGAGAGTGCATCATGGACCCCTGTTTGCTCTCACTTGCTGATGCCAGATCTAAAAGCCTGAGCCGCAGTCCAGTCTGGACCAATAATGGTTGAGCTCCAGCACAGCCCCAAGCGGCTAGGGGGAAATCTGGTGGACCTTCCTCTTCCAGCCCTTTTCAGCTAGTTAGTTAGCTTAGCACTGTTCGGTCTACTTAGACACGGCTTTACATACAGAAGGACACACAGGAAGTCAGAGGTAAAAGGTGTACAGCATCAACAAAGTCTAATCTGGGAATGTTTGTTTTCAAGCCAATTATCATTAGGTGCAAAGAAGCACACCTCATCCGGTTAATTAACTATATCTGCCAGTCAAAAGAGACATTGTTCAAAGTAAAACTTCAAAGTATGTGTGCAAAGGCCTCAAATCCTCCATCTGTAATTCAATTTCCCCTTGATACACCTTGATTGAACGGATATCGCTTGAGCACCCCTTCTCTACCGCACACACACCTCCCAACCATTTCCATGTCTGACAGTTAAAAGGCCTACACAGAGAGAAAGAGCAGGCAGCTCATTGTGCGTTTTAAAGCGCTAACTAGGCCACTTAGCACCCCGTGACGCTGATCTGATCCCCGAGGCGCTGAACTTGGCAGCCGGCCCTCCTCCTTTCGCTCTTTCCTTTTCCCTCGCCATGGGAACCAGGCCATCCTTAATGACGCAGGAGTGCTCCGCCGGATCCCACAATGCAAAGGGGGCTGACATCTGTCTTGCTAAGTGGTGAACTCTCTTATGCACCTTGTTTGTTCAATCAACACAGCCCCCCCCCCCCTTCTCCTCCTTCAGTATGCCCATTTTCTTTTTTTATCTCCCTTTTTTTGTTGAAGAAAATAAAAGACAAAAGATTGATAGAAGAGTGGTACAGACTTTGGAAAGAATAGATAGTGAGATCATGACTCTCCCTTTACCAACATCATTACACACAACAGCACAGTGGGTACATTATTACAGATAGCAAGTGCACCATTGTAGAACGACAGAGATAGATGACTGACCAGAGTGCAGGCTATAGTTATTAATTACTCAGATTCTTGCTTTTTACAAACAACCTTCTTTAATACGAGGGCTTAGAGTTGTGAAAGCAGAATGTGATCAGTCAGCACGGCTCCGTGAGCCTCTCAACCTCTCCGCCTTCTGCAGATTTTGAAAAAAACAGTGCCTGATTAAAAGTGGCCCCTAATTCCTCATAGTAAAGACCTGGGCAAATATTTGTCCCATCAATCTCAGAAAATATAGTCATCAACCCAAGATGTTAATCACATGCTAATAGAATCCAAGGGACTCCGTGCACCCCATAGTGCAATGGACGCTTTCACTTTTTCAGAAAGCCTACGTGAATGCAAATGGCCATCTAAACAGTCATTTTGACAGCATGCCAAGGCATCGTAAAGAGCCCCCTTCTTTATGCTCCTCTGGGAATGTATGTAGGGACGTGTGGGATGAGTTCACTCTACCAGGCCCAGGTGCCAGGGTATAAATGAATAATAGGTTTTATGGGCCCTAACTGAAAAAAAAAAGCACATACGCACATAATCACACATGCCCACTCACTCAAGTGCATCTGTGGTGAATGATGTTCAAATTCCCACAACTAAACTGAAAAGAGATTGGGCATGAGAATAGGTGGTTCCTATACATAATTCAGGGGTTCATGCTTAAACAATTATGTTTGCTTACTGCTAAGTACTCATGCTCAATAGCTCGTTTGCTCTCTAGTTTGGGGCTTTCAGATGTAAGTGCTATGTGCTAAAAGTTGGTGGAACACAGCTTTTTAATAAAATATAGGAGCTGACACTTGAGCGCTTGAATACGAGAGTGGGTGGAAATAAACAACAAATGCTCTTCATGTTTTTACTTGAGCTTTGCATGCAAACTAAATTGCACTTGTAAATCTAACTAGTGTTGGCAGGAAATTAATTAGCAATGCCAGGCAAAATCGATAAAATAGCACATTTTAATCACAATGTTACCGATCACAATATTTCAGTTTAGATTAATCTAAACAGATGTTTTGAACAGTAACACAAGTCCAGTGTGGATAGCTTAATGTGTTGCAACAGGAAAGTGCATGACCAAAATATAGGTCATTTTGTCAATCAGTGGTAGAATAGACCACCAGAATGTTTTACTCTGAATAACACATTCAGACTCATAAATGAAAAGATAAAAAATTCATATGTGAATATTCATTACCAATGTCTAAATAATGATGACACAAGTTGGAACAGTTACGGGTGTATGGCCGCTGCACTCTTCTCTTCTCGGCCCGTCTCACATTTGCACTCCTCCACCACCATCACTTGTTTCTCCCAGACCTTTGCCCCACAGTGCAGGGGCACAGCTACGGTGCGAGCTTTGGATGGGGCGCACCGAGAGCAGGGGGTCCGGTGGTGGAGGGCCCCTGTCCCAGTACCCAGCCCGGCAAACTCCCCTTCAGACGGGACAAACAGGGAGCTGCACTGGCCGAAACACAGCTTGTTGTGCACTGTTACAGTGCTGCATCCGTCTGCCGTCACACGCTGAGAGGAGAGGGAGGGGCGAGAACAGGAAATATATAATGTTAATTTACCTCTGAGGGTGTAAAAAGCAACACTATGGGTTTATGTAACTCCGCACCATCACAGTTAATCCTCCACCAAAGCCATAATCAACTTTATGAGGGAACAGACATTTTTCTTATCGTCACTAAAAAAATTTCATCCAGCTCATTTTAATGCTCTTGTTCATGCATTGCATGGACATCTATTTGGCAGAGAAAGGAAATAACATTTCTGGTATAACACATGATAAAATAAATAACTTACCTGAGTAAAAGGTACAGCAGTGCACGTCTGTTTAGTGTCCTTCAGGTTTACTGGCAGGGGCATCTTCTCTCCTTTATTTATGGCTCTCTGCCACATCTGCAGGCCTTGCCTCCTCTTTAGCTCCAGCACAGTGGGGCTTTTAGGGTGTAGGTTGTGTAGTGGACTGACCGGGGTCCTGGAGGCCGGGGCCAGACCTGGACGTCCGTGAGACAAGAAAGCAGGGAAGGACAATCTGGAGCTGAGGGAGGGGACTCTTCTCGGGGTCAGCCCCCCTCTGATGAACCCTGAGTGGGCCAGGGCACGAGGGTCCAGCTGCACAACCTTCACTATTCCCTGGACAGGTTCATCCGGTCCGCTGCCAGATGACTCAAGTTCGACTCTTGAGCCTTTGATATTGTTGTCAAAAGAATTGTGAGGAAATGTAAAAGCTACAGCTGTCCAACTAGACAAAATGACAAGGCTAATAGTGAAAGCCATTTTTGACAAAAAAAAGGGATGGTTCTCAGAATGGAAATTATGCAAATCCTGACTAATTAAATAACAAACAAACAAAACTAAAAAATATATATATAGTTAAATTAAAAAAAAGTATTTGTATAGTGGTCCAAGGTTCCAAATGGTAACCTTGCTGTCAGTGCTTCTGCCAGTGTGATGGAGGGAGTCTTTTATATAGGTGGCTGCCAACTCTCACCTGTGCTTTAACGCAAAGAAGGTGTCGCAATTCCCACACCAGACCAGACATCACACCAAGCTTAAAACTCCAGGTCGTGGATGTATGCCAGACAGAGGATTTCGGTTTCAAGGTGATCGTTAAAAAAAGAAAGAAAAAGAAAAAAAGTCATATATCCTCGAGGTTCAAACTAACCTGATTCTGTGGATGTCAATTATTTTTATTTTGCTAGAGTTTTATTTATTCATCCAAAAAGATGAAATCGCAGTATCCCTGTGCTACATGAGGTGGAGGATTCTTCCAATCTATAATTTCTTATTTTAAGTTTGAATGATGGTGGTGGAGAACGCTGCCTAACACATCACTGGGAAATCTCCCATTTGTCACATTATCAAATGGTGGAGATCCGGTGACTGTAAAGGCAATTACGTGACATAGTATTCTTTATGCCACAAGCAACCGTCATATTTAGATTTCTTTTGCATTTTCTAAAGTAATTTCGAAGTGGAATATGCTAAAAAAAAAGAAGAAAAAAAAAAAAAGAAGCACTGAATGACTTATAAAGACCCAACTTCCTTGCTTCTTTTCATTAAAAAAAATAAACTTGCAAGTTTGATGTGGGGAATAAACATTTTCCTAAAGTCAAACTATATTTTGTCACAGTCCATCGCTTTAGGGAGGCTGCTGTAGTTCAACAATAAAAACAAAAAAAACTGCTTATTCAGCAGGTGTTACGGGTTACCTTTGGCTGTAAAGCAATAATGAGTTTATGTTCTCTATGTAAACAAGCCGTCTCCTGTCCATTTATTCCCACAAGCATCTCCACAGCTTCTCCCTTGACATCCCATCATTACACCATTAGACTTCAGTGTGCTCTGTCACCCGTGACCTGATCACACACTGGCTGCTGAAGGCCGACTGGCTGACAATGTTACAATAGGAAAGGTGTTTAACTAGAGACCTTGTTGTTAAGAGGCACTTTCCACCTCATTGCCTCTTCTCCACGTCCAGCTTTCACATCCACCACTTAACATTTTGGTCCATATTGGTGCAAGAATAAATGTGTGAGAAGGTGTTCAGTATTAATGTAGGTTTGCAGTAATTTTAATTCCAGTTGCAGAATACATATTTATCCACAAGAGGGCAGAGTTTACAAAGTATTGTCTCCCCTGCCACTCACAGTGCTCTCTCACTATTACTGTTCTCAATGGACTACAGATCACATTTAAAAAAAAAAAAAAACGTTTTTCAAAACATTGTTACCAATTTTTTTCTCATGCACTCTCACAGGATATTTTTATTAGTTTTTAACACAACACTGTGTTGTAATGTTGACTCCCTTTTAAATCTAATGACTCGGCTCCAGCTTCTCAACACACGTCAATGTTGCAGTTGCTGAGGCCTTACTACAATAAATTCTGCTGTCAGAAAGAGGAAAACCAGGGCAAACACACCTCTTTCTCCCAGGATTATTGACTTTATTTTACTGCTGCTGATATACCCAAGAGAAATAAAGTCAATAAAACCACATAAAAAGCATGCATGGTGTAGAGTATGAGTACAAAACAGCACAGTAAACTACTGCACTTGAAGTACAGTGTTGTCCTTTTCATTGAATGCTAGCTATTTGATCTTGATTTTCTAATATTTGTTAATTTAGCTTTGCTGTTCGGGCATACGGTCTGTAGATAAAATAAGTATACAATAGTATACATCAGCACTGATGAAGTATCTTACAAAAGGTTATTCTTGGTGCCAAAAAAGGTCCCTGTTGTACTGAGGATGTTTATTTTGTAAAATATGAGCTTTATGTTTGGATGTCTTTACCCCGTGAATGAATATAGAATGAATATAAGTATAGTACTTGATAGATAAAACAAAACCCAATTTAACAGGCAAGTAAGTGTGTAAATGAACATACATGCAAATAATGGTCAATACATAAGACACATTTGGTGTTGGGGAGGGTTTCATTATAATGTATTTAACCATACTCGTTAGCAAATAAATATATGCGCTTAAAGAGGCGCTATGCAGTTTTGGCCATTTCTTCGTTATGTGCTAGCAGGTTTCTGACGATAGTGTAAAAAAAACTCCATGGCTACCTTGTTGGCTGGTTCTTGATAGTCGTATATCAACATGACCATAATGTTAAAAAATGATCATCAATCTGTGCTGCAGAATACTTAAACTAGCAATTGAGACCATAAACTCTTCACAAAGATGTTTACTGAGGTAATAGATCAAGTGAGAAGTGGGTCATTTTGCCATACACATCTATAGAAACTGAACTCCTTTTGCAACCCTGCATGTCGCCCTCTGCTGTAATTCAGAAAGAATGCAGGACACACACCCACACACACACACACACACACACACACACGGACACACACGGACACACACGGACACACACACGGACACAGGTCCGCGGACACATCCATTCCACATTCAGCCCCCAGCCAGCTAGCAACCATTCACTACCATACCGTCTTTACAGTTAAAATGTGTCAGCTAAATTTACCAGACACAGATTCGTGGAGCCGAGTGTCGCGATTTCAGTTTTATTTTCCATATGGTTACAGCCCCATTCAGGATATGTTAATATAGGTATGAAGTGCCTCAAATCTGACTTCCATCTTATCTTGACTTCCCCTAATGTACACTTCTGCCTCAAGTTCACCTTTACAAGGGTGCCTTCAAACAGACATAATTATTGCCTAACCCTGAGAAAAGTGATTAGAAGCATAGTCACATGTTGCATTTAACTGTGGTTGCAACTGTTTTACGATGACAGTAAAGGAGACAATGTGTCCACATTATGAGGTCATCGAGGAGGGTCATTGGATAGCTTTGTCACAGCATGTGATGGGAAAACCTGCTTGCTTTAGCAGGCAGCAATAAGTACACACTAAACTTCAGTAACTAGACCAGACACACACACACACACACACACACACACACACATACAGTAACTGGCCTTGTCTGATATAAACTGCCCTGTAATGCATCAGCAGCAATTAACCTGGTGAGATGCCATTTACTTACTTACACTGCATAGAGCAAATTAAAGCAGCTCTGACCAAGAGGCCAGACCATATGGAACACACTGACCTTTCTATTCCCCCATGTAATGTAATACAAACACACAGGCTGTTGAGGGATATAATGGAAATAAAATAAGCTAAACAAATTAGTTTGTGATAGGAAGGATATGAGAATCTTATGTGAGGCATTTAAAACCTCCCAAATGATTCTATCTGTGCTATATAACCAAGTGCCTCCTTTTCTTACCCAGCATGTGCAGATTAAATGTTAGTTTTTCCTTAATTTGTTAACTTTTAAATTAGAATGTAGGTCCTAAACTTAATCTCATTTTTGGTTATTTGTGGTATACACTAACTCCTTCTTCATAATTACAAATGTGCATCGGCTAACAATGTCACCAAAATGAAGCTGGCCTATTAATGAGCCAGACAGTTGAGTGGGCATCTATCAATCCATACAGTAAATGGAGCAACACGATAATAACAACTCCAACACTGCATAACTCACTTTACACTTATGTTACAATTCAGAAATTCCTTAGCTACAAAAACTGCAATCATAATATGCCACGAGCAGAGCCATAGAGAGACTCTGGCCACGGCTAGCCAGAATAAAAACAAACACTTGCTTACCTGCGGCTACTAGGCCCACACAAGGCGGAGTCTTTGGGCGTTAAACAGGTTGAAAGGTCTTCGACATCCGCATCTCGGGAAAACGCCTAACGTTTCACACTTTTGCAAAAGACTGAGTCTCGTTCTTTACTATATTCAGTCCACTTGAACTTCCCGTGATTCGCCGGTGCCAGTAAATGGAGAGGAGCTTGCGTACCAACAATAGACCGTTAATTTACAGTCTATGGTACCAACGTTATCAACACTTCAAGCATAGGCTAACTCTCAAGTTTTGTCGATGGGGATGTAGCCTCTCCTCTTTCATTCCCAGAGCCATTAAACGTCTGACGACCCGTCCTGCTGTGACTTCTCTTTATACATGGCCTGGTCCAGACATGCTTCATCTTCTAAACGTGTGTTTTTTTGAAACAACAAATGCGCTTGTAAGTTTCGTTTGGTAGAAGACGTTAGCTTTTTGACTGAGCCCTTCGCGTGCGACGCGCCAACCTGATGTAGCCTAACGTCAATCACGTAAGAGAGGAAGTTCTGAATATGGTGAATTTGTATTTTCAATTTGAAAGTTTATTAAGACAAAACAACTAAACATTTAAAACAATAATTGATCATTCAACTTATTTAAAATATAAAAATATAATATAATAATAATATAATTTTCGTGAATCTGAAGCTGTCAATACATCCATGGTGGGCATGCGCACATCCAGGCTAGGGGGGATTGTAGATACATTAGGTGAATTGCTTCTCTTGCGTGGGATCAGATAAACCCAGATAAACATTAGAGTAAAGTTCCTTGATACAATGGACCAATTTTAATTCGTATAGGCCTACCTAAATATTCATATAACATGTGAAAACATGCCAAAGAAGACCAGAATTCATGTGGTAATAAAAGGAGGTATATTTATTATTTCAATTTGATCAAACATAAAAAAATAAATTCATTATATTGCAGCTTGCAATGAATGTGAGGGACATACACAATTGACACAACTTATGCAGATCCTTTTTTCCCTGTGCATCATCACATATAACTAGCCACAGTATATGTATCAGCACATACAATGTCCGCTGACTGCAACCCTTCCTAAAACATAAATAAATCACAGCATAAATGCGTACAGATATTTCCGAAACTAAGAACGTATCGACTACCTCTTCATCTTTGATTTCATTGGTCTGCATAATGGTCTACATGTAGAGCACAAAAGTCTGTCTGTCTAATAGTCTGTCTGTTTTAAATCAAATGTAAAAAAAACTTTATACACATAGAAAACTGCTAACAAGTAAAGCTGTTTCCATCAATTACAATGTTGTCATCACAGTCCAAAGAGGAAACATCATGCCTTGTTGCCAATCTGCTTGTAGAGAACCATTGAAACCACCATGGCAGCAATCTGTAAAGATAACAGTTCACAAATACATTATCTAAACAAAGTGTAATAGTTCTGTCTAATACTTTTTGTAGATTTACAGATTTCTGAAAAAAGCAACATTTTATTTGATCTATTATTTAAATATATTTTTAATGGTTAAGAGGATTTCATTGCATTTGGCTATACCTTCTAATGTAAATGACAATGAACTAAACATGAACTTTAAAAATCTTGATTATGTCCACTTCAAAGGCCATAAACAAGTCTCTTAACATATTATAATTATTGTTATATACAGGCATATTTATCACAGACATATACAGTATGAGAGATAAAGTAAAACAAATGACAATTTAAAGATATTGTATTCACTTCATAGAAGCAACTGTGTGGTCAAAAGTACACAGCACTTCTAGATTGATGACTGAGAAAATGGCTGTTTGAAATTGATACCTCAAAAGCAGCTATTGCTAGAACCACAACTGCAATGATGAGAGCGTTGTCTTCTAACAGCTGCAGCAGCTTGTCAAAGCAGCCATCAATCATCTGCAAGAGAAACAACAGGTTTTGGCAGAGATAATGACGGATTGTTGCAAATCATTAGAATTAATGGTTTTGTTGCTAACATGCATTAGGTTAAACCAAAAGTAACTTGATCTCATACCGAATGACTTGCTTCGTTTGTATTGCATGCGCCCACAGTGATTGTTGTATTGCAACATGTGTGTGGATAAACATCTCCTCCGTGGTCATTGTAAAAAGGAGAGCCATCAAAATCGGTGTAGTTTTTGAATCCGCAGCACTTAAACTAGACAAAAAAAGCAAAAAGTGTTAATCCCAAGTTTAACAGTCTGCACTGCTGTGGTGTTACAGTACAGGGTAGACAGAAGTGTTTATTTTAAAACGTTTTTAAAAAAAGTACAAAACTAGGTTTAAAATGTTTATACATTCCCCTGATATATGTAAAAGAAGACTGTTTTACTTATCAGCATATGATTATTATTCTTTTCACTAGTCTGTAACAACAAAGTATTTCCTGCAAATCCTCAGACTATATTCAACAAATCAAAAATGTGTTAGTGTTAGCTGGAGTGCATGATTAGAGAGCCACAACTTTTGTCTCACAAGTTGCATAGTTGCAAGTTGCATATAAATCTCAGGACTTTTATTTCTTATGCTTTTAAAGGTAAAAAAAAATCCAGTACCTCTTCCATGGTGGCATTCCAAAGGGAGGTGTAGCTGTCAATGCGTCCATACTCTTTTCCAATGCTTGTTTTGACTTCTTTCTCCAGACTCTGAAAAAGCTGATCAGCCTGAGAAGAAAAGGTTGACAATTGTTGTACTTGATCAAATTTTAGCAAAGTTCTTCATGGTTTGTCAAAACAAAATTGGACCACTTGGCAATTATTGCTAAGAAGATCCTGTTTTGTTCGTGAGAGCCACTTACCAAATCTTGGAAGACCAGCAGCACCACAGCACCTGCAACCTCGATCAGGAACATAATCAGCACAATGCTAAAGAACTGGATGGGGAGAGAAAATATTTAACACTTTAAAACTCTTATTGGAAAGCATTTGATTGGTAGCAGGCATCACTGTGTATTCATTAAATCAAGTAGCACCAACAGAGTGAGAACCCATATTCCCCATGCGTTTGTGTCTCATAGACTGATGTGAACAACAATCTTTGAAATTAGTAAGGAACAAGCTCTGGGAGAACGCCTTTCCTCCGACTCATGTTCCACATTCCACACCGCTGTCTTCAGACAAAAAGTCACCTCGCGAGATTGTTAATCTTGTCAAACACTTTTAATAACAATCTGAGCCTGTCAGTGGCAAAAACTAACAGCTTTAGTAGACAAAAGTCGATGGTGCACAATTGCCCCATTAGGTTACATTGCAGCTTGGTTTGTGATTGCCGGTCACTGTGATCTTGCTCAATACTGGACCAATTTCAAAGATTTGTGGTCACTCTCACAAATTCTATTAAACACAAATTCCTGTTATCACCCTTTAAGCAAGCCCTTTAAGTTAGTAAAAAAGACAACAAACCTTCTTCTTGACTTTACGTGTGAAATAACTATCAAACATTTCAACATTTACTGTACAGTATAACAGAATTCACATTTGCAAATATATAAGTAGTTCTCTCTATTCTTTAACCTATAACTCGAAACAATATTTTATTTCAAGAGAAGCATGTTTATGTGACTTTGACCTAGTCTTGCTTTTCCAGACCATCCACACGCCGCAGACTGGAGGGTCTGGTTACTCCACATAGCATTCCAGGATGGGAGAATATCACGCTCTGGTTAATTGGCATTTCTTTAAACCAATCGAAATCGTCATGAGAGGCGCTAAGCTCCCCACAGAGCCGCTACTAAATAGTCGTGTAGCTAGCCTTCTCAATTTACCATGCAGAGATCCGAGGAGCATTCAACAATAGTCAACATGAATCCACCGGAGTTTAAAATTCCAACACAAAGAAAGCGGAAGGAAATAGACATCTGCAAAATTACATGCATCTGGCGGAATTTCCTACGGAGCCCGGAAAAATGCCGGAAATGGAACGTCAAGGACAACGACCACTTTGAACAGACCTCATACTACCACTAGTAGTTGTAAGAAATTTAAATAAATCTTAAATCAGATCATTCCAATAATTGTGGTCCATTATGTTTTAAGTAAAACATTTTGCACCTTCAATAATGAAGTGTGGCATTACTCAAACATAGAAAAGACCAGAAATGTTTTGTATTATTTCTTTTCGTAAAATATTAATAAAAATGAGACAAAGGTGTGCTTTTTTAATGAATTTCTTCTGTCTTATCCGGTCCAGATGATCTATCAAACATTGCTCACCGTCAGCAGCATACACCGGCTCTCTTTTACAGCTCCGCAGCAGCCCAGGAAGCCAATGACCAGCAGAACGCCCCCCACTGCCATGAGCAGGTAGCTGACGTTGACCAGCTGGGATAACTCAGACGGAGCGTCCTCCAAGGAATCCAGTATACCCAGCAGAGAACCACTATCCACCTTCACCCACACTCCCACACCCAGGATGACTGCACCTGCCAACTGCATGATGGGTGAGGACAGAAGGGAGAGAAAGAATAAAGCAGAGAGAGAGAGAGAGAGAGAGAATGCAAACCCTTGGCATTAAAGCATGGAGAAATAATGGAAACAATATTCCAAAAGATACACTAGAGACAGGAGTAACATGGTGAAAGGAGTTACATAGTTACAATCAGTCATTGTCGATATCTAAAAATAAAACTGAAAAGTTGTACCATACAAAACACTTGTTCTGGGATGAAAGGTTGAACTGCAAATATGAGAGGTCATAAGCAGGTCATCAGTATTTCAGCCCGAGAATTATTAGAATGTTTAATATTTTTCTGGAAATGCACTTGTTTGCTTTTGGCCAAGAAATAGATGAAAGAATAGATAGAAGATTGATTTCACCCTCATGTTTGTAACGTAAATATGAAGCTACAGCCAGCTGCCGGTTAGCTTAGCTTAGCATAAAGACTAGAAGCAGTGTAAAACAGCTAGCCTGGCTCTGTTCAGTGGTAACAAAGTCCACCTACCAGCATCTCTAAAGCTCACTGATTAATTAGTTATTTCTTGTTATTTAATCATAGTGACAAGTTGGAGTTTTTAAGGGGGGAGGGTGGACTGTTTCAAGTCTTTATGTTATGCTAAGCTAACTGTCTTCTGTCTGTAGCTTTATCTTCAGCTCATAGACAGAACTGTTGTAGCCTATTGATTTCTTGAATACGTCTCGAGAAGTGTATTTCACAAAACGTCAAATTTCCTTTCAGCTAACACTGAAATAGAAAGTAGACAGCTAATTCCACACAGCTTTTCCAGGTTTTGCAGTAAAAGATAATTTTATATAAAGCCAAAGGGAATATCTTGCAGCCCTATGATACATTATAATTACCATAATGTGTGCTCTCTAGTCTGTTTTCTTGTGGGACCAGAACAACATTAGAGCTCGACAGCAGAAGCAGAAAAGAAGTAGTACTTACAAAGATGCCGCCATTGAAGACAAACATCATAATTTTGAGAAAGCCAGAGCAACACATCTTGGTGTTTCCTTTTCTTTCACACTGTTGAAAAAAAGAGAACAAAAAAAAGCTTGGTAATTGAATTGATAACAAAATTACAGTATACTTGGTCACACTTCCTCATTTATCTGTTAGGGGATTTTGGTTAAGTGCACAACTTGGCATTTTATCTCTACTAGGAAAATCAATGATTTGGGGATGGCTTACAGTACAACACAGTGAGCACCAACATGGGTCAAACAGCATTTTCTCTGGTTATTCATTAACCACATGCCTGGCAGGATAACAGAAGGGGTCTTAATCTTGTTAAAATGTGGCAAGTTTGTCATGCTGACGTCGCCTGAGGTTTTTCTGATGTGCAAGAGAGGTTGCTCATTCATATACAGAGTTTCTTTTTTATTCTGCCTTGCCTGCAGATTGTTTAAAGTATTTCCAAGCATAAGTTTAAGTCAGATGATACATCTGTTGGATTCCTCTTGACACATATGTCTCCATCTGGTACAGAAGAAGAAATTCACTTCACCTTCAGCTTTGAACTTTTGAACTCTTCATTGTAGTAATGTATAAGTAGAAGTACTTATGTCATACTGTGGTGCTCTCTGTCAATTTTACAATCACATTATAACCCGTATCTGTAGCAGCAGAGACTAAAACGGTCTTTTCCACACTTACAATGCAGTATGAAACACATATTTAAAAAGAGACATGTAAGTAGGTCTTAAGTATGTGTCATTATATGGTTGCAATTACTTAGAATAGAAGTCAAGGTATCTTATCAGCTTACTGGTAGTCACACTACAAGTAGCCCAGATGAGCCATATAACACACCCTTATTCCCAACTTTGCTTTCACATGTTCTCTGTGTCAGAGAAAGGAGCTCAGTTATTGGTCTTTTTAGCTTCCTTATTACAGCTTTTACCATAATATTCAGTGGAAACCTATATGGCAACTGTAACATTCTTTATCGTATGTAATAAAATACGGTCATAATATCAGCAAAATCCCATGTTGTTTATTTGGAAACCTGGAGCCAGCAAAGCAGGACAAATAGCAGTTTTTAACAGAACTTTAAAAGTCAGAGACCATTTTATGTTATCAGTTCTGTTACAACAAAATATACAGCTAAAGAGTTTCCTCGCATGTGTAGAGTTTTGTTTTATATATATATATATATATACATACATATAAACACATTCATATATGACTATTGGCCTACTTAAACAATAGTAAAATATAGTACTCAGACATTACTTAGCAACAGACATCACACAACCAACTACCACGCTTTATACGGTAAACCTTTGATTACAAGGGAAATTTTAAAATATTTATTAATTATCAAACACATACAACTGTCATAAAATCATCCCTTTGTTTGATTATGTAGATGAAAAGTTCTGACATGAACATATCTTTCAAATTGTTTCAGGTGGGTTTATATAAAAAAATGTAAAGTATGAAAGAGCATGAAGCCTGTACCTGAGGGGTTCTGTCAGTCGGTCCGCTGAGGTCTGATCAACCTGCAGTGTCTGCTCAACACAAAGGTTTTCACATGCCCCTTTATTTTCTCACAGGTCTCACACTCTCTCTCACACACACACACACACACACACACACACACACACACACACACACACACACACACACACACACACACAGTTCATGCCCTGCACGTCACTGACTTTGCTTTTGGGATAAGCAACATTTCCTGGTGACCAAAGTCCCTTCAAAAAGGGAACGGAAGCTTTTATGACCAAGAACTTATAAAATTGCAATATTGATGTCCATGAATGATTAAATTGAACACAAAGCTCAAAACACAGAACCCGTTCAAAAAGAGGCATTAAATAATTAAATGTTGGGAATAAAGACAAATTTTCATTTTCTAACACTTTGAAGATAACATTTAAATTATTGATTCCATTTTAAAGTGACTAATTTCTAACATCAACACTGTTTGGAAACTTGTAGAGAACCATTAAACATTTCCTATTATTTACAAGTGTTGTTTAATACAGTAAGATTATTTAATCGTTTCAAATCAAAACCCACAGACATACTGTATAGATCAACATCTTTTAATAACCACTTTTAGAGAGACACAATAACCCTGGCAAAAACTAGTATTAACCATTAAAATGTACAAAAAGAAAAATATAAATTAAAAGCAGATGCCTATATCCCTCCAAAAGAGTAATAAGTCTGGACTGCACACATAGAGCTGGAATGACAAAGCACCTTTCAGGTACGTATGACTTCAACCTTAGGTATGTTTGACTTTGTACTGAACGGTTATGAGCCTTCTTTCTCAGCAGGATTACAAGTTCCCAAGAGACAAAGTGTGTGGTAATGAGCCCCAGTGATGCAGCTTCATACAGCTCCCACAAGAGGGTAGCATGACACAAGTAAATCACAGTGATCCCCACACCATGCTGATTTGGCTTAAGCCTTTTATTCACATCCTCACCTGCAACAGGTGCTGTTTACCTATTAAACAAGAAATAATAAAAGGCACAGCTGCTCACTGCAGCTCTTTGGCATCTTAGTGTTAACAGTACATTTGAATTACAATGAAGCTTGAGTCGCAATCAAGTTGTGAAAAGATCACATTAAAGAAAAACGGAGCCAAGCATCCATGATCGTATTGCAGTAACATGAAGAAGTACGTTCACAATAATAGATGTTTCCATCAGCATGCGCAGCCACCCGCGCTGCTGCGGGGCGTCTCCTTTAGGCCGGCCTCCTTGTGATTGGCTAACGGACTGGCATCACCGTTGACACTCTCGTTCATCTTCTCGCAGATGACGTCAACCAGCTTCTCAAAAACCTGCTTCACGTTGATGTTGTCTTTGGCACTGGTCTCAAAGAACTCAAAGCCTGGAGAGAGAAAGAAGGACTGCAGTATGAGTTTCAGCTTGTGTGTTCTTGCTAAGCATGTGTGTGTGTGTGTGTGTGTGTGTGTGTGTGTGTGTGTGTGTGTGTGTGTGTGTGTGTGTGAGTGCGTGTGTGTGTGTGTGTGTGCCAGCCAGCCACACCAACCGAGCTCTGCAGCCAATCTTTGGGCATCTTCAGTGGGGACCTGCCGGTCCTCTTCCAGGTCCAGCTTATTGCCTAACAGCACTACTTGAGCGTTGCCCCACGAGTACGTCTTGATCTGGGTTGCCCTGAGAAACAACATAACACTTTCAACAAACTTTTCAAACTCTACTGTATTTCCTGCAGCCAGAGGAGAAAAGTAACAAGCCCAATAACTCAAATGCTTTGCTTAAATACAGTTTTGAAGTACATTGATGAAGATGTACTTTACACAAATGTTTTAATTTTAAGCTACTTTTTAACACAACAGCGCCGGAGTCTAGTGTGTTTGAGCCGATGCGCACCATTAAATCGACCACACAAACCGTGCCACAAAGCACCAAATGTATGCATTATAATTGTTAGTAGAGAGAAGGACAGAGACAGACTGAACGTTGCCATGCCCGTGTGTGTTTGAGAAAGGGAAATGCTGCTATTTGACACCTGTGGGTTATCTTGTGCATCACTACGGCGTGTAGTCCCGCCATACCAGCTGTCCCTTTCACATGTTGGTTTGGCTGTGTGATGTCCTCTGCTGCCAGCTTAAAAGGTGCAACAAGTTGAGTTGCACTGTCTTGCTTCTAAACCATGCAGTTTTACGTTGTCTCTGATAACACTTTTGCACTTAAAGGTGCTCTAAGCGATGCCACGCGTGTTTTAGGCTACAAGATTTGTTGTCAGATACAGCAAACATCTCCTCACTGTCTGCAAGCGGCCTGTCCCCAGAACACAGTGTAAAAGAAACACTGTTTCTGTAGACAGCCCAGGGTCTACAAACAGCAAGAAAAACAAACTGTGCCCACCTGCAACACGAAGCATACACTAACAGTCATCCAGCATTCCAGCCACGGATGAGGACGAGGGAGGGGCAAGCTAGTCTCGTTTTGTTAAAAAATACTTTGAACGTCAACAAGGAGGGATGTCACCCAAGATTCCTTAGAGCACCTTTAAGAAATATTTATTGCAGATTTTTTACATGTGACAGTATTTTATAGTATAGTATTTCTACTGTTACTTATATATGTAAATAATATGAGTACTTCTTCTGCTACTGTTTAAAGATAAAGAACCTTCTGTACATGTAAGGACTCACAGCCAGCTGTGTCATGTCGTATCATATATATATATATATACATATATATATATTCCATTTGCAGTTATTCATTTAAATATTGCTACTTACTTTTCAGGGTTTTCTTTATACTTAAACTACAGTAAATATTAAATATACAAGGACTGGGGGTAAATCGTCAGATTTACAAATGCTTCACCTGTTGGATAACACACACATATTGATATCAATAGTGGTTTAATGGTACAGGAGGTTACATCTGAAGGTCTACCCACCAGTCTTGTACAGCACAGAACGTCTCCTGGCTTGTGATATCGTACATTAGCAGGAATCCCATGGCTCCTCTGTAGTAAGCTGTGGTGATGGTCCGGTAGCGCTCCTGCCCGGCTGTGTCCTGTAAACACCCGACACACCTGAGAAATCCTGGGTATTTTCTTATGGGATCATTGAATTATATTGTTTAAACCAGGGGTCTTCAACGTTTTTTAAGGACTCCTTAGCTGTAAGAGAGATGGATCAGGGACCCCCTATTACTAATATTGTATATTATAGTAGATTATGTATATACGATTAAGTTACATATAAAACAGGGTGTAGGGTAGCCTAACGCCTTTATACATACCTTTTTAGAGCATAGAATACTAAGCTATTAAAAAAAATTATTGTTGGCATGATTTCATAAATCATCCTTTTATGTTACACATGCATGTGTCTGTGTATCGCTACCTTTGTGACTACCTTCCCTATAGGCCAGTCGGTACACCTGTTGAAGATCTCTGGTTTAAACCACATCACAATCTCAAAGGAACCGGGAAAAGACAGGGTTAACTTGAGGAATCATTAACTCTGTTTCTCTTGCTACAGAAGCTAATCCCGTCCGTCATGTGTTGATGTTGCCACACCCTGTAAACATACCAGGATATGCTCTCTGCTTCTTGGCTATGCCTTAAGGGACAGAAACAAGCTCTGAAGATTTTATTTTTCTTCTTCTTTATGCTTTTGTCTGATTGTGGGAAAACTGTTAAAGCCCTACATAACTCTGATGTGGATACGTTACTGTAAAACTGCACCAAGAAATAATACTTTACCTGATCAATCTCATAGGTTTAAATGTTCTCCCCTGATCAAACCTAAAGACAGCAGCTTTCATGTACAATATTAACATCACACACTCGATAGATGGAGATTTAGGGTTTGTAAATGACCTACAGTATGTGTTGAAGGGACCACAGTGTGTAGGAGTCACAGCATGAGATGTTACCACCATCTCAAACCACTTTTTGTCCAACTTTGGCACAGGGTTTTACAAAATGAGTTTGCTTTAAATGTCCCTATAGAATCTATTCAAGTTGCTCAGCAGCCAAAAAGATTTTACGGAGCACCTTCCTAATGTTAAGGTGTGCAACTGTATCACTGTTGGCAGAGCAGAGAAGGCCTTCTATGCTATGCTGATATATTAAGTAAAACAATATTTAAAAAAATGATGATTTATAACTATGATCTAAGAGGAGCACTGTGGGTGAGCCCTAACCTCCACTAACATTCAGTAATAGATGTGTCCTGGGTGTCCGTCTGTGCAGTAAGCACATTCAGCGCCAGCAGCTCAAACCCATGCATCTTTCATGAACCCTGCTGTCTGGGGACGATGTTAAACATCAGCTGCCATTAACTGCGGAGTGTGAGAAATTAGTTTGCGCCACATCCATGACAGGCAGCAGCGTGTAAGAGGGCAAACTAGGGAATGGGGTGAGCACAAACAGTCTCTGCTGTGCAACAACGCCTTCAAAAACACTGCATTTGAGAACCTCTCAAACCTAGGTAAATGGAGTTAATTACCCTAAGTAAATTATAGCTCTGACATTATAGAGACTGCAGCATTTTATACTCAATTCTGCTGATATAGTGACTGTCAAGCCTGTTTGCTCAGTACAGTATATTTTTTGTATCTGCTGTGTGGAGAGAAAACCCTTCTCAAGCATTCTACTGGAAATTATTAGGAACTCTTCAGACCTTAATGAGGGCCACAGCTCTTTCTAAACTGACACCTCTGCTGTAGGCTATCTAGACACTTAATCCTGTTAGACTTAATAAGGCACATGTTTGTTCTTCTCAGTGGTTCATGTCAAAGTGGCAAACACAGAATTATAGTTAATTTCTTTATCCTCAAACTGAATGATAATATGGCCTTTAGCGGGTTGGGTTTTTGGACTGTCTCATTTCCACAGTGCTTGGGCACTATTGGAAAAAATAATGATTATATGCATTAGTACAGGGGGGTAGAGTGTGATCAATATATGGCTTTTCTGATATAGTGGGTAAAATTTGAACAATGCACAATTTTGTTGTTGGATCGGCTCGCAGTTTTTTAAAAATTGAAAACAACATTCGTATGTAGACTACTGTAGTGTTCAATGTCACACGATACATTCTCACTTGGAGAGAATAATCTCTCACACAGTGTAACACTGTCCAATAAAATGGTAAAAAAAATACTTTGACAAGGGAGCGGAGAATTCACATCAGCCGTCAAACCAACAAAACACACAGATCACTTTGGTTTTCTCAACAGAACCGTTTGGCAACTTTTGAAAAGTAAACTTTCCTACTATATAAATTAAACTTATATATATATATGAAAAAACTGTTGGGAGAGGTGGCAAATTCTGAAGTCAACCATAAACAATAAAAAAATTTAAGTTTTAATGTGTCACTGTATCTATGTTATTTTCTATTCTGCAAACATAATTCTAGAAAATGTCTGAAGGTACATGAATATAGTCAAATGCAGTAAAGACTTGTAAATACTAACAGCTTGGATGCATTATTGTTGTCATCTACTTTAAGTGACCCACATCCCTGCTAAAAGGGACTGCTGCAGCTTTATGGCTTTGGTTCAATAGAACTGGCCCTAGGCTAACTGCTAAAGGTGCAGAGACGTAAATTAGCCTTAAGGAGTATATAAACTGATGCACCAACAAGGTGACTAATTCTAATCTTTCCAGGCAGTCTGCCATCTGTGATGTCAGTTAATAAACAAAGGAACTGCCCCAGGTAGCACCAGATATTAAATATCCCAATCAGAGTGGTAAAACAAACTACACACATTAGTTCTTTTAAACGCAACACTCTACACTTTTGATGTGCCACATAAATTAGAGTTGAAACTACTCGAACTGTAACACAGTTTGCCAGCATTTACTTATCTGCTGCTGCACTGAGAAAACATCTTTCAGTTTGTACTGGCCTTATCTGCCAGACTTCCACTCTTTCTTCCTGCTGCAGAGGAGAACCCAGACTCTGTGCATGTGGTGGTGAACAGTTTGAAAGCAGGAAGGTGAAGGAATGAAATTGGCTTTGCTTTGCGATTCTTTTTCATGCCAGGATAATTTGCCAAGCAACAGAGTACAAACCACTTAAAATTGAAAAACAAAAAAAACAAAAATCCTATTATTCTACATGTACTGATTTAAAAAGGTTTGCTTTTAAACTACAGTAAAGTAAAAGACTAACACAGATGTCTCTGTCACCTATTACTTCTGAGCTATTAAAGAGTAGAAACCCACATTTCAAGTTTGGAGGGGTTGCTTTTATAACCCCTTCTTCAAAACCTTTACATCTAAAACTATTCTAACTATAAACTTTGGACTCGTGGGATCTTATAATGTGGCTCACTTTACTAAGTTTCAGACAATAAAAATGCCATTTGACGATTTTACAGATGACTTCTGTGTCTATATCTTCCTGTGATTCTACTGCAAGACTCTTGTTTGCCATTTGTATTAGTTTTCTTTCCTCCACTCTTAGTTGGTCCATGGAAAGAAAACATCTGTAAAAAAGTATGCACCTGAAAATCTCTACACCTAATTTTTCACGTTTATAAAAGGTCACACAGTCAAACTGTGAATTAAATGCATTTAAAAAATACATCATGAGACACTTATACCACTGGTATTGTAGATCAGCATATTTGATGAAATTGATGTACTTGCATGATTCTTGCATTTTTTGGCTAGTACCCACATGGTTGAGTGCACTTATTGGAAGTCGCTTTGGATACAAGGTCAGCAAAATATATGTCATGTTATATGTCACTGATTTACATCTCCCACCAGCATGTAGACATTAATATGCCTTTACCGGCATATTTCAAAAGGTCAATGTGACTTTGTCCAACGTACCCAGATCTGAAGTTTGACCCTCTTGTCGTTCCTGTAGATGGTCTTGACTTTGAAGTCGATGCCCACTGTGCTGACAAAGGCTGAAGTGAAGGAGTCATCTGCGAAGCGGAACAGGAAGGATGTCTTTCCCACACTGCTGTTGCCGATGATCAGCAGCTTAAACATGTAGTCAAAGTTTTGGTCGGCTGCATCTCTCTGTTCCTGGCCCGCCCCTGAACCTCTGGCTAGTGCCATCTGTCAAATGAAAGGAGACAAGAGGAGAACGGTCTTTCCGATTCCCTCATACATAACCTCAAACTCATTCATAAAAAAAGTATCCACCATAATCTGAAGTGTTTCTAATGGAAACTGGAACTAAGAACACTGTGTGATTAATCATTTAATTAATTTAGCAGCAAAAATGACTTATTCTCCAATGTCAGGATTGGCTGCTTTTCTGAATATTTGCTTTTCTGAGATGAATATTTGTTATTATTTTTTACTGTTGATCAATACATTAAAGATATTACTTTGGGCACTGGGAAAACATTTTCTTGACATTTTATACACTTAATCCATTAAACAACAACATAATCAACAGATTACCTGATATTATGAAAACAATGGTTAGTCGCAGGCAGCAATTCACGCTTACAAACTTATGACAGCAGAAGACTATAGGTACATTTGTGCTGTAAAATAATAAAAGATTAAGATAAATTAGTCAATTAATGGATTAGTCAACTAATTTGTTTTTTCTCTTGATTATCTTTTTGTTTTGTATTCTCATAATATATATATATATATATATATATATATATATATATATATATATATATATACACACACACACACACACACACACACTACCGGTCAAAAGTTGGGGGTCAGTTAGTTTTTTAAAATGATATCAGATTAGTAAACAGAATATGCCTCTAGAACATTGGATCAATGGTTGCTGACAATGGCCAATGTAGATACTGCATTAAAGATCAGCCACCCACTCAGATCAGCTGGTATTATGTCTATAATGGAGTGGCATGGAACTTTTTAAGTGGCCCAACATTTTTGACCAGTAGTGTATGTAATGACAACTTAAAAAGTGAAGAAGAATTAGGACTAGTACTAGCTCTTGCAAAGTCCATGGTTACCTCTATACCAGTGTATTATAGAACTATCTGCAACATGTATGTCAACTATGTGCTCAGCTGATAAATCACCTATGCTGATAATACATATATATATATATATATATATATATATATATATAGAGATAGAGATATAGAAGGTAGAATTGTTAGCTCCAACGCCAGGCTCCCTGGCTGATACTGGCTTATTTAAACACTGTGGAGGGACAGCGATGTGGTAACACACTACTCGTGTGTTTTGAATGTCAGAGTGAGGAATCTCAGCAGTTTGAGAATTCACACTCACGTGCACCCAGACTAGTAGCTATGCATATGTTAAATGGAAGATGTTAAATGGAAGTGTTGTTTTAAAAATGGTCTATCTTCCCTCCTCATCCCTCTGAGCTCTCATGCCTGTGTTATAAATCACAACCAGGGCGAGCTCCTTCCACTGTTTCTCCCTCTATCAGTCGCCCACTGCTTGCTCCCTGTCCATTTGTCACATGGACTCACGTTGCAAAATGTATGGGATCAGTGGATGCTGAGTGGTGGGCGAGGGGGCAATTGATTCTCCTCCCCTCCCTGTATATTTCATCCATCATCCACCAACCATCCATCAACCTACTGACACTGCCATTTAAACACACACACACACACACACACACACACACACACACACACACACACACACACACACACACACACACACACACACACACACAGACACAGACGTATCTTCCTTGACTCACTCTCATTTTCATCCATCCAACTATGCATCCCCTTTGCCATCATCTATCATTATCTCACCCTATCCCTCCACACTCTATTCTGCATTATATAGAAGCCCCCCCTTCCCTGAGGCTGAGTCCTGTACTCGTCCTCCCTGCTGACTTCAATCTCTCAGGAGACCAGCTCAGCATTACCGCCTCCAAGACCATAAAGAGGGACTGGCCAGCGTGCTGCTGTACACACACACACAGCAAAACATGAATTTCCACGCATGCGCCTACAAATCAGTGTGAATAACGTACAGACGGGGGTGTGTGTGTGTGTGTGTGTGTGTGTGTGTGTGTGTGTGTGTGTGTGTGTTTGTTTGTGTAGGTTTATAACGCTGGATGCATATGAAAACCGGGCAACTCGCATAAAAGCAATCGCGTGCTAAGACTTTATAGCACATGTTGACATAAAGTGGTTAGTTGAAAAGTAGTTAATGGAAACGGTAAATGGGAATGGGTGTGCACTTTGAAAGACCAGGCTACGTTATTTCTTGTATAAGGAGGCACATGGGGTCACGAAACTTGCTGATACCTTTGAATTAATCTAGTTATTGTTACACAAACCAGCCTGATGTACTACAAACACGAAGATAAAAGTTTGCTGGCATGCTGTTAAGTTGACACAGTAGGCTAGTTAGCCTAATTTGCCTAAATCGCCCCACCATACGGTAGCTCAACTACAACCTGATGGCATTAAAACCGTTTTTGACAACTGTGTTGAATGTTAACTTACATCGAATGGTGTTTATGAGTGTGTCTCCCCTGTCCTCCCCGCGGGTATCCACCTCTACCTGAAAGCCGATGGGCGTGCGTTGCAGATGGGCGCTTCACTTCAGGCGCTCCGCTCCCGGATCTCCAGCCTGAGCATGTGCCTATCACTGGGACACCCACCGTGTAACCAAAGTCAAGTCAGCAAGGATATACAAACGGAACTACCGGTAAGGATTTTCAAAATAAAACCACCCATTTACTTATAAACTTGGCTATGCAAGGCTATGCAAAAATGAAAGCCATGATCAACACATTTTTAAAACTATGTTCAACAAATCCGTAATTTGTTTAAGCAACTTGGGAGCAAAGTTGAGTTGTAATTATTGTACTTTGTATTGTGCATGCATATTAAAATGTTCAGTGTATGCAGCTGTTGCTTTTCATTCTCCTCTGTGATTCTTTAAAGTAACACTACTATAGTGTAGTACCCTATACGTACTATTGTAGTATTTGTAATCAGTAATGTTACTATGTAGAGCTGTGAGTGAATATTTACCTAATTGAATTCCTTAATGTTAGAATTTTGGTTTGAATTTATTTTTTAGACTGAAACTAGTGAAAAATGCTCCAAGGTGACATCCTTATATGGCTTGTTTTGACCAACTTTCCCAAAAACATTGATAGTCAATATCTATATAATGACACAGAATTGTTGCAGATAAAAAAATATGTCAATACACGAACTGATTTATTGACTGTGGTAGACTACATTGACAAACTTCGCATGGTCATTTGTCCTGTCAAACTATTAATTTGAAGGCTAAATCATTAATTTTTCCGGTATCATTTTTGTAGTAATTTATGCTTGAGTTTCATTAGTACCGCTCAGGCAGCCCTGCTGTAAACTGTTTTAAATTACGCAAGCATTACGCACTAGTAACACGTCCAAACTCATGACCTCTCAGTTTAATTGGGAACTTTCATCCCGTGGATAAAATAAAGCAGCTGATTCATAAAGTCGCTGAAATATTACAAAGTCTTGAATCATACAAAACCAAATAACCCTGGTCTTCCTCAACAAGCATCATCCTGACTGTGAGCATTGCACCCAGGTACATTCATCATGTCCAAACAAGATCAGCCCTACTTGGGTTTGCAAAACCTCAAAGGACGGTATTGTTAAGCATTGAGAATACCAGCATGTGCTTGTGCTGTAAGGCCTGACTGTGAATTTAAAACAGAGAAAATCATGTTGGAGCAAGAGAAAAACTACAGCTGTGGGGCAGTGATGCAACAGTACTGCCAAAACTGCAGTGTGAAAGAGGCTTTTTATTGCTGCTTGCAAAACATCGTCCCTGAGACCTCAGTAGCACACCCTAAACAACACACAGCCAGTACTTTAGAATAGAGTTATACACATAGGGAACTGTTTCTTTTTTTTTTTTTTTTAATAAAAGGTATTTAACTCAAAATCCTTAAATAGCCTATATTTTCTAAAATTTCTAAATTCCTATTTTACTTTTCTTTTTTAAATAATAAATGTTCTCACTTAACACAGACAGAGGTATTCTCTTTATAACTGGACAACATATTTTTTTGTGGATTTTATCTTCATCTTAAGCCAAACCGTAAAATATAAGAAAAAGACTAAAGTCAAACAGAACTCTTAACTCTAGACATAGCCTAGTAAATCAGACACATTTTCTGATACATATTTAAAATAAAACTGCCACAAAACTTTCATCATCTTGATGAGTAACATTGTCACTTGAAGTCCTCCAAAGCCAGAAGTTACAGAACAGAACAAGAAAAGATACAATTCTTTCACTGTTTTGTGGCAAAACTGCCTGAACACATTTAACATGCATACCTTCTACCTCAAAGGTTGAGGAGCTCTGACTCAACGTTCGTCGTGGCTTATCAGTCCAAGGTTCTGGTGGTAGTATGAGCAGCTTTTTGGTCACTTGAGTGGAAGAATCGGGCTGGATCGTTGTGCATCCATAACCTGTGGAACTCCTTGATAAAGGGTTGCACCAGGTCTGGCTCATCGGTGACAATGACGTTCTCCATGTTGCTCTGCACTGCTGTCAGCGTCCAGTTGAGGGAGCCGGTGATGAGCAGCCGACCGTCTACCAAGGCAAACTTGTGGTGCATGTAAACCGAGCCCACGTTGCATCGTGCACAGATCCCTGCGGAGCAGAGAGTATACAGGCAAGAGGGTGCAGAGGTGTGTATGTGTGTTTTTAGTACTGGTTTGTGCACAAAGAATAGTAATGAAAATGTGGATATGTTGAATGCTAGATAAGGTTCTTTGGGTGAATACATAAAAGAGTCTTAAAGTATCAATGAATGCTCCTGCTTTTTATTTGATCTTTTCAAAATTGAAACAGCAATAGAAAAAAGTACAAAAACGTTTCTAAATGGACAGTGCTGACCTGACGAGTTGTGAAATAGAAGGGTAATATATGTAGAAAAATCTAAATAAATTTGAGAGCTTGGTAGTTTTACTACATACACTATTTCGCCACTGCAAAATCATTTTATCAATAGCTAACAACACATTGATATAAAACAAATGAAAATCTAAATTACAAGACACTTATTTCTTGCTCTTTTCAAGACTGAACAGAAGAAGTTATTTGAATACATAAGAAGAAGCTATCAAATCTGACCAACACTTTTAAACATAGAGTAGTCCTTTATATTTATTTTACTTGTCTGATTTCTTAAATATGTATGTTTATTATGATTACTTAGTACTTGCTATCAGCTTTTCCTATAGATATGCATTTATTGTTATTGTGAGTATTGCAACTTAAAATGAGCTTACTAAATAACTGCATTGGCTATTTTACATAAACCAAGGATATACCATAAATCAAAAATAATGTTAGTTGAAATGCAGAATATGCTATGAATACTAAATGCCATTTTCTTCTTTTCTATTGTTTCTCTTTAGTTGTGTGCAAAGGAAATTACTTTGGTAGGGTATTTTGATTTCAGTTCGCATCACACTGTAGACTACTAATTTGTAGACTGGACTGCAGACTAAACTCAGAGAGATTAGAGATGCAAATTCTCTCTAGAAGGAGTAAGTGCGTGTACCTTTAAAGAAAATGAAACACTTTTACAAGGAATGTGTTTTTCAAGACTCTAAACCTGCTTATTCACTCTGTGTATGATGCCTTTTTAAAATATGTTCAGCTCAAAGTAAAGAGAGCCAAAAATAATGGGAAAGAGCAAATGCAACTGGCAAGTCAAGTATGATGTCTTTCCAGTTTTGGCCCCCAGGGTGCGGACACTCCAAAAGATGTCTCTTTCAGGTAATTTTCCCTGCACGTTTAGAGCCTCAGGGAATGTTTCAGGGATAAATGTGGACTATTTAAACCAGTGACAGCAAACTTATCCAAAGCACTCAGGAAGCAGTCACATATTGTTACTCGAGGATAAAAACGGTTTCTGCAGACAAAATAGAAACAGTATGAGAAGAGGAATTGGTTGTCCCGTGTGCCAAAGTGGTGGACACACACACACACACACACACACACACACACACACACACACACACACACACACACACACACACACACACACACACACACACACACACACACACACTTTGCCTGATTAAATTAGCTGTCTGGTTGCCAGTTTCTTACTCACTTAATTCTTACTTAACAATATGCAGTGGAAGTAATTTATTAAATGCAGAGGGCTGCGACAGAAAGTGAGTCGGACACGTGACGCAACATCTTTCAGAGCATGATTACCATGACTCATAGGAAGGCTTGCAGTGGAACCCTACATTTCCCTAGACAGTTCCTATCATCTCTCCATTTCACCACAAAGGAACCCAGTGGGACTTACTGACAATGACACTGATAGTCCGAGAACAAAGAGGGAGCACCTTTTATTGAGTTAGATAAGTAAGTATTCAAGTGAAATTTGTCCATTATAATAACATGCGTTATTGTGATTTTTGTAACAAATCAATCTGTAGATTTAATTTGTTACAAAAGTCACAATAATGTGTTATCTCTAGATGTTATTTATATATATTTTGAATAGGACTCCCTGGGCCTGTTTTTGAAACTGCTTGTCATAATAAGGATGGTTTGTCACAGGGACTGTCAAACAGCAGGAAGACATACTGTATAGCGTAAAACAAAACAAAAAAAACATGAATCTGTTTCCCTCACCAGCCTTGCGGAGGACGCCTATCTGGGAGCCGGTGATGCCGGCATAATCCTTATCAGCGAGGACTCGGATGGTGACGCCCCTGCGCTGTAGCGCTAGTACAGCCCTGCTCAGGTCCATGTTGGAGAAGGCAAAGACACACAAGTCCAGAGAGGAAGTAGCAGACAGGATGTGGCGAAGAAAACGAGAGAAAGAGGTCTCAATGCCATGAGGCAACGAGCAGAAACAGGAACTGGAAAAGCCAAAACAAGAGAAAATATGAGTTTTTCCTACTTACTGTATCACCTGTTGATCTTCTATAGGCTATACTAATCCTGCATCCTTTTATTCTGTTTACATTTTCCAGCTCTCACCCAGGTTTTCCAGAAGGTGAGGAAACCAACTGCCAGGTTACAGATTACAGTAGCTCTACAGTAGCAAGAAATGCTGTTGTCGACAGTTTTCAAGCTGGCAAAAGTGCAAATAGCCCAAATTGGGTTTTCTAGGTATTATTTTAATGTGAAACACTTATTCAGTAGGTAAAAGAACAGTCCTGTTAAGTGGGAAACAATTGGGATGAGGAATGGTAATTGCGCTGAGTAAATCCACTCACTGAATGCATCTAGGGGCTGTGAATTTTTGCATTAGTGGCCAAGTGTGTCACAACACACTTGACAGTGATACAGAGAAAACCATATAGCTTCCTTTTACTCAACGCAGTGATTATGTTTCACTTACTGAGGCGACGAGGGGGTGAAGATGTGCTC
This sequence comes from Etheostoma cragini, assembly GCF_013103735.1. Lineage (NCBI taxonomy): Eukaryota > Metazoa > Chordata > Actinopteri > Perciformes > Percidae > Etheostoma > Etheostoma cragini. Next base: position 18,140,592 of record NC_048408.1, read on the forward strand.
CACACAGGCCATCTCTGAGGGAAAGAAGAGGACCTCATTGAGGGTTCTTCCAGTCCTGAGGCGACGGAGGAGCCAACCAAGCAGCTCCACACTGAGAGAGAGGCCCACCACACCCAGGCTGACCACCTTCACCGTCCACATCATTGACATCTACTACACAACACAATAATGTTCAAACCAATCAAGTACTATGATGCAAACTTTCTTATCTTCACATATAATCATAACATTTCTGTGTTTTGTCTTACATGATTATGGTTTCAGAAATTGTTAATTATGATTATACTATCTGTTTTGCATATGTTTTGTAGTGCTATTTCTTCTTTTTTCATTTTAAATCCTTGTTAATTAAATATATTTGTGTTGTAGCCTGTTTAAAGCCTGTTTTTCTGACACTTTTAAGAAAAAAAACAATAAAACTGAATTGAGAAAATTATCAGCAGGCCAGTCTATAAAGAAAATAATCATTAATGATTTCTAATGTCATACTCTCTAACTGCACGAAACCTCTGAATGTTATTTGACAAAATACACATACATTGTATGTTATAATAGGAATACATTGTTATTTAACCGTTTAGCAGTATATGATTCGTTTTTCTTTCATACTGGCTAATGGATGTACCCCACAGAAACATCAGAAACAACATACAGTTACACAATGTGTAGGTGTTTAAAATTGTAGGCCTATGCTACTTCTACTTCACTACGTACAAAGGCACATATTGTACGTTTTACTACACTAGCTAAAGTAGCATTTATTTGACGACAAAACTAGTGTTTTGCTATGCAAGGTGATTCGTACTGTAGCCTAAGTTACCATATCAACCCCAAACACAAACTACGACACAAACTTCATTTAAACCACGCTAACTGCAAAGATGTATACAAAGTAGACAACTTAATATTTCAAGACCTTAGCAGGGCATGTAGAAACATAAAACGAGAGTTTTTTAAGTCAACACACCTAGCTAAGCATATTCTGTCGCCACCACGCGGACTGTGTGTCAGAAGTTAGAACAGAAGCTGTTTCATCACTGGCTATCATCTTAACTGACACTTCAGGGAGCCAATGACTGGCCGTGAAGCACACGCTCTCCTCCAATCCCTTAACGCAAATAGTCGCCGGTGCAGGGTCTTTGAGGAAGTCTTTTCCTCGCTTTACCGCAACGTGTATCTTCTACAAGCAAAGGTAAACAAGATTGAACTTTTACTAGATGCCATTTATCATTCACGACATGTTTAATAGCTACGGTTAATCGATGCATATTCAAATATGTTTTCTTACCAAAGTCCACTTAACTCGTATTTTCATCGTGAGGCGATTTACGTTGAAACGTAACTGGAGATCAACAACAAACATGCTAACGTTAGCTTGCTAACTTTAGTTGCTAACAATATGGAGCAGCAGCTGCCGACTGGAGTTGTTTTCTAGTCCATGTTTCTCTTTCTTCTTTGGTGGTTTATTTCTATTGCATATGTTCTTCTTCTTAAAGTTGCCTGTTTATTTGTCTCTTTTTCACACATACTTGATTCAGTTTGTGTGCAATGGGTCGCCGAAAGTCCAAAAGAAAGCCTCCTCCTAAAAAGAAGATGACGGGAGATCTGGACTCTCAGTTCACCTGTCCATTCTGCAACCACGAAAAGTCATGTGATGTCAAAATGTATTTACAATTTCACCAAATACCTATCCCAAGACAACTGCTCAAGTTTGATTCGTTGATTTCTGATTTGATTGTTGCCAACTTTTTTGTTATGCTTTTTATGTTAACAGGGAGAGAAGCAGAAATACTGGTATAATATCCTGCACGGTCTGCTTGGAGGAGTTCCAGACCCCCATAACCTGTATCCTTAATCGCACATACACTAGCAATTTCTCTAACAAAAATAGAATAACAGAACAGTTTGAACACCCTCCTTAAAAAAAAACAACAACATATAATTATGTGTAGTAGCTTTTAATGTGAAATTTTGGTCTTAGACTTGTTTAAAGTGGTTAAACTAAATAATCTATAACGCCCAGTAGTTAGTTTATTTACAGCCACTTTCAACTGGATCCCACAAGTGCCCAGTCTAATTCATCAGAGATGCTTGTCAGATAATCAAATAACTTTGGAACCCCCTTAGTGATTAGTATGAGGCTGTGTCTGACTGACCATCTCTGTATTTTTTTGCTACCCACTTGACAATTTAGTTCTGATAAGAGTATACCCCAGCACACAGTCCTAGTCAGCAAATGGTGGTTGCTCAGTTGTCATGTAGGTGGCTCAGACTACATCTACACTAAGCCGCTATTTTCGTGTCCCATACTATCCTTTCCAGTATCATAAAGATCTGTGCCCACAGTTAAACACATGAAATAGAAAAAATGGCTAGATTGCTTTTCCTTCCTCTTTTCACTTAGCGAACTAAATTACAACATAAATACAGGTTAATGACAACAACTGTGTCAGCTATATCAACATTTATGATGTGTGCTCACAAAGAAAGTTACAGAAGGGCAGAAACACATTGCCAAATAAAATCACCATGAATAATAAATTATTGACATCAGCTACGCTGTATGTTTGGCTACATCTACGAGATTTTTGGATGAGAAATACTGGCTGTAGGGCTGTTGCTGGCGATTATTCAGTCTCTTTTCAATTGGTACGTGTTCAGCTGTGGGGAACCCTACAGTGCATTGGCTGAAGAAAGATCAAGGAGGCCTTTTACATCTGATGCCAAAGACCAACTTTAAAGAGTGATGGGTTAGGTTTCCCCCGTTTACAACCACCTGTTATCATAAGACAAAGGTTCCACATTCAATTCATGCGATAATACCTTATGTAAGTTCATATCCTGCACTGATTTAAACTCTAACTCTTAAGCAACAACGTTCCTTTTATCCTTAATATAATGCTCCTCAGATCTGTCAGAGCCAGTTGACGTGTACAGTGATTGGATAGATGCCTGTGAAGCAGCCAATCAGTAGCCCTCGTGGAGCTGGATGTCTTTTAGGAACTGGCTGAGGATGGGGGCGGGTGGTCCTGGGCCCATCAGGATCAAGCTGGTCAGAGGACATTTATGAAACTTTTGTTGCTCACAGCTGTCCATGTGGTCACTTACGATTTACAGTTGTGTGAACAGCAGTTTCACCTATCTGGTGTTCAGTAGAAAGTGGCTATGAAGCCCCCCTGTTGTCTTCTGACGTCTCACCGTTCTGTGTAAGATTTCAGCCCACAATTCTAGTTCTGACTCTTGATGTATTAAAACAATTTGAGAGCTTTTTATTTTCAACATTTGTTGTTGTTTTTGTATGGGTCTCAAAAACCCTTTAGCCTTCACATAGAAGTTGTGTCCTGCTTTTTATTTTATAGATAGATATTGTTAGGTGCAGAAATATAATTTTTACAAGAGGCCTGTAGTGTAAGTGAATGGGTTCCCTCCTTGGCATTGTAATGTGAAATCAATAGAAAGTAAAATATTTTTGGTTGGCGTTATGAGAAAAGACACGTGAATATGTGGATCTTGACAAATCAGTGAATTGGTGCATTCAAAACTTGAAAATATTACGTTTTCCATGCGCTCATTCTCTATCGTACACTCTGACACATGCAGCAGGGCCTAACTGCAGAGGATCTTTTCCGGTATGGCGTCATTGCCAGGCTTTGCAAGTTGTAGGCTTGAGTGGACCTTTTCTTTGGTTAATTTTTAACACAGTTCAGCATGATGTTACGGGTTGTGTGTCCACAGCTCTCCTCATCCTCATAAACACAGTTGTCTCACAACATTAGGTCATTCCACTGGAGAGAGGAATGGACGTGTGAGATTTAGGCTTAGCTGCTAAGTTCAAAGGATTTAAATTCCTAAATCATTTAGTTTTTTTACTCAGTTGAATGTTTGAGAAATTCAAAAATTCAATAAGTACAAATTGTTATAAAGTGAACGTTGAGAACTTGAGTGCTTATTTTCCTATGCAACAGCCATCGGTGTTTAATGTCATAAAAGCACGCTGTGTAAAAAAGAAAAAAGTGTGATCTTGGAAATAAAGCAATAAGACTTAATACCAGTATGCGTTGGTTGGTTTTATTTTATTGTATATTGTGTGTAACTTAACACACAATAGAGTAGGTTTTCTTTTTGGGATCAGGAGATGGTTGTTTGAACTTGATTTGATTTAGTTAAAGGTCAATCAATTTTATGAGGTTTTTAACATTAATATACGTTCCCACAGCTTACCTGTAGTCCCGAAGCAGCTAGAAATGGCGATAGGTGTAAACTGAGCCCTGGGTTATCCTGCTCTACCTATGAGAAAATGAAAACTCAGATGGGCCAACCTGGAATCTTGCCCCTTATGAGAGTTATCTCCCCTTTCTCTGCATTGCCCACCCAAAGAATTTGGCCTACCCATGAGAGAGAGAACATCATGGCTTTCAAAGGAGCAAAGTGGCAGTTGGTCAAGGCCACACCCCCACCCTCCACCTTACCCCCTCTCTCTGCTTGTCAAAAGCTACAGACTCAGAAATGGCAAAGACTAAGGAAAGCTCATTGTAGGACCGGCTCTAGTGGCTGAAATTCTGCACCAAGGCTGAACTTTGGGAAAGAGACTTCAGCTATGGTATTTGGGGACCACTAAGGTCTACTGTATATAAAAGCATCAAAAGAGCACCATGTCATGGGACCTTTAAGTCTTTTCTTGATGGAAATGAAAGTTAGCGATTAGATCCTACATGTCATAAACATCCTGTACAGAACTGAGCACCACCAGCTGGTGACAAATGGAGGGACAACCTCAGAAGTAGGGTTTAGATAAAATGTCAAAGAAACTGAGATTGAATAAAGACAATGGTTACAAAAACACTTCAGTAAATGTCAAAACTAAAACACCGGTAATAAGCAACCTTGACTTGATAGATTTGATTTGATTAAAAGTTAAATTAGGTGAAAGAACAGACACAAAGACCTTCAAATGTGTATTTTTATTTTGAGTGTTTACTGTTAGTGTTGATGATACACAGGTGTAGTCAACCATGCAAAACACAGCTTTTTGCTTCTAAGAAATCCTAGTCTCAAAGTAAAATGTGTGTGTGTGTGCACGGCTATTGAGCTACTCTCCTGTGGCATCTGTGACCATGACACATTTTTAGGAGTCCAGTATCCATTCATCCCCACAGAGCACAGGATGTAGCAGATCACAAATGAAAGAAGACACAGTGTAGCGAGGCTGTGCACCAGGCAGGGCTGAGTGATAATAGATGAGATGTGGAGTGCCTGCCTGGGCTCTCCACCCAGGTAAAGTGTCTCTATGCGCACACTGCACTGTGTATTGTGTTTGATGATGGACCCCAGCTGGAGAGGTATTGACAACGCCTTATGAAACATGCTGGAGGATGATTACAATGAAGAATGATTATCACTTAGTCTCTCATCTGTCTCTGCACGTCCCCTCCCACTCCCTCCCCCTCGCTTCTATTTCTCGCTCCTTCTTTCTCCTCTCCCATTCAGCACGCGAGGTCAAGTGTCACTTCGTCTCCGTTGTCAAGGCTGCCAATCACCCACACAGTGAGTGCGAGGCAACTGTTGCCAAGGAAACAGTGATTTGGTTGCTAGGCACCTGGAGCTGTGCTCACAATAGTCATTTTGTTGCTTAGAAGCTCACACGCATACATACAGAAATACACAAAACCAAATTTACATTTACGTCTATGTTTATGCAATGTCAGTGTAAAATGGGTTTACATCATAATTACAAACTGTGCTAATAAATAAGAGATTTGCTTGCACACTAGTGAGAAATCATAGAATAGTACATGATAAAGAGTGTAATTTATCATGGGCAAACGGATGCTAATATATTGCTGAATTTGCTATGAAATGTTGATTTTCTAATTTATATTACTGCAATAATGCTAATGCACCAAAAATGTAATTCAGGATGTTTTATTCCAACACCTTTGCTACTTGATTAATCAGCCAACCCTGACGTCCGAGAACTCGTCAGACCCACACCTCAACTTGATCAATAAAAGACATAAACATCCATCATTCTGACTAAAAATAGTTTCCCATAAAATCAATCCATCCCTTATTTCCCCACTGGCACATGGACCCAGTGAACCTAACTGCAGTGTGTTTGCATTCATACATATGGGATCTTTCTGTATGCTTGTTCTCACAAGATCCATCAATCCCATATTTCCCCACTGGCAAGTAGATCATGTGAACCCCTCATGCAGTTTGTAAACACGTGTGTGCGTGCGTGTGTACGTGCGTGCGTGCGTGTGTACGTGCGTGCGTGCGTGCGTGCGTGCGTGCGTGTGTGCGTGCGTGTGTGTGTCTCCATCATGACAGCCAGTCAGCTGAGCTGAATGCTGAAATGTCAGCCACGGTTTGAAGTCTTGACATGTCCTCATGTGTTACTATCTCCTGTTTTTGCTATAGGCATCAAACTCCGCAGCTCATTTTTAGCATGAGCTGGGGAGCAAAAAAAAAAAGGAGTGCAAGAGTAGTTGGTAGTGCAGCGGGATGATGGTTTTGCACAGCAACCAATGTACCATCCCAATGCATTGCAGTCGTTGAAGTCCGAGGAGCCAATTTTGCAAACTTCAAATTTATGTATGAGGAAAGTATGAGGAAGCGTATGAGTATGAGGAAAATGTTTTGTGCAGTGTGAAGGGCTGTGAAAGACACTCATCAACTGATAAGATTAAAGGCTCATGTGTAAGCACGAGTGACTGACAAGGGTATGTAATCAAGAAGGTTTGGAATTAACATCTTAGTCTGAAGACTTTCGTGTTAAGCTCCCTGAACTAATGCCCGGGGGTTTAGCTTAGTGGCATGGTGCAAGTCCTCCCCACCAGCAGCTCTGCAGCATAGAGTGAACCTGGCCAGCGAAACTAACTCATTTCCTCCCCAGGTGCAAAGAGTGACATGGTTGATGAATCTACGATGATAAAACCTTTTTTAGTGGCTGGATTTGATTTGGCTAGTCCTGATTGCATTCTATTTAAAACCTCTCTGATTGAACAAAATATTCCCCATAAAAAGTCACCTCTGGGTACTTCATTCAAATCGTCCCAATGTCTTTGTCACCTGCTCAGCATGGCCATACATTTATATGTGTTCTGGTTTCTGCCTTTGTACTGAATATAGTTCTGCTTTTGGTCCAGTGTAGATGATAAAGCTTCCACTCGACTACGCGTATTCTCAAGCAATAACATCCACATCTGTATTATCAACCCAAGAATACCCGTGGTCGAGACCGGAGCAAAGAGGCCCACCTTCTCCTCCCTCAATTTCTTTCTCTCTCCTCTCAGCTCTGGATCTCATTCTCCTTGTTTGCGTGCGTCCCTTCAGCTTCTGCACTCGGAATAAGATTGCAGTTTGGACAGAGGAGGTCTGTCTATGTGGAGGCATATCTTTAAGAACAGCACCTAGAATCAGAGAGAAAAAAGAGATCATATTTATCCTTGAATAACAATGCAGCAGTATTGCTCAGAGGGTTATAATACACATGTCACGCACACCTCAAGTCACATCTCAAGCTCATTGTTAGACTAATAATCAGGTTGTAAGCTTTAGCCACACGCGCACGCATGCACGAACGCACGCACACACGCACACAAGGCAGCCTGCTATGCATCTAGTGTACCTGAGCTGCAGCAAGTAAACAGATAAACAGCTACTGCTTTTGCTCTCGCTGGTATCAAGCAACCATTTAGCCAAGCGCTGAGGGAGAGGGCAGACTCGCCAATTATCAAATAGGTGTCAGTGTGTGTTACACTGCACCGAGGAGAGAGAATGATTACCAAACAGATGTTCAGCCCTCACCTCCATACCCTCCTCCTCACCTCATGTCTTCCTTCATTCCATTTTCCAGTCCTTTTTTTCCATCTATCTCTGTCTCTCCTCTCTTCACTCACTTATTGTTGGAAGGCTCACTTGTATGTCCCCCATCTCCCTCCCCCTCACACTCCTTCTCTTTACTTGGTCTGTCCCATGGAGAATAAGCCTGGCTCTTCCCTATCCACACTTGCCAATTAGAGACACAGTAGTTGTCAATCAACAGCTGAGGAGCAAAAAAAGAGGTAGGGGAGACTTGGGGGTGGGAGTGTGTGTGTGTGTGTGTGTGTGTGTGTGTGGAGGGGGTGGGGGGTGGGGGGGGTTGCATCAGCACCACAGACAGCTCCCGCTGGAAAACTCAGGCTAGTTTACAAACATGACTTGACTGTCTCTGTTTTTCTTTTTTCTCACTTCCCCTCACTTTTGCCCCTGACCTTTCCTCTCTAATCATTGTGATCCCTCTGTTGTCTTTCTCGCTCTCGCCCTGTGTTTTTTTTTTTAACCCTCTCCGCTACTTTCCCGTCCTCAGATCAGTGCGTAGCTCCATCCAGATGCGTGTATAAATCATTCATCCTTCTCTGCATCCCTTCACCTATCAAAGCGGCACACCATGAATCCTGACACTTCCGGAAAGTTCTCATTTGCCACTGACAATGCTCTCCCTTCTCGCACCTGTGGCAGCCTACATCCTAATCCTCTGTCATCACAAAGGAACTACCAAAAACTAGCCGAGGCCATCATGTCTAGAAGAAGATCTTGACACTCGTCTTTCTCATTACCCATACTCCTCTGGTTCTCTCTCCTCATCTATTTCTCTTTGCCTCTTGCCTCCATCCCCCATCTCAGCTGTCCATGTCTGGGCTGCTGATGGCAACTCAAGTGGACGTGTCTTCTGTTCTCACCAAGAGCTGTGAAGAGATGCACGTAGGTGTCAGAGATCTGGCGTAAAAATACACCCTGCTGCTGCCCTTTTCACTACACAGGACCGGACTGTGTCTGCTCGCTGTCACAGGAATGTCCCTGTCTAATTTGAAGACATGTTTCAGTGTAGTTTTTTGCAATGTGGGGGCTAAGCTACGAGGGAATGACTCTCACATACAATGGGTGTGCCTGCAGAAGCCCTTTTGATTGTATGGCCTTTTTTTTGTAAAACCCTCAGTGTTACTTTTCCATTCCTATAAATTGACTCTGCATCCAGGTATTTACAATGATGCCTTTATTCTCAATAACAGCTACGTAGATTGGATGTGAACTTTATTTCATGGTGAAACACGTCTGTTGTACATTTAGAAGAAAATCCATTTCCTGGGCTGACTTGATTGAATGTGATCTGGCTCCAGCTGGAGGGCCTAATGAAAGACAATCGGTCTGTGTTTGATATTTATGTCCGATGCAACAGACTTATCAATCCTTTAATGTACCTGGTGTTTCAGATGGGATGCAGAATCACAAGTGGCTGTGCCGGAGGCAAAGACAAGACAGGCTTGAGATGGAGACAGAGACTGAGCGGACGCTGCGCTGCTGCTGCTGCTGCTGCTGCTTGCACATTACTGCTTAATTGCTTGGAACTAAAGGCGCTGTTATGAGGATGTGTATGCTTATGCCTGCAACAGCAAATCTTTCCAGTCCTTTTGGCTACACTGTGGAGTCTAATAGTCACTACCCAGACAATAAATAAATGACCCGGTGATGGCCATTGCAACAAATTCAGCCTAGAGTGCAGAATAAGAAACTACCCTCTCTGCCTTTGGCCACACTAACAAACTTAACAGAGACACTTTGGTTTTCCTAATCTTGCTGGGCCTAAATGCCCGGGCTCCAGTTGGCCTACTAGCCCAGATAACCACACACAACCACACACACCAATGTAACATCGCAGACAGCCAGCACCTGTCTTCTACGTGACAAGCTTGGGTATTAAGCTTTCTTTGTTTGTAAATACATCCGCTCCCACTGACAAGGAGCACCCAGTTCAGAGTGACAAAGCGTGGATTGAATCTTTAACCCTTTGCAGCGCGTGTGAACGAGATTTGAACATCTTTGTTTTTCATCTAACTGCCGGAGGTGACATGCTGTTGGTTAAACATTAAGCTGCGTGCAGGTGCAGGTGCAATTCTCGTCAAGTAATTTGGAACTTGGGAGTGATGCTGACAGGACCAACCTGTTCAGTTTTTAAATCATAAAGCGTGCCAATGAGATCGGGCGTTAATAATCCCATGCCAGATCAGTGCTAAAAAAAACGGCCTCTTAAAGCTTACATGTATAAGTCTTGTTTTCTTCACTTCAGGGATTTTCAACAAATATTTCTTATTATTAGGACAGTGTTAAGTAATGTGACCCCACGCAACGCCGCGATAGTGTCCAACTCGGTTTTTTTCATGGTAAAGCGGGGAAAAAAATATTTAACTTACCGCTTCCTCCACCTAGCTCTCCCTGAAGAAGACCCTCCATATGCCATACATTGTATCCATGCTGAAGTGTGAGAATTGTGCAGGGAAACGCCCCCCCCCCCCCACCCCTCCCTCCCCTGCCAGTCCTTTCTCTCGTGTGCGCTTCTCCTCTTGCTTGTGGGAAATCACATAACCACTCCTTGTTTTTCCGTTTTCTCCGAGGGAGGGATGGAGCGATGGAGCCTATGTGTGCAGCAGCATCAGCATCCCATGCAACTCTGCTGCAACCTCTCACCTCTCTTCTCCTCCTCCTCCTCCTCCTCCTCTGATCCTCTTCTCCTCCTCTCTTCCTCTCGTGGCCATGTCCAGCCTTGGAGCCGAAGAGCATGCCCTCTAGAGCAACGGTTCCCATGCTTGGGTCCGGGGACCTTAACGGGTCCACGATGGTCGATGGAGCTCTGCCGCAGCAAAATAAAATAAAAATAAAACAGTTTGGGTTTGGCATTGTGACTGCACGTGTTAGAGTGGAAATACAAATAGCTTTATGTAGCTACTGAAGCTTACAGGGGTGGAAGCCTTGAGATCAAATCGGTTTAAGGTGTTTTGTGACTTACAGGGTGTTTGTGTTTCTCAGTAGAGAGTTAATTGTCCCTAGGTTGACATTATAATATTAAATATTAACATTTGGGGAATTATATTGCATTCATGGTACCTCCATGGTGTTGTGTGTCTCCTGCATCTTTCTATGGTATTGTTATTAATGGAGGTGGACAGACCTATGCAATCCTGTGCAACAGCCATGCAATATATAATTAAGTCTGATGCCTTTTTAGAGGCTTATAATGTTGTAAAATATTGCTTCAACTCCATGGTCATATTTGAAGTCACAGTTTGTTATACCTGTTATACCATAAAGGTAAGTTAGATGCTATTGGACAAAATAGTGAAACTGCTAACAATGTAGCAAAACAATATAGCATAGTGGCATTATTGTTTCTATTATTTTGTCCAAGAAGTGGACACAACGATGTTAATACAATATAATAGACTTACAATAGGGGTTGTAACATAAAACACACATTCAAACACAGAATATCAGATTAGGATTACTTTAACACAATACTAATAATTTTACTTGTTTACATATTGACATACTTGATTCTTTGACTTTTTTTTTTTCTTTAAATAAAAAATGGACAGAGGTGTATCACATGCTGAAATAGACAGACAGCATATGAGACAAAGCCACCGTTCTGTCAGTCATTAATGCTGAAATCATAATAGACTGAAATGGGACTCAGTGTGCGTGTCCTGAATGGTGTTCCCTGCAGGGTCTTAACAGAGGTTTCTACATGAGTTGAGGTGAGTGAGAGTTTGTGTGTGTGCGTGTGTGTGTGTATGTGTGTGTGTGTGTGTGTGTGTGTGTGTGTGTGTGTGTGTGTGTGTGTGTGTTGTTTCCTACTCCCTACTCCTAATCCAGTCTCCTGGGACCTCTGCATCCGGTTGATGGTCTTCTTTAGCAGACATGCTGGATGGGTTTGGCAGTGAGGCCTTTTATAATCCTCTCCTCGTCTGGTGGCCTGTAAAGGAGCTGCCCCTCGAAACCCCAAATGTGTGTGTGTCTGAGTGCTGAATGCTCAGTAATGATCCACAGCTAAATTGTCTTTTCTGTCAGTTATTAATTACCTTCCATTTCTTCTTCTCTCTTTATTTTGTTGAAATATGCTAGAAACAGAACAGCAGACCAACAGCAAACATGTAAATTTCATGTTGTGAGAGTCCAAGGCTAAAGTTGCTGCCTTCAAATTAAGGCCATGAAAACACACACACACACACACACACACACACACACACACACACAAACACACACACACACACACACACACACACACACACACACACACACACACACACACAGTGTTAATGGCTTCATAATTGTCAGAGGCAGACCATTGAACATAATCAGGAGACTGCAGCAAGGCGCAGACCAATATTTGTAATTTACTATGACAGAGAGTGCATTTTTATTACCCAGGGGCTGCTGGTTTGTTTTGGGTTGTGATAAATCCACACTCATCCACATACTTTGTATTACTCTCTGTTCACAAGCTTTTTTCTTTCTTTCTCTCTCTCTCTCTCTCCCACTCTCCCTCTCTCATGCACGCACGCACGCACGCACACACACACATCCTTGCACACACACGCACGCACGCACGCACGCACGCACACACACACACACACACACACACACACACACACACTGTGGTTTAGCCCCAGACAGTGTGTGACCTCGGGGTCAGGAACATTACGCCAAACAGACTGACACTGAGTCAGAGAGCAAAGTTCAGCTTATCACAGGAAATCACACGAGCACACATGCACGCACACATACACACACACACATTTCTTTTTAAATATTATACTCCCATAATTTTTCAAGACTCACAAAGGACAGTTTTTTCTTAAAAGATAGCCTACTTACTACGTGCATGTACATGTTTCTGCCATAATGTACACAACAGTACATCATGTCACTCCCATTCAGTCAGGTTGGGCAGCACTTAAAGTAAGTGATGGTAATGTGGGGGCAACTAAAGCAAATAAAAATCCCTTCTGTCTCTAAACAATACCTTGCAAAGGTTTAAGGTATCAAATAACTGTGAAAGTTAAGGAGCAGCATCTATAATTAAAAGGTTGTTTGTACAGAATGCCCAAATTTAGGCAAACATTGTATGAATTACCAAAATTAGTTTCTCATTCATCTCTAATGGAGTAAACCCAGCCTGCTTGCAGCAGTGACATGACATTTTATAAAATATCTTGTTTTCCCAATGTGTAGCTTTAAGAGAGAATTACTCATGTCCAAAACACAAATGTAACAGTCACAAGCCATTAAAATACACATGTCAATTATTAAATTGAGTGGTGCACTCTGATGCAGAACTTTAAAATGTCAGTGATTCACACTCTAACTGGAGTGGAAGGATGCTTGTGGTCCTTGGTAGTCAGTTTGTAGGATTGGGAATGGGGAAGCTGGCAGTCAGGATGCAGAAAACTCTGTGTGTGTGTGTGTGTGTGTGTGTGTGTGTGTGTGTGTCAGTGTTAACAAGAGAGACAAATAGGAACAGAGAGAGAGAGAGAGAGAAGCAGGTGCATCACTAATGGCTTTTTAAAAAGGTTACAGCGTAGAGCTCTTCTTTTCTAATGGGGCTCCGGCTGTGCTTGAGAAGCAATTTCCGGAAAAGATAATGTTGTCGAGAGAGTGCAGAGCGATCTCTGTTTTTGTGTGTGTGTGTGTGTGTGTGTGTGTGTGTGTGTGTGTGTGTGTGTGTGTGTCCAACGAACACAAAGAGGGGGCGGGAAGATACTGGGGCAATTGAGAAAGAGAGAAAGAGAGAGAGAGAGAGAGAGAGAGAGAGAGAGAGAGAGAGAGAGAGAGAGAGAGAGAGAGATACGTTGCTTGTGTTTACATTTCAGAGTAATTGTGCCATTGCATTGTATTTTTTAACATTATGGCACACGCCTAATGTGGGGCAGCGGAGGTTTTGTGTGAAAAACGTTTTTACAAATTTTCTTTTTCTTTTTGGAAGATTTTTGCATTCTTAATGTGCATTTCAATTCATAAATATCAAAACTGGTGATACTGAAAGCCTCTCTCCTGGTTTTCACCAGGTTTCCACTTTCTTCAGGTCAGCACAGTAAACACAGCCACCTGGTGTCCACAGCTCCTTACTGCACCTTTATCAACTGAGGTGGTCCCATCTTTGCATGGAGGAGTAAATCCACTATCTAGTGTGATGGTACATTTTTCAAAGCTTTTTGTCACAGAATTTGCAGTACACACATATTGTATGTCAGAAGACATATTAATTACACATCTTAAATCCATACTTTATCTCCACAAGAATAAACTGGGTTAATGGCCACTAAGGAGCAGAACTTTAGCATTAGCGTAGTATGTCTTAGTTCCTGATTCTCATGGGATTTATATTGGAAAACTGACACAATTAACTGCATTAATAATAAATAATATTGTTTGAATGTATCATAAAATCAAGTGTATGCACAGAAATTGGGACACAGCTCCAATGTTTTTTCAAAGCCCTAATACTGTCGAGGATGGTGGAGAAGGTTGGACCCAAATGCAGAGATGACAGACGAGGTAATAAGCTTGAGTCAAAAAAGCCAAAAAACTGAATGTGTCCACAAAATAGCAAGTCAAAACGAAGAAACCAGATGAACAGAAACCAAGGAGAAAATCAAAAAGCGGGCAGAGAAACACACAGCACGCTGACGCGGGGAAACACAAAGACCGACACGACGCACAATGATCCAACACAAGACAGGGGTAGCACAAAGACTAAATACAAGAGATGACGAGCAAAGGGACAGGTGATACAGCAGGTGAAACACATCAGGACAGGGCAGAACAATCAAACAGGCGGGAAAACACAAAACAGGGAGTAAAACCAGACAAGACTAGACAGAAAAACAGATACATACAGACGCTCACAGGAAAACACAAGACAGTAAGTACAACTAGACAAGACAAGGGAGGATACAGAAGCTACAACATAACCAGGAAACAGAACAAGTACACACTCAGAACAAATACCCAATCATCACAAATACACACCTTTACACAGATGTAAATGATGCACAATGATGCACAAATGATGGCTGAATTCCATGCTGCTGCTTCAGTTTCAGTGTCCCGGGATTGTGCATGCTGGCTCATTGTCACACCGCCATGACTTACTGGGACATTAAATAAAACAGAGCCATTGGAAATATTGTTATTAGTGGGACCTGTGCTGTTCCTACTATGACAAATCAAAATGTCTGCTGTCAAAAAGGCATCTTGCTATTAGTTTGATTGATGGTCAATACTAATATAAGGCAGGTGTTTGATATCCCACAAAATGTCTCTTTATATTCTAACATACAGTGTTCATGGCTACTGTATTTCAATGATTTGAAGTAACTGTATCAAACAAATGGAACTTGTATAACAGCATAGACATGTCCTCACTAAAGTGTGCAACAACAAATCAAATGAAAATGAAATTCGGGCAGCGATATGTGGTAATTGTAATTTATTTTGATAAATAAATACAAAACGGAGACATTTTGAACATGAAAAAAAACATTATTTGAACAGTTATGGTGTTCTCTACCTCTTCAGTTGTTAAAAAAAAATCTGACTGAAAAGTTTCACTATAGGTAATCTCAGATCTATAATGAGCACCTTCAGCTATAAGAGGCATTGTTAGGACGCCTCGGCAGGAGTCCTTTGAAGGCCTGCATTTACACACAAGCACAAGTGTGTAATTATAGCAGCTACGGCAGTTTAACTTAAGAAAACAGATTGCACAATTAGCATTATGCTGCCATACAGTGTGCTCATCATGAACATACACACAAATCACTATAAGCCCGCACCCACACACACACACACACACACACACACACAAACACACACACACACATACACACACACTTAATAAAACCGTAGCAATGTCTTTATATAACCCATTGTGTTCTGTCCTACTAGAATAACCCGCCTGCAGTGTCCTTTTGAACAGAGCAGAACCAAAGCAAATTTAGCCAAACACACCAGCTGTATGCTGTCAGGATTTTACACACCACCACGCTACATTCCTGCTTAGACCGAGCAACTGCTCATGTTCCTGCAAGACAGCTTCAGGTATAACTTCACATTGTTCACACACTTTAAACATAATGATAATGAAGTATATACTGTGTAAAGAAACCTATATACTGTACAAAACTATACAAAACTCAGAGGTCTTACCTGTGTTGTACACACTAGTCTGTGCCATTGTAGTGCTAAAGTCAGTGTAAGGAAAGGATGGTGGACTGAAGCTGGAAATAACTGGATAGATGACATCAACAGTGGCATCAACAACTGATGCCAAACTAATCTTATAAAACATTCATCTTGGAAAGCAAAGGGAGTAAAAACGTTAACATTTAGAGGTAATTTAAAGAAGAAAAAAAGAACAGGCATGAGAGTGTTGAAGGGATTGTGGGAAAAAGAAAGTGAGACATTTATTCAAACTAAGAATTCCATATGGTAATAGGCAGTAAGTGAAATGATAAGACCTTCCAAACAGCATGGACGAAGAACCTACCGGGATTTAGCAAAAACCCACCTGATTAGTAGAAAAAAGATATTTGGAAAGTAAATACAAATGTAGTAATTTACTTCAGGGATGGATTAAATCATGCCCTAAAACAAATGTGGCATCACAAGCACAGCTCTAGTGTGTATAAATCTTCTGTCACTTCACACAATATACAGCAAGAGATCAAAACCAAATCCCCAAAACGAATAAGATTCAACACAGTTTACTGAACACTAAATTGGTCCATCTGTGTTAAAATGTACAAAGGTGCTTTCGTCTTTCACTGCAAACTTACTGACTTACAGAAATAGGATCGGTATCATAATAGTAGACGGTACCTGCATTTTGATTACAGAAAGGTCTTTGTTTGTAATTGTATTTTCATTGTGTTGTCCTGAGAGTTGCAAAATGGTTTGTTGAGGACGATCCACCGGTGCTTGGAATTCACTTTGATTCCCAAACCCTTTTTAGTTTTTTTTTCAATTAGGTGTTTTATCAAGTCATCACCAGCCAACAGTCTTTACAGTCACTGTCAGCTCTTTGTAGAAACAGGACAGGGAAAGTGGACACAGTATTGCTTTAACAGCTCTGGCTTTTGGCAATTCTTTCATTCGGTCTTTTACGCCTGAAAGAAAAAGGAGGCCATCTTGGAGGACAAACAGGACAGAACAAGACAGAAGGACATGTATCCGTCTCCTATTGGTCCTTAGCGGATGACAGGTTTCAGCCATGCTTGCAATGCGCAGATGTTGCTGCTCTGCCTCCTGTGATTGGTGGACCTTCAGACCTGCGTGGATTTGACTCGTCTGAGAGGATGTCGTCCTACGGGGTGGGCAGGGCAGGGCGGGGGGCATTCAGTGGGCAGGTCTAGACTGCGCTGGTGAGGCAACGCCGTGAGGGGAGGAGCACATCGGGAGGGGCGGGGGACGGGATTGGCTGATGGTCATGTGATCTCAGAATACGGTAGCCCTGGAGTCTAACAAGAGGGAAAAGGACAGAGAAAAGATTAAGAGAGATAGAGAGGGAGAGAACTAAAGAGTATAAATCATTTCAAAACGTGGGAAATTAAAACCCAAGAGAATAGAGCAGATACAATTTACTTGACTGAGACAGCGAGAGACACAAATGCAAAGTGATGATGTCTAGAAATAGGGTACACACAACAGAGATATTAGACAGAAAGAAGCATGAATCCAGATACAATGCAACAACCAAGGTTATCACTGAGGACAAAATAGAGTCAAAAATAGCCCCATACACACGACTGAAGGTCTAGAGCCATGCTAGTGGCTTTGTGGGGCTATTTTTCAGGCTAACATCAGCATGCTAACAGTTTATCATGTTAACATACACATCTCTAAATGCAAAGTACAGCTGTGTCTGATGGGATTGGTATACGTTTTCCAGGTATTTTTATGTACAGGCTATTTTTATGCTATCCCATGGCATGAAGGAAATGCTTGGTTGGACTATTTGCCTCACTGTCCACCTTGTCCTAACACACCTTGTAGGAGCGGTCAGTAAAACAACGCGCATATGTTCGTAGTGACACAATAATCCGTTTCTTTATTCTATAACTGCAACAGAAACATAAACAAACTTGTCTTAAACGAAGAAATAAACGCTTGTCTCACAAAACGCGGTTGAAAATAAATTTTTCCTTCCGCTCTCTAGTCACACACACACACACACACACCTGGCTCAGGTGAGGTCTAAATACAGAGTTAACACCCCCTGACGTCATCATCATCATCACCGTTAACATCACATCAACATAATTGACATTAATTGTAATCAGCACTATCCAAATATAGGTATCAGTATAATTATAAATCACATGCATGTGAAAAGGAGAAAACTAAAATCAGTGTAATGGCTTTAACACACCTGTATCACTCAGCCCTGAGGAATGTCACTAATTCTAACTTCAGGACTCATCATTGTACCTCAATGTGATGCATACAGTATGGCCATACCTCACTTTACATAGGTGACAACACTGGTACATTTACATTTCAAAATATTTCACATCAGTAGGATTATTCTTCTGGGAAACATGAATGTCTAATAGTTAAGATATTTCATTTTGGACTAAAGTGGTGGACTCACTGATCGATATTTCCAAAGACATGTCGCTTAGACACCTTTCAGTCAAAAACAAATACATCATGGACCCTTTGTGCTGCTATAGATTATTTCAACTACATGATCAATGCTTTTCCATAATGTTTTTCCCACCCCTTACCTGGAGGACACTTAACTTTTCGAGTGGACTCTCCACGCGGGGCAAGCTGAGGAGAGGAATTCCGATCGGGGCCTCTCGACGCTGTGGGGGTGGAGGGGTCGTGATTGCTATCTGTGTTTGCTGGAAATTGTTGATCACACATGACACCTGATGGAGTGGAGAGCATAGAAAAGAGGTAAAAGAAAAAGGATTTGCTTCACTGCACTACTAAGATGAAGGATGGATTTTCTGGTGCGTGAAATGCCTGCGTGCATAGGAACAGAAACTAAGAGGACACTTGCTCTACATGGGAGGAATGAAAAGAAATAAAAGAAAGAGGGAGAAATACATATAAATATATTAAAATTGTTGTGTTTTTGTAGGGAGTGGGTCCTCTTGGTCCTCTTCCCATGGAGCCTGCCATGTAGCACTGCCATGTTTCTACCCAACACTGGGTGTAGAGAGGGCATTTTGTCTTTGTACGTTACCCAAAGGCTGAATGCTTGGAAAGGAAGAGGTGAGGGGAGGGGTATTCAATTGGTTGTAATCTGCCCTCTCACCACTAGATGCCACTCTACACAATGCTCCTTCACAATGGACAAGCAAAGTAAAAGACCAGCTTGTTTGTGTGTATCTTCTCCTCACGTCTGATGATAATGAAAACGCAGAGTTCAGTATTTAAGGTGTCATTTAGCTTATTTTACATCATTGATAATCTAATCAGCCTAAATGGCATAAAGGCTAATAACATTACAACCTTTCCTATCAGAATAGAAAACTACTTATTCAAACACAGTTTGCAAGCTAGTCTAAAACTCTTTTGAACCTTTTTTTAAAATCAACTTCACTGCACCTGTGCAACGTGTACTTTGAATGTCCTTGAAACTAAGACATTTACCACCTTTGTGTTAACCAGCAGTAACTGGAAAAACACAGTTTGTCAAATGTACATAAAATAAGCATGAAAGTTATACTAATTAAGAAACTACTTTAAGAAATAAGGAATAAAAGACTTTATCAAAATGAATTCTCTATCACTGCCCTCTGCCTTTGTAGGGCAACATCTTTTGCTCTCGTCTTTCTACCCTTGTCTATCCATCTACCACTATCTCCCCTCCCTCCATCCTTTTTTTTAAACTGAAATTACACCCATCTCTTTTTACAACCCTCCTTTCCCTCCCAATACCACCCTCCCTCTTCTCCTTCTCACCAGGAAGGCAGCGATGGCCCCTCCAGTGACAAACCCAGCCAGGACATCATTCCAGTGGTTTCTGTGTTCAGTCACCCTCACCACGCCCACCAGCACGGCCAGAGACAGCAGCACCAGGCACAGGGTGGGCTTGGTCAGACGCGTCCCTTTGGTCCGGAAAACCAGGGTCACGTACATCTGAAAGACAAATTTATATTGGAAATGAATCAGTCAGCTAGCTGAGATAAATCAAACGTGTATCAGCTTGAATAAGCCACAAGAGGCTGCGCTCTGCAGTGATTTCAGAGCAGCTGAATGGTTTAATTAGGTACAAAAGAAAGAAAAAAAACAATGCCATGTTTGTTCAATGCTTCTAAAAATGACTGGAACACAACATTGCAATTAAAGAGAGAACAAAGGCTCTGTGCAGCAGTACTTTAATCACAGCTAAATGTTTCTACAGTTGCAATAATAGAGGCTCACATGCCCAAGTTTTATCCTGGGAAAGGAGATCAACGTGTTCAGGTGATGACTATCAAAGAAGGATATTTAATTGTTAAAGTTAGTAGGCCTGTACATTAATGCAGATGTGTATTTCAGTATGTGGAAAATGTGAAATTCTCTAATGATTTTAAATGTTATACGATTATTCAATTTAAGAAAATGTAAATAAATTTCATAATTATCATGATAGGAACTTCATGGGTAATGAACGCTATATGTTTAGTCTTCTATCATTGCTTTGAATATGGGTACATTATTTAAAGGCTGTTGGATATATTGGCAGATTGGATATTGGCTTATTTATTATGGGGGGGGGGGGGGGGTTCTACTCCTTGTTCCCTTTTGATCATGGATTGAGTATCTTTTGTTACAAATTACATCTTTACTCATGTAAAACTTTGTGTTCACTAAAGTGACATATGATCAGTTATAAGAAAAACTTTTGGGATGCCAGGTTATGAATTTTGTAAAATTGTTTAAAGTTAGTCTTTCTAATGGCTCTTAAAAGCACTAAATGATTTACCAAAACTTTTCTTCTAAGTTCTTTTAATTTTAGCAAAGCAAAAGTATGCCTAGTGGTACACTTTACCGTATTTGTTTGACAAACACAACAGTCAGGCATCAACATACACAACATCATCATCATATTCCACAATATATCTGCTGTGTCTAAACTTCCCTACCACTGTGTAGATTGCGGAATAAAAGCTGAGAGCTGCGTCTTTGGAAGGGAAGGATTTGCGGGCGGACGCCACCAGGTATGGGTTTCCTGTGCAGGCTCGGCGCTCTGCAATGTAGTGCAGTGGAGACTGGCAGCCCAGAGCTGTGTAGTTTGGCCTACAGGCAGACAGGAAGTGAGGCGTCTGGTTTCCAGTAACTACTTGTCCAGCATTAGCAAAGATGGTGGTGGTGAAGAGGCCAAAGGAGTAGACACCTATGTAAAAAAAAAAAAGAGCCATAGTGAGAAAGAGGAAGAAATGTGTGTATGTAAACTCCAAATAAGTGATTCCATGGGACTATAAGAGTCAGAAACACAAACGTAAATGGGAATTTAATGCTTGCGCTGACTGCTAACTGTGTGGGTGATAGTGATAGGCCAGACAGACATAGCCTTTTGTTTTATACTTCATATTTACAGTCCATCACTTCATAATCTAGATAAATACAGGCCACAGAGATAATCAAAACAAGATCACAGAACATCAACAGAATAGGACATAAAGAGAGGGGGGATGAGTAAACAGGAGTCCTAAACTAAGGACAAGGGCTCTTTTTAACCTTATGTTAGTGGACTACTGGTGTACGTCTAAATGAGCCTCTGTCCAAGAGAACAGAGGCTCTATTGAGTCAAAGCTAAAGAACCTCTGATATTTAGAACTATAACTGACCCAGAAAACGTACGATCCTTCGGAGGAGAGGGTTGAAATAACAGCAGTCAGCGGCCACTATGGTCTTCTCCTGAGCTCCTTCTGCCTTCACGAAGAAACTGGTCACTTCCCCAATCAGAATCTAGGACAGAAGGAGAGACAGAGAAAAAAAACAAATGTTTTTTTATGTCAAACAGAGAGCTTAAACTGGGTGGTTTGATCAGCTTCACTGAATATTCTGTCAGTTAAATATGGTGCGCAGCAAAATTATTCATGATTCTTCCTCCCTCAGCCTTGAAATCATTACGTTTTGCCTTGGCCAGCCTGCTTTATGTTTCTCTCACCATTTGGCCGATTTTATGCTGCTTTAGTAAATCCCAACATTAATACCTCCCATTTACCACATCAGTGGGAGTCTGTCGACCTCAATGTCTCATAGAACTTCTATCTCTCCATTTCTCTTTTTTCTGTACACATTAACTGCAGCTCTATTAAAACCATGACTACACTTTGATTAATAATGTAATGCGGGTTAATACCCTCAAAAGCGAGCATTAGGGGTTTGCCAGATAACATAAATCTAACACATCTTATACTATTTTATGAAATATTTGAAAATGATTAACAAATGTTTTACCCCAGCCTGATCACACCTCTATAAAATCTCCATCATATTTTTACTATTATAGCCTAAACACATTTACCCCCCTCCACCCCGGCAGCCATTTGAAAAGCCCTTTCAAGAGTTTAAAAATCAAGTTAAATCAGCAGGACATTTATCTCTTTTGACACGGGAATGAATCAACTAAACACCGCGTAAAACACACCCTGCATACCGAACCTGTCTGATCAGGGGAGCCCAGCTGACAGAAGCATGGATAGATGTAGGTTACATGCTCATTCAATATGCATGGCCCAGAGCCAGGAGCGTGGGACGATGCCAAAATGCACCAAATCTCACTGAACTTGGTGTGACAGATGAAGGCTGAGGTTTACGCTAGCACTGATGTTGTGAACCACCAATGGAAATTTCAGTGAGAGTTGTGGCGCTTGTGTGTCAACATAAATTTTGTCTTTGGAGTATGACACGACCTGAGTGTTGCAAAGCTATGCAGCCCTGAAGTCATGTGTGTCTGTGAAAAAGGTTCTGGTTCCTTCAGACATCATTTCATGGTTGTTCTTGCAGTGATCTGCTCACCTTCTGCATAAATCCAGAGTAACGCTATACACTTTACACTTACTTACTTGTCTTATAGACAGGTGCAATCGATCATTAACTCTGACAAGAACAAAACACTGCATTTTTGGCTCTTTAATACACAGTGAAAACCTCACCATGAGTATATGTACAGATAATTGAAATGTTCTTCAAAAACTGAAGTACGATAAAAAATTGGTTGAATATTCTCTTCAACAAGCACACACAAGTTTGAATGTGCCATTTTTTATTTCTGCAGGATAGTTTTGTGTGTAGGGTCAGCCATAAGTCATTAGTCTTGGAGCTGGTGGAGGGTTTGGCACCTTGCTTATGCCAGAGTTTATGGATGCCAAAGACTAGAACGCTGGATTATTTGCAGCACATTTTCACTACCAGGCTGGTCCAAATTCACATCACCCACTATCCATGATGAAAATGACTCCATACTCGCACCAATGGTACAACTAAAAGCCTTAAGAAAAAGCAAGATGAATTGGAATCAGGTTTGGATGTATACTAATGTTTTACAGTAAATGCAGTGGTCATTATGTACAACTGTTACAGTCTAGAATTGCATGTTGGCTTGATGCTAAAATTGATATACAACTGTTAATCTTTCACATATATTTTAGTTGACAGTCATTGTCCAGCCCCCAAATGCACAACAATACAACAGTACGTAGATTAGATCCATCATATTGTTTGGAACCTGAATTGCACAACCTGGTCCAACACATAGGCTTAGTCATCATCCATTTTTTTCAGTCGTTTCTTTAGTCAACCTTGTTTTATTCTTTTTTTAACTTCTAATGGGCAGGGACTGTGTTTCATTCAATCCCTCCTGCAATGTCTCCTGCAGAGAGTGAGATGATGCCCTGATCAGTCCTACAACGCAAGCTTCCTGCTATGCAACAGAAATAGACTTACACGATGGCCTTATATCCACTCTACAGCAGGTACTGTGAACAAATGGTTCTACTTGTCCAGTAAGTATTACATTTAAAATTCAGTGGGCTGACTGAACCTGTGGAGCCCTTTGAGGACTCGGTCTGTGCTTGTAAAGTACAGTCACAGTGACTTCCATTGAGAAAGCAACACAACAAAGGTCTTGGGTTCCACAGGCCTCAGATTTTTAGAGAGGCTGTTTCAGAGCTTTGAGCTGCAGGAAACGGAAGAAGTCTTACCTCAAGTCTTTGAACTGGATTCATGTGGTATACAATTAAATCAGAGCAACTACTCAAAGCGCTTTTACATAATACAGGATACATTCACTATTCACATACATTCGTACACTGTGGCCGAGGCTGCCGTACAAGGTGCCACCTGCTCATCCGATAAACACTCACACACATTCACACTCTGATGCATAGCATCAGGGGCCACTCGGGGTTCAGTGTCTTGCCCAAGGACACTTCGACATTTGCCAGGGATTGAACCACCCACCTTCCAATTGGCAGGCAACCACTCTACCACTGAGCCACAGCCGCCCCATGTAGTGAGGTGATTATATATTTAGAGAACAAGACACCATGAAGAACATCTCATTGGACTGTCTCTACAACAGAAAACATTGTGTGACATACTTTAAAGATTGACATGTTCTCTCATCTTGGCTCATGTTAAGACTCTGGTAGTCTGTATCCTTGATGTTACACTTCTGGGATTGCTCCGGTGCCGCAGGAAATTCATCCAGATGCATGTATCTTCCGTTTCATTCCACTTTCTTTGTGTTGGAATTTTAAATTTGATGGAATAATGAATAATCAACATAATAACTACTGTTGACTGCTCCTCAGATCTCTGCATGGCAATCTGAGTCGTCTCTCGCACGACTATTTTGCAGCGGCTCTGACGATTCTGATTTGTTTAAAGAACTGCCGTTAAACCGAAGCACGTTTTATCCCATCCCCGAATGCTATGTGAAGTAGCCAGAACCTCCTGCAGCACGCTTTGGACACTCTGGCAACAGTGTTCTGAAGAAACTGTTATTGTCTTGATGTATTTCTGGCGCAACAGACTTTTAAATGATTTTTGTTGGCAAATAACCGCTGTTAAACTGAAATTAGAGATTAAAGAACAGAGGCTGATTGCAAGACTCATTCTAAACTTCCCAAACTGGTTTCAACAGCTGTCTTTGTGGCGGCGTGGTTAAAACAAGTCTAAGTGGTGTGCAATACAACAGGAGGAGGCACACAATAGAAAAGTTTTTAGAGTTATAACTAGCATATCCTCAAAAAGGAAGACATCTCTGCAGGGAAGCAGGATGTGTGACCAAAACGAATGCTGCAGCAACCGACCTAATTAACACCCACGACGTGTACTAACTAGCCGCAGCACATGCATACAAAACATAAATGCAGTGATGTTGAAAACAGTGACAAAGAAAGCGAATGAATAGAAATATGTGTATTTGTCAACGCCTGGAGACGATTTCTTTTAATGTTGCTTAAAGAAACCCAGGCAGGACTGCTTCCTGCCGATTTCTGTGAAACATGAACTCTTTGAAAATGTTTGCCAATTGCCCTATCTGAAGACGTCGCTTTTTACTAGATTGTTAGGTTGCATGGTGACAATAAAACATTTTCTAGAACAAGCCTACATTCTTGCTTTCACTCCATTTTTGGATTCAACAGCAAGTAGCCTGAGGCCCCTCGATGATTCCTTGAAGGCAACATCAAACCAAAGGAATGCAATTCAGAGAGACTGAAGGATGCATGCAGGAGAGCTTGTTGAGAGTTTGTCAATGCTGTAGAAGCTCCTGCTGTTGGTGCTGACTTGTTGAAACATGCATTTGAGGGTCTGCATTTTAATGTATTATTAATTTTGCTTTAGAGCCAATTGTATCGTATGAAGCTAAAAGATTGGACACTGAATGTTCTTGTTAGTCCTTCTCTGGCATGTTCTCTCCCTGTGATGGAGATAAAGTCTATGTCCTCATCAGGGAAGTAGTTGTCATGTCCACTCCTTTGTCAGTTGCTCAATTACTTTTTTCAACCACTTCCAAGCTATATTAATGGGCTCCCTCAGAGTTGTTATATGCTACATGTCTCCCACAGGCATTTATCCAAAAGTATCAAGCATCAATACTAATCCCTTTTTATATTGATCTCACTGAAAGGTTACTTCCTGCTGTTCCACTTTAATCACAATAAAAAGGTCCATAATAGAAAGAAATAAAATGTATTGATAGCACTGGGCTTTGAAGTAACCTTGGTTCTCTCTGGCAGCTTGTAATTCTAAGTCTCTGTGTAGTTATACATGAAAAAAGCAAAAGCTACAATCGTTTTTTTTGGCTTTTACTGAATGTTATCAGCTTGCAGATGTTTAAAGCCTCAGAACACCCACACAGGTAATTTCAGTTAATCTTTTCTAATGAAAAGAATGATAAAGACTGTAATTTTGCCTGCAACGGATGCAACTAAGCAACAATGCCAGATGTTTTTTTGTAAAATGGACTTCCCCATAAGCCGCCCCTTTTGACAAATCGCCAAGTGAAACACAGATAAAAACTGTTAGACCGGAAATTAAATGATTTTCCTTTCAAAATAAGAAGAAAGGAAAATGAAGACCATATAGATAGATAATTGTAAGTAAACATAATAGCATGTACGCACTTGAGTCAATGAATCAAAAATATTTACCGGATAATACAGTATATAGGAATAGGAATAAACAACAACAGATCAAATTATTATGTTACGTTGTGTTGCATGGTAGACTAGTAGCCTAGCCTACAGTTCATTGAATATCAGTCAGTCTTCTGTAGGCTATAATTGGCATTTGTCCTTGCGTTTTATTCAACTGTTTTGATGTAATGCACAACTAAAGTTAACTTTTATACTTTTTACAATAGTCAATGTTTTGTGTAATCTATTTAAAAGACAAGCATATGTTATATTACTTGTTGTTCACTATATGCTATTAGCCTACTTTTTGATAGGTGCAGAGAAAATCACATTTTGGGGCAAAAACACAACAGAACGTATTATTAATTTAACAGAGACCCCTCCGTTTCCTTTATTGTCTCTTTGTACGCTAAGTAAGTTGAAGGTGTTTTTTGAAAACCTTCCAAGGAAGTGTAACCTGACCATACAACTGAGCACAGCGGCAGAGTAAAACAGGTCTAATGTTATGCGCATGCACGAACATCTTGTGCATGTGCATGACGGATCGTACAGGCAACATAGATCGGACACAGTCCTTGGAAGAGGTGCAATTAGCCAGATTAAAGCACCTGTGTGGATGCTTTTAACAGATTAAGACATTTTTTCATGGCAGCTCTGCATTTAATCATCTCTCTAAGTTACAGTCTGGACAGGAAGTTCATTGTTCTGCACCTGATACCTGATACTTTATACTATAATGATCCTGGGTTTTGTTTTATTCTGTAGGTTATTCTCATGTGTCATGTCTTGGTTTACTTCCTGCCTTGTGTGTTTTCCCGCCTTGGCGATTGTCTGCCCCACCCTGATGTGTTTCACCTGTTCCTTGTCAGCCCTCATGTCACCTGTCCCTCATTACCGATTAACGAATTACGTCCATGGGACGGGATTCCAATTCTCTCACTGTTTTAAATAGCAATCTCACAAATATGTTACCGGAAAGTTCTCCTGAGTTAGCGTCCAGTTGGGGAACATAATGAAGCATTTATTAGCTAAAGAACCAAATGATACCCTCATTTAGTAGAGACTAAAACCAAACTAAAAGGAGGGTGAATATTGGACTTATGTTAGTCAGGTGTGCCGAAACGCAACCCCAAATGAAAGCTCAAGTTGATCTGTGTCTGTCGGATGTGTAAATAAGTAACTATTTAACATTTTCACCCTAACAGCTATAAATAGTTGACAAAAATTGCATTAATGCTGCGGTCTTGTGACCTTCTGCAATTTGCATTTCCACATCTTTTTTCAGGTATACATTATCATCAGTTTTGATTAAGTACAGCGCATTTTAAGCCATCAAATACAACACTAGCACCAGGATGTTTATGCTAACATACAATGTGCTGTAATGGAATGTATTATGATTATTAAATAGTTGAGAATGTATTAGCCCGACAAGCCAGACCCACATCAAGATGAGACCGCTGGGTTGCATCTAGATTTCTAGGCTACCTAAATATACATAAAATATACTGTTTAAAGTGTTTTACATTGAACAATCAAACATGACAATAATATACCGTGTGTGGCTCTATGTCTGCCTACTTACATTCAAACTACAGCTTCATTTCAGCAGAACTTCTCTTAAACCTACAGTACATACAAAACAAAGGGTCTGAAAGGTCTAAAGGGTCTAAAGGGTGCACTAATAGAAAGTTAATGAGAAAAAGGCACGAGTTTGGGTGTATGTTTGAGAGAAGGAAGAATGTTTATGAGACAAGAGAAGGAAAACAGATGTGCCTATTCAGCGATCCTGAAATATATAAAAAAACAAATGGGCAAATGGGTGTCAGTGTGCCAGCATGTAGCTTGACAGTTTCTAGTTACCAACTAAATAAATGTGATGCCATGCAAGTTTTCCCTATATCCTTCTGGCAGTGTGTTCTCTCCGCTCATCTAAACACATTTAAGTGAAATGGTGTGTCAGTTATATTAAACTGGAATTAAAATCAACAAAACTCTAGAAGCAATAGTGCAGTAACCCTTGAGTCTCTCACTCCAAACCAGCTTTTTAGAAAATAGTTACAAACTCAAAATTGGTCATGAATAAATAACAGAAAACATATTCCAGTGATAATCCTAGTCACCAGGATTGTGAACTAAAACACTGAAAAGTCAATGTTGACAGATCCTGGTTGACACAAGGATACTTCACTCTTGAGTAATCATTCAGAGTAGATGCTACTGTTTGGCAATGGGAATACAAATGCATCCAGTTTCAGGTGCTGTGATAGTATTGAAGTAGCAAGTAACATATGTTTTCCTAACACCTAAATGCACAAGGCTGTTAAGCCAATGGGTTCAACAATAAATTTCAAACTATAATTTCTTAACGTCTTAGTGGAAGTTTTATTCTCTAAAGGACATCAACTGGAACAATTAAAAAAAATCACTTGGCAGTGAAATAGATTGGCATAGATGTTGACTGTGTTCTGGAGGCAATCGCCAGTCTTTTTTTTATGCCGCATTTATGTTAACCTTGGAAAGTCAAAGTGGTAAAGAGAGATCTCAACTCGTTAGAGGAGAGGGGGTCATTAAGATACAGGTTTGTGTGTAACCATCTGAAGAAAGAGAAAGGGATGAGAAGACAGCGACATTATGGAGAACAGAAAATAGGGTGGGAGAGGAAATGGAGTTGATGAAAAAGGGCAGATGAAGAATGACTGACACAAACCTTTTCAGAGAGCAGAGATCACAGTGTCTCCTTTGTTGAGAAAATAGCGCACGTGTTTGCGCACAAACGTGTGTGTGTGTGTGTGTCTGTAGAAGCGGTTAGTAAGAGTCTTTCATCAAGAGGATAAAAACTGTGGTTTCTCCAACTTTGACAACTATAGATAAGTGGGAGAACAGAGAAAGAAGAACACATGAACGTGTTTGTAGAAGAGAGACAGGAGAAACTCTGGAGGCTGAGCGCGACTTAATTGGCTTTATTTGATTTTCTACTTTTTTGTGACATGGTGACGGTCGATCGTAGGATGTTCTCTTTGCTTTTGTGAGTATGTGTGTTCATGTGAGTGTGTATGTGCTGGAGTCTTGCTTGACAAAAGATGACAACGAGGATCAAAAGCCGAAAAACGTGACGAAAGAAAAAAGGATGAAAAGGTGAGGGTAGCATACGAGGAAAGGGACTTCAGGAGAAATACAGTCTGAGTTGAAAAGCTCATTTTCAAAGACTGTGTAGTGAGACAATAACCTCTGACTGCACAGATGGGAACTGTAAACTGTTTTTTTTTTTTTTTAAATAAATGTATCCTGGCAGCTCATTTAACCATCACTTTCAATTTACAGCCCTGTCCATAAGAAAGACACAAGTGGCTTAAAAAAAGACATCAAATCATAAACATATTCAAGTTTTCCACACATAATACTCAAAGCAATCAGAATAAGAACAAGTGATGCAGCATAAAATGCCGGTTTGACGTCACAACATCTAAAAAAAGAAACTTGAGCTTAAGGGGGAGTGTGGAAATTTACGCTAGTGTCTCCATGCATTTTTTACAGATGTGTTTTGGATTTATTATAATTAACAGCTTGGGGACATTGTGAGAAAACACTAAATTTAGATACACATTTACATCGTGAACTGCTACGTGGTGAATTATGTATTTGGTACAGTCTTAGATTCCTAATCTATGTGTTTCTATGTGTCATTTACACCTATGCATGCACCTTCTAAAAACAATGTTATTCTGACTGAAAGCAGCTCTTCAGAGTAAAAAGAAACAAAAAAAACGACATTAGGATTACGCCATGTCTGCACAAAGCATCACATGTAATTTGTTGACATTGCAAGCCTGCGCGCGCACACGCACACGCACACGCACACACACACACACACACACACACACACAATGGTAATGGTAACCATGACAATTTAGCTGCTTCAGCTTCAAAATCACCCACACTCTCTCCATCCATCTCCTTTTCTCTGTCTCACCCTGTATTTTTTCATGGCCTGGCAGCTTTCCCAGGCCTTTGTGAAGGAGAAATTAGGCTAGCAGAAAGTTTATTTCTTCCCTGGTTCAGATATAAATTGTCCTTTCTCGCCCGGTTAATGCTCTCTCCTTGTACTCAGTGAGGTTTGAGGTATGACCCCGATAGTCTTCTCCCCTTATTCTTTTCTTGTCTCTTTGCATTTCTCTCTTTTCCCTCGAGTCTCTCCTTCTCTATCTTTAGCCTGCACACTCCCAATCTATCTCCCCACCTCCTCATATTCTCCTTTTCTTTCTATAGCTTGTGTTTATTTTGATCTTTCTCCCCTTAATAAGAAACTGAAGGATCCTGGATACATGTGGGAAGAGACCTTGAAGCTAATCTACCATAGTGTGAGTGTATTGCCGGATTAGGGTTCTCATCTATGGGTTACAGCATGTTTTACAGCCTTTTGCAGTGGGAGTGAATAGCTGGTCAACACGGGGCTACATGGCCTGTTGTCCTCATCTCTCAATCCACTATACAGTGTGATTGGCAGTGACAGGATAAAGCCGTGATTATCCCTCTTATCCCTGCCTTTTTTCAATGCTCCATCTCATGAGCACGATTGCTGACGCACTGATCGGTCTGGCTTTCTTTCTGCCCTGACTTTCTCTGTCTCGAAGAGAGAGGAAGAGATACAGTGTACATGGATGGACAGACAGACAGATGGACATTGTCAATGACTAATAAAGCTGCACAATTAATAAAATCTTAATCACGATCACGATTTTGGCTTCTCACGGTAAAATTTGCGTAATAAAGCGTTTTTTTTTTTTAAATGAGTCATTCTGTTCATAGAACGCTGCAAGTTTTTTACAAAGCCAATCTACCGCTCTGTAAACCACTGTCTGATCATGTGCCAGTCAGAGTTGCTCCCTGCACCATGCAGCTTAGTAACTAGATGTAGACAGTCACAGAGGACTGTAACGTGAGGAAAAGTCAACCGATAGCAGTTGGTTATAAGTCGGTCACAAGGTTTACCAGTTTACTAGTAAATGTAACATTTTTTCATTCACTGGGCTCTAGGGTGCGACTAACATTTTTTCCTCTAGGTTGCATCCGCTGCCTTTCCACAAACGAAGCAATGTTGTTTTTTCGATATGGCTTAATTTTGTGTTACATAACCCATTACCTCTGTAAAGCAGTGCCTGTGTTTGGCTCTCTACTCTTACTCTACGCGCAGCCCCGCCCCCATTCACTCACACAGGCTCCCCAACAACAGTGACAGAGCGGCGACAGCGCCTGACATTTGTCCACAGTTTTAATTGTTAATTGCACAACTGTGTATGAGAGGCAAACCTGTACTGTTACCAGTGTTTCCATTGTTAACTCTGCTATCGCGGCGGCCAAACACAGAAGAAGTTATTGAATAGCGTGTGAGACGGCGCCTGCTGGACCAAGGACCAAGGAGCAAGCATCGAGGAGCTATAGCCGAGGATACACGAGAGCAGCCTTCTCAGAAGTCGTGCAGCTGAAGGAGTTGCTAACTTTGCCCATACAGCTGACAAATTTAAATTCACCGACATACCAGCCATTTTCCCTCAACCCTGCTCCTTGCACATCGTCTTTTGTGCTTTTGCGGACAGCCATTCTCTTCTCTGTCTGTCTGTTATGCTGTACATTTTGCCCATATTGTTATGACATCCTAATAAAAATCACATCTGGTCTTATGGATCTATCAACTGAAAAGAGAACAATTCCGCTACTTTGCTAAAACTCAGATACAGTAGGTGTATTACATTAAAAAAAGTTTGGCCCAAAGACAATGTTATTCCAAGAGTCGCTGGAATAAAGCCATGAGACACAAGAATTGTGACAGGTGGCAAAGCATGATGTCACGTGCTGCACTTCGCCAAGCCATGTCAACTAAATAGATAAGATATTTGATTCTTCCTACATACACATGAAATGTGTATGTGTTTTCACAGCAAATTTCACATCAGCACCAAAATCCCTTGTTTTCCTCCCTTTTACATCCTCCCTGACGAGGAAATCATCAGGGAACTGATCTCCCCACAAGCCGATAGAAGTGTTTTAGTGTCACACCCAAATCTTTTTTACCGCTCAATGGTACTTCCCAATCCTCCTCTGTCTGTCATATGTGACTCCATTATTCATGAAGGATTGTCCAAAGGCTTTATGCAAACTTCTAGACAATTTGCATATGGGCATTGGACTGATTGGACTGTGTGTGAGAAGTCCGTGTGCTAGTGTGTGTGTGTGTGTGTGTGTGTGTGTGAAAACACTTCCCTAACATGTGTGGTAAAATACAAGGCCGAGGATAATTGCAATCAACTGGAAAAATTTCAGAAGAAGAAAAAAAAAGGATGATAGCAAAAAAATCAAGATCTATAAAGATGCTTACTACAGCCTTACTGTACACTGCACATGTGGGAATGTGTCATTGTACATCCATGCGCAATGGTGTGTTTGTGTGCGGGCAGATTTCTTTTGGGTTGCTTGTCAAAGATGACAAGTCCCATTACAATAACAATAGAAGGTCAATACAGAATAGAGAAAGGCGAAAAATGAGATCAGGAAAAGCCCAGTTTTTCTGAACAACATAATTAGTTAATCATTAGCATAACAATGCAGCAGTCAGGGAACTATGCTGTCGCAGGGCTCACCTAGAGCCTCCCACCACCAATCACATGTGTCTACCTCAAATACCCAGCAGGGAGATGACAAGGAAAACAATTTTCACATTGATGTGTTTATGACAGAAAGAGAACAGAAGTGTAGTTAACTACAGTTAGCTCTAACATGTCCATCTCCTTTCTGAGATTCAATCAAGAATACTGGATTTGGTGATTTTGCTGCATATTTTCATGTCTCCATGTTTATCTGTAGGGGGAAAAGATAAACCACAACTATATTAAGATTTCTAAAAACAGAGCCCTGTTTCCTTTCCCTTTAGCTCACACTGACCTTTGGCCTCTGGAAGCAAAGACAATAACCTTCCTAAGCATCCTGCATATACTTAATTCTGCATCTGTTTTTCTTCTGCCAGACTTCCTCTTCAACCCAGACTATTGTTGGCCTTCATCTCTTCACACTGATGTTGGTCTACATACAGACTATTAGAATGTCCACACAAAATGAGCCTTTGACCACATCCAGCATCTGTTTTCCAAGATATGACAGCAACAACGGCCTAATGCAGTTATGTGTATCAAGAGCTCTCACTTAATAAACTGGCATAGCGTGGATGACATGGTTTGCCTCAATCCCCATCTTGCTGTCACATGGAGCTGCATTATGCATGAAGGATTCTTCTCAAGGTTTACCAGACTGCAGAAAACAAAACTTGGAGAAGCAAGTTGCCTCTGACTGGTATCAGGCTGACTGTCTTCTTCTCTCTTTCCTCTCCTTCACTCCTCCTGTCTCCTTTTTTAGGTTTAGCTTTCTTTTGCTTCCTCTCTGTTACCTCTGTTACTTGTGTTGCTCATTCTCACCCTTCCTCCCATTGTGTGCTGCATTTTGAACCCAGTCTGTCTCTCCTCTCAGAGTTTATCCTCCCTTTGCCTCCCCGAAGAGTTTAAAAGACCTTTTTTTTAGCAGAATTAACTCTCCAAGGCAAACGTATTTCGCCTTATGCTCCTGACCCACATAAAAAAGATAGAGCAATAAACCTCTTCAAAACTTCCTTCATCACATTGTTCACATGCATCTTAAGCCTGCAATTACCATTTGATCCTGTGATTGGTCACAACTTACACGTAACTGTATCAACTGTTGGGTGGGTTTGTAGTGTGCAATCAGCAGAGGTGTCAAAAGTATTCACATCTATTACTCAGGTAGAAGTATAGATACTAGTGTTTAAAACTACTTATTTTTCTTTTCTTCTTCTTTGCTCAAGCAAAAGTGTGAAAGTACTGGTTTCAAAACTACTTAAAGTATAAAAGTAAAAGTAATGTAGGGGGAAAAAACATATCAATATGCTTTTTAAATTAGACGGCGAGTTTTGGAAATAATTAGCTCGTGGTACTTCGGTGCGCAGAGCTTGCAGCACATTCGGAAGGGGGTTGTTTTTGCATCCAACCTTTTTGAAAATGGAGTTGATGGAAAATGGTCCCAGGTACGACCAGGGATGTAGAAGGGTTGGCTGGTTTTCCAGGCTACCAACCTCCTCGCTGGTGCTCGGCTGGGACATCTGGAATGTGACATGATTTGTGTCGTGTGCAGATGTAACGGATCGCGCACAAACCAATAGGGTGTCAGAATGGTATATGTTTATATTTCTAATCCAATCACAATCTGCTCTTTCAGCTAGCTTGGCAAGATCATTGGTATGAGTGCTGAAATGTCACCTGTACTGCATCTGTTGCATATTTGGTTTTTAGGCTATGCACTATACATGTATGTATGTGTCTGTGCAATATAGATTGCCTGTAGCCACTCTGACTATTATTAAGATCCTAGCACTAGTCAGACACACACATTCTCCCACCTCCCAACTCCCACCTGCACACACAAAAATGTTTAGTGGCAGCGAAGGAGAGTGCGCTGTCATCCACCCACACACCTACCTTCACTGATCCACTGAAACTTACAGCACATTTGCCAAGTACTACACAAGTGCTTCATATTTCACTCACCCTCTCACTTCGTCTCTCTTTGTCTCTACGCCTCACACACAGAATTCTGCTCTAATTCTAATCCAGTAACTACATCAATATTCAAATCATGTCAACTCTGGTAGGAGTTGCTTAAATCGTACAGGTTCAATTTGCTATGAAATGTGCCCTGAGAGATCACAGCTGCTTTTCAACATTGTTTTTTTCAAGACTTTTGATCAGGCCTAAGAGACATTGTTGATTTTGTTTTAACCTGCTGCTGCATTATAAAACCCAAACCCAATTGTGGTACAACTCACATTTCACCTTTCAATGGCCTATGAGTGTCTTAACCTGTTGCAAAATCTAACTGGAGCTCTAAACAATAATCATAGAGAGAAATTGCAGCAGGAGTCACAGCCATTAGTACAAATCCCCAAGCTGAATGGATTTTTCGAAGCTTCAAGCACCGGGGTTTAGACGGTCAAAACCCTCCGGCAATATAGTAGCAGAGTTGGAAAGTGAAAAGGATACTGGCAAAATGACCACCTGCATCCACAGTTTAGATACCAGGCTTAGGTAGTTAGCTAGTATAGCAAAGCCAGACCTATCGCCACACTTCGTTTTAGCTCTGTGCCAGTAATTGAAAATGTACTAGGCCTTGTAGTAGTAGTAGTCTTGAGTGATTAGGGATATTTTATGCAACCCAATCTGTCAATGTTGTACAGTATATGGAAGACTGGAGTGGTTTACTTTTTCAAAAACAAAATTTGTATTCCTCACTGCAAACATTAAAAACACACGCACTAGTTGCATGGCCAGACCTGCCTCCACAGCGCTGCAAAGAAGAGTCTGACCAGTCCACAAAGCATTACAAAATGGGAGAAAAACATGCTCTGTTTATTTGCATTTCTATAACTAATTTCTTTAATATTCCCAATCGCAATGGGTGGGGCTAAGCAGTGGAGAGAGTCACGGTACTGCTTTAAAATAGCCCAGGGAATGAACTTGTTTTGGTGGAACACGTATGTGCAAAATTTGTTTTAGTCGTGCAACAGAAAACTGAGATTGGACAGATAGTCTAGCTAGCTGTTTCAATTTAGACTGCAGAGATCTGAGGAAAGGTTAACCATAGTCGTCTTAAATTGACCCAACACAAAGAAAGCGGAAGGTAACGGACATCCAGGCAAAAAGAGCGTGATCCGGTGGAATTTCTTGCAGCGCCAGAGCAACCCTTGAAGTGGAATGCCATGGATATAGACTACGCACACACTGCTGTCTAGCGTAGCATTGATGCTATGCTGGGCTGTTAAGGGATAAATGATGTGTGAATTTGCACAAAAAAAAGATGTCAAGATGTCCAGAGTCGTCTCACCTCACTTTGTGTGCAAGCAGCCAAACGCAGCCTTCAATAAGTTATCTTTTCTAAAGTCATGAAACGTCGAAGCAGCAAATAGTAGATTTTGAGATATGAAAGTAATTATAGAATGATTTACGTTCATGTCACTTTGGAGTCAACAGCTTTGATTTGACCAGACTTTATTGACTTGGAATCAAAGCACTACCTCTACAGTGTGCTCTAATATGTACTGTATGTGTGGCGTACTTGAAGGCGGGGGCAGCATTATAAGTGGCTGGTGTGGGCAGGGCAGTGGCTACCACAGTATATAAGTGGAGTGGACTACCCTCAAAGTTCTCAACAATGATTTAACAGATTCACTTAAAGGCGGTGCAAATTTATGCAAAAAGGCACTCCACGGATTTTTCTCATCATGAACTACTCAGCCTGTGAAAATGGTTCACTGTATAATATCTTCAGTTGCTCTGAAGGGAAGTCATCCCTGGTGATGTCATCTGGGTTATCTCTGATTAAGACCGGAGTACTACAGATTTAGGCAAACAAACAGCTTGCACTACAAAGAGGGGGTATGGACTAGTTTATCACGCAGGAAGGGTCTAATGAGAGACATTTTTGAGTTGCATTATGGAAATTGTAGGACCCGACATGTATTGGACTTGACCCACACTAAGGAATAAAGTTCAGGATAACACAGTCTCTGCTGCAATGAGCTGACTACTGTTTTTATGACCTGTCTGCCACCGTTTGAAAGTACAGTAAATGGGTGGATACTGTTTTATATGTTTATAAACTGCGGTTTCCGAGTTGTATGCCTCCCCCATCATTATACAAAGAGACAGCAGCAAAAAAGAGAGAGGGTCTGGAGGAAGAAGAATAGCAGTTTCTGGTAACTTTAAAAATCAGTTGGAGCTGTCAGTCACCCAGACACAAAGATTGTATAAGCCAGTCAAGGAACGCGTCCACTTTCTGTTAGTCGCTAAAAGTCAAAAGTTGAGAGAAAAGAGAGATGAATATCTGCTTCTTTTTTTATCATATCTGAACAGAGGCTTGTGGGATGGAACGCTATGTTGGAGCGAAAGAGAACACAGATGCTCTGACTTTCAAAAAAGCCGCTTCACACTCCAGGCAAAATCACGCTACTCCGCTCTCACTCTGCACAGCTCGCAATCCCTGGTGCCCGCAGCCCCCATCCAGTCCAGTGCATGTTCAGCTACAAACAAACACACATACACAGTGCAACTGTGTTCCTCACTGTCACATGTGTTCATTTGTGCATACCATTGTGTTAAATACAATCACTAGAATATGTCTCTCCTTGAGCAAAATCTCTGATCCAAAATGTAAACCAAATGATAGTGCTACAACCAAATTTCAAAAGACAGGAATGGAAACTCCTATCAGCCCCAAATGGACAAACAAGTCTCAGAATAATGCCCTAGAAAACATCTCCAAATATGTTATAATTGACGTAGATACAGGAATAAAACAGGCCTCTATCTTCAATAGTGAGAAGTAAATTTCCCAGGTCTGCAAGTTACTTGTATCTTGTATAATTGTGTGCATCTGCTTGTGTTAAACTTGTACTTGTATATGTGTGTGTTTGTGTGTGTATATGTAGCCTGCCCAGATTTGTGGTTCAGAGGCGGCCATATCGTAATGCCACTTAACTGTTAGGAAATTAAAGAGACAAGCCCTGGGGGACCATAAACACAGTCATTAAGACAGAGCTTTGATGAGAATGTAAAGCTATGTTTCATTATTAATAATATGAATATCCCACTCGACTGACAAGAAAAAATGGCCACTGTAAAGGATTTTAGTATAGACTCATAATAATTGTGCCTTATTCATAATATTCATATTAAACTAATTTTGGTGAATTTTGGAATCAATGAACGGCAAAAATTGAGCTGTTGAATATTTATTTTTTATTCTTTGCATGTTGCCAAAACTCATGACCTACAAATTGCAATTCTGAATAGCTGTTTAATTATTAAAGGTGCTTCACTATGCATTTTAAAGCCTTGGATGAAGATGGTTCGACAAAAAATAACAAAACCTGCGCCTCTTCTTGTGCACGAATAAAGCTGATGTTTTACTCTGTTTTAGTACCGTGCAATCTTGAAATAAGGACAGACTCTCTGTACACTGTAGCTATTACTGACTGCTCTATGGAGGACAAATATAGTGCCCGTTGCCATGGTTTCGACAGAGAACACATTCACACAAACGGAGCAGTGAGACCACGAGGATACACACCTACACAGCTCTCCCCTCTTTCAATCCACAAACACCACGTGTAAATGAGGAAGAACTACCGTATATGTATGTGTATGCATGTGGGGGATCGTCATGTCTGCCGTGTGTTTGCATGATGAGCACCTGTGGAAGTACTTTTTTTTTAACAAGTTGAACACAGACTCACCGTCACAGTGGGGATGGCGGTGACTAGGGAGTAGACAAGTACAGGCGGCGCCTTGCTGTTGTCCTCTGGTCCTGGATACGGCTTGGAGTAGGCTTTGTCGAAACAGAAGAAACCCTGGATGTGCACGGGGAACGTGTCTGTGTACTCAAAGTAGTACGCCAACAGAACGGTCCCTGCCATGATAACCAGCTGGAAATAAAACATATTGGTTCCAGCTTTAGGATCGGATCCACAGAAGAGAGTGAAGGAGTTGGAAAAGAAAAGACAGCCGTAAAAAGGGAGAAGTGAAAAATATTGTCACAGTTTAAGAAGAAAAATGCAGAGATTTTTCCTTCACAGAGCAAAATGATGGATGCTTCCGTAATGTGTAAAATGAATCAAGTGTGCGTGGAGAGATAGTGAGGGATGTGGAGGATAGGGAGAGGGAGGGAGGGAGGTAGAGATAGAGACAGAGGGAGACAAATAAGGAGAAAGACAGATAGAGAGGGGGAAAGAGAGAGCACTGACAGAGATCCAGAGCAAGAGAGAGATCCCTTCAGCAGAGTCAGTATGCAGAGTGGGAGGGGAGAGAAATAAATGGAGGCCGATCAAAGAAAATAACGCTGTGTGGTGAGAAAGAAGAAGAACTGAACAATGATGGGAGATAGTTGGGGGGGGTGAGACACAAATGGGGTTAAAAAAAGTAGAGCGGTAGAGAAGTCAAAAAGGGAGGGACAAAAAACAACCCTGGGAAAAGCAGAACACAAGATGAATAATATATATTGTATGTGTGTGTGTCTATCTGCATAACTTACATTTAAAATACCAGCTGTGTGCAAGGCACAAGCCATGAAAATTAAAAATATGACCTTCATAACTATTTATTATTGATTTATTATTATTTGATGATGAATATGTATTATCAATGCATAACAGATTGAACCGATCTACTTTAGGGCACTACAGAGATAGAAAACATTTAATAAAAACATGCTATTCTGCACAAATGAGACAGATGCACAACTACCTAATTATTCATTTATACTCCAGTAAACATCATTCTAACTCCTTTGCCTAGTTCCCTGAAGGAGAAAACACTGATTTGCAACTGTACAGCTGGCTTCTCTATCAGAGAACAGAGTGCAGTATTTGTTTGCCTTTAATACGCGTGCAACTATAACTACGAGTCCAAAAATGTGGGTTTAAACATGGCAAGATGCTGATTAGTAATCTTAATCTGCAGCATGAATGTTTCCGAGATGAACTTCCATTGTATGTGAAGGACAAATTTATCAGCACCAAAACACAAGGAGCCTCTCCTGGCAGGCCTAGCTGGTATGAGGCACACAAGGCAGGAAAGAAACAGCAGTGTGGATGCTGTTGGCTAGAAGGGGTTACAATATGTGTAACATATAAAAGGTTAATAATGCATTACCATTGCACTTTACCAGATAAATAATACTTATTAATATGTAACTAAACAAAAAAAGACCTCATGCAAGGACATGGACTGAATAAATCTTTTTCACAGAAGCATTTTGACTTGCCTGTCACAGGTGTAACTAATGACATTATGAATTGGTGCATTGCAATAATTGCTGGAAAGGAGACATAATAATAAATAATAATTTGACTTTGGACAAATTGACTTTTGATGTTAGAAACTAATGGGAAACAAGCTGCTCCTGCAGTTTTGACAATGATTTTTGAGTAATGTTGAAATAGGGCTGCAGATAAGAATAACAAGGGTGTGTTTGGGATTGTGGATATCTGTTTTAAATAAATGATATCTATTGTGAGTGAATCTTTAGAGCAATTTTGGAAAATAATCTTTACAATTTGCTTTCTTACTGAAAGTTAGATGAGAAATTCCACTCTCATGCCTGTGCATGAGCTGTGCGTTAAGCTGGAACTGAACCTGGGAGTCACTTAGCTTAGCATAAAGACTGGAAGAAGGTGGAAACAGCTCCCCTAACTCTGTTCAAACGTTGAATAATCCACATACGAGAACCCCTAAAGCTCAGAAAAAAAAAGTGCAATATCTTTTCTGTACACAAACTGAAATTTAAAAAAAGACAAGTTTGGGTTTTCATGGGGAGTTACTTGGCAACCAGCGTAACACTGTGCTAGGTGATCTTCTTACATAGTGCTCAACCTGGAAATTATGAAATGTCAAGATATTCCTTTAATTGCCAGCTTTTGATGCAACAACAACATATAAGACCACATTCGTTTTATTTGACTAAACATTTTTGCACTTTTTTTTTTCTTTATTCAAAATTAAAATGAATTCTTATTATTAAGGATTTGATGAAGATTGCTCTTTATGGTTTGTAACGCAAAACAGGAAAAGTGGCATATGGCTGAACAAGCCAGAAACCACAGAGAGAACCTCTTCTATCATGTTCATTCTCTTCAGCAAGTAACAGAGTACCTACTTGGACTAATGCTATAGGCAGAGGAAGGGGGGGGAGGTGTTACATGTTACATGTAACACATTTCAGCTTTAAACTGAAGAGTCATACAAATTAACAAGGTGTGGGGGGGTGACCTAATTTATATTCCTTAAATTACACGCTCCGCTGTCAGATCCTTGGAACTTTCCTTTAACCGTTTCCCTTAAAGTCACTGAAAATATGTGAATGATTCCCTTTGTGAATTGGAAAAATGTAATTGTTGATCTGTACGTTGCCGTGGCAATATACAAACCTAATGTATTCAAATTTGTTTGTGGCGGACGATGTATTCGGTGACACACACATGCCCCAAGGCCTTTAGAAGCAAAATTATGAGGCACACAGAAAAGCACACACACACACACACACCCCTAGCTTGTAGTTTATATATATATATATATATATATATATATATATAGTCCAAGAATATCAAGCAGCTCCATATTTTCCCATGTTCTTTTCCATCTACATGCACTTTGTGTGTTTTTGTGAGTGGGTGGGTGGGTGAGTGTGTTTATCCATGTGTGTGTTTGAATATGCCTGTAGGCATGTGGGTGCATTCCCATGTCTGAGGAGGAACTCTGACACAGGCACGTTGTGTTGAAAATTTCTCTTCTTGCCAAGCTACAGAAGGCTTGAGGGAGGGAGCGAGGGAGGAAGGTGTAAAAAAGGTGGGAGTGAGCAAGCAAGGGAGGTCTATGAACACCCATCAGAGTTTAAACAAACATTAGAAGACAACAGCGGAAAGCCTCCCTGGGAGATTATGCATGTTGTTTTGCATCTACTTCTGCGCTACAGAAGCATTAACATTGGTTGTGCTTAACGAGGATGTTAGTCTTAGAGCTTTAACAACCGTTTGTGTGGAATAATACATGAGAAGACACAAGTGACAACACTTAATATTAATTCTGGGATTATTAATATCTGATTATAACAGGAAAACTTCTCAGTAAGAATGAAATACAAAAGTTCCAGTTAATGGAGCCATCACTTGTCTTGTTAAGACAAACAGAAAATCCAGGCTTGGAGCTCTTAATGACATTACACCTCCCTAACCTGTCAAATGCAAAAAATTCTATTTCCTGTACACTCTGCACTCTGTTGTTCGTCTAAATATTAATAAAGGTCAAAGCAACTTCAAGTAGATGGGTTCTAATTAGCACATCCTGCACAGATCACCTTGGAATAATAATTTGCATAATAAATTATTTCTAAAACACCGTGTGCATGTGCAGTATGAAACTTCTGTGAAACTTCAGCAGCAGGAGGGTCAGGGAGGGTCAACACAGGCCGACATCATTCTGTCTCATCTCCACGCAGGTTGTTTATTCAGGGTTGCCCCATGGCAGCTTCCTCCAAGTGTCAGGACACTCTTTTTGAATTTCACACGGAAAGCTATTTTTCACAAGCATTGCCAATTAATTTCTCTTTCAGCTCCCAATCGTGAATAAAATAAAAAAACATAAAAAGGATTTTTGAGTGATAATATGGAACTGTATTTCTTGTCTGATGTGCCTCATCTTCAGTCTGTCACCTGTCGCCTCCGCTAAGAGGACTGTTCCCTTTGTTGGTCCACAAGTCTTTACCTGACCCGCTGAGTCGCTTTCCTTATAATTGGTTAGACTTTTCATATTAACTTCCTCCTGTTTCGAAATGTGCGGGTGAA
Organism: Etheostoma cragini; assembly: GCF_013103735.1. NCBI lineage: Eukaryota > Metazoa > Chordata > Actinopteri > Perciformes > Percidae > Etheostoma > Etheostoma cragini. The sequence goes on from NC_048408.1 coordinate 18,183,516, forward strand.
ATAAAAAAAGCATTTGATGATGTATTTGTAGAACAAACATTTCAAAGCAGTATGTTACTGTTCCAATTCCAAAGTTTTAATTCAATTGAACTTGTCTTGGCCTAAATCTGGTTCATCTGTTCTTGTGAAGTGACAGAAAAGACCATAATTAAATATACACAATTTAACCCCTAAATGCTCTCATTCTGTTTCATCTTAAAAGATCTCGCAGTTTGAGATTAAGACCTCAGACACTAACCCTTTATGTGTCCTCTTCTTCTAGCAAATCACACACTCTTAAATCTTCCTTTTGAAATCCACGGCACACCTGTCCAACTATAGAAGAACATGGGCTTGTCCACATGTACGTTCGATCAAACAAATCTTAAGAAGTAGGCTTTTCAAAAAGGAAGAAAAGAAAGATGCCATGCATGACTACAAAAGTTCATTGATCACAAACTCCCACTTAAACATAAACAACCTTTGAAACACTCAACTCAAGTGTGAAAAATAAGACAGCAATTGAACATGCTTTTCTTTGATAGAAGTATAACATGTTGGTCACACTCACTGTAATAAACAAATGTATACAAAATATACATGTCTGATGCTTTCTGCCCTTGTAACTTTCAAACCAGACCCTGTTTGTATCACAGCAAATGTAGAAATGGGTGAATTTTGTATGATTCATTCAAATTTGGTATTGCCAACTAAAAACTTCAAAACCAACAGGCATGATAATTGAGGGATTACACTGTCATGCAAGAAAACCCAATTTGATTAAGCTACTAAAATATGTCAGCATAGGATCAAACCACAGTTTACAAAATAAGGCACATTAAAAATGATGACCCCTTTCTAGCTGACCCAATAAAATGTACTCATCAGGCAGTGTAATTAGGACCTAAAGCTCATACCTCTGCACTTCAGGGAGACTAATACAGCATAGCACTGATGTGACAGGAACAGGAGAAAATCTCATGCCCTCCAAAAGCCTTTAACCAGAAAAGGGGAAAATAAAATGTGACAATGTCTCATGGGGCCAAACTGTGAGCTTGCACATTGTTGCATGTCTACATTTGACCTGTGTGGAGTGGCCAGATGGCAGAAAAGTCAACTGATAAAGTCAAACATGTTTACAGTAGGTGAGAATGTGTGGACGGAGGCTGGTGTTGAGATGACAGCCCCCCGCTGGGAGACAGCAAATGTCACACTGCTCAGGGAGAACAGGAGACATGCTGCTTCGTTTTGCTCTGACTATGTCTGATGTGTTTTTGTCTTAAACGTTTTTGTAACTACTGATCAGTCCTACTCATTGTCTTGGAGGATTTTTGTGCATTCCTCCGCACAAAACTGCTTCAACTCAGTGATGTTGGTTGGGCTTGATCTCTTAAGATCTTTTCACATTTCAACTGAATTAAAGGTTCAGTAGGCAACTTTTACAAAAATAATTTTTTGTCATATTTGCTGAAACTGTCATTATATCCTGACAGAAGTACACGACACTGAAAATCTATGAACATTTTTTCTGCCTCCTCATGGTACTTCTAATGACATTTGTAGTTTTCATCGCACCCAGAAAGAAAGAAATACACACCACCTTCTCCTCACACATACTCACTCATCTGCATAAATCACATGTAAATAATGCAATAAAGCCACAAAAACAACCTACTGCATGTCATTGAATCAACATGGGTTACAGGCAAATGAATGGGCTTTACTGCCGCCTGCTGTCACTGGATTGTATTACAAGATACTGAGTAAGACAAGTGCAAAATAAAGATGGGCTGACTGATAAAAGAAAGTGGATGAGCCAGAGGGGTCGAACCTTAAAGAGAGAACTGGGAGAAGCAGCAAAGGGAAAGTATATGAAGATAAACAGACTGATGAAACGGTTACTAAGACATTAGTTTATCACATTATACACCGGGGTGAAGCCAAGTGTGCTGCTGGGAAATAAAACCAATGTAGGCAGCACACAGAAGAGAAAACAAAAGGGCAGAGGAGGTGAAAGCGAGCATCTGAGGATGTATGAGAGGGTGAAGTGGAGAGGAAGGAAAACTACATAGAGGGAACAAGGGAAAGGGAGAGGATCAAAGCAGGCATTCATCTTCTGGGCACCCACATGCCCTCCCCTCCCTTCTCCCTCTCCCATCTTCTATCTCTTTTATTTTTTTCTGGGTGTGTTTTATCACCATGCCCAGTTGATCTTAAACTCATCAGCTTTTTTTCTCCATTCATCTGTCAAAAAATATCTTTACCTAAATTATTTCTTAAAACCACGCTCCCTGTGTACCCCCCCCCCCCCCCCCCCCCCCCCCCCCCCCCCCCCCTTCTTGCAGCATTTCCCTCCATGTCTCTCAATCATCCTCACTGTCAAAACTCCCTCTGTCTACTCTCAGACACAAACACTTTGGCTCTGCATGTGTTTCACGCCTTCCAACCATTCTTCCTCTTTTTCACTCGTCTCTCTCTTTATTGCAGCAACAATCAAATAATTCTGCAAAGTCTCCGGTCCTTAAGCAAGCATGCCCCCGCATCTTACAAACGGAAGAATAAAAGCAGATGCAGGCTCGCACATAAACATGCTCCCTGAATAAAACCCACAGTGCAATTAAACACTTCATTCCAGAGCTCTCTGGTTACGTACATAAACAACTATTATAATTTATTTATTTATTTTTAATACAAATTGTCTAATTTGCATTCCTTTCTTCAAAAATAAAGAGGATTGGTGCCTTTTAATTTGTTTTTTTAAGCACATGCAAGTCAATAATTTCACTGACAAGTTTGACTTTGATGTAATCTGTCCTTGACCTGGAAATGATGCCAGATTTCATAAATGGTGAACATTTTAATTTTGAAACTCTACGGTTTCAATCTATTTAGCTGACATCATTCAGAGCAACATGAGCAGCAGTGAGAATCAGTCTGCATTTCTCTATCCAATAATTGCATGTAGCTCAGAATAAATCAAGGGGCAAGATTTGATCTTTCATAAGAAATGTTTTTAGAGACTAACTCCAGCAAAGATCTTATATTTCTGTTTCTGATAAGATAATTTGGCCACGGCGGTGCAGCCTAGATATATAGGCGGCTGTTCTATTCAATATTCACAGATGATACGATACAAGCCTATATTGTGACAAACTGGGTCTCTCATCATCCCTCCCTTCCTCCCTGAATCGATAACAGGTGGGAAGCAGCCAGCTAACAAGTGTTTCAAACATCCACCCAGAGTGCAGAGAAATCCCGGTGCAGCAGACAGGCGGGCAGGTGCTATTCGTAGAATCTGAGAGATAATGAGGAGGAAACTATAGGGAGATAATAATGTGAAAACGAGCGGTTACTGTGTCTTTGTGGTGGGGTGTGTGTGTGCATGTGTGTGTCGAAGAGGGAGGGTACACATGAAAATAATTTGTGCAAGCATTTCAAAAAATGAGCATGAAAGCACCCAAAAATGAATCACTAAAATTATATATAAAATGCACCAAGGGATTTGAATTATTATTTTCTCTTTGCTGACTTTCTTATGTGTTTGAGACATGTTATGTTTTGTTTTTTTATCAAATTTGTTTATCATAACATGTACATGTTGTGATAAATAGATTGATTTTAAAAAAAAGATGTAAAGATAATCATGAATTTAAGCTGCTTCTACATCAAGATTTAGTCTAACAAAAGAATTTGTACAGTAAATCTGGAGTTAAAATGAAAAGGAGCCCTACTAGAGTAGTTAAGTAAGCGTATTTTCTGCTTTGATACAAAGAAAGTACGGGAAACAGTTTGGTTGGGGGTGGTCTTGGCACAACTAAAAACCAAAACATCTTCAGAAAAGAGTAAACACATGCAACAAATGGGTTGCTTGAGGGAAGAAGATGTACTGAGGAATTATCAAACCCGGCAGGGAATATGGATAAGGTAAGCACGTGTAGAGAGGAAGATGCTTTGTAGTAGGGAGCTATTGCAGTCGGTCTGATGCATTTAGGATTCTGTTCATTATTGGAGCAACCGATGCTGTGCTGCCTTCACACCTAAACCAAAAGATGGTAAAAGGTGTCCGTTGGGGACCGGGCTCACCATAGTGTAATGGACACACGCATCCGGTTCAACGAAGTGCCGCAAATGCCTTAAACCTGCATTCTATCTGAATTCCAGAGGGCAACACGTGCGGTTGCAAAAGGAGGTGTGTTTCTGTAGAAGTCACTTCTTGCTTGATTTACTACCTCAGTAAACATTTTCATAATGGGTTTATGATCTCAATCACTAGTTTTAAGTTTTCTGCAACACAGAAGGATTTACATTTTTTGAATTATGGTCTCGTTTATTTTAAAATCGACGTTAAAGCAGGGGGTTGATGTAGGGCGTGGCTATGATGTGATTGCCAGTGAAAGTGTGTAACGTAACCCAGAGTGTAAGCCGCTCCTCGCTCACTCCCCCCTCCCTTTCTTCTAAAATCGTCACATCCACAAACAGGATGTCTGCGCCCGTAACGGCAAACTCGGCAACGCATGGCAGATCTCCACCAAACAATGGGTGGGATCACATATTCGCTGTCCATCAATACAAAGTCTATGGTGCTCACACACAGCAACACGAATCCTGTCAACAAGCAGGGTGAGGTGTTTCTTAAAGTTGATGTACTTGGCAGGAAAATTTAAGCATTGAAAAGCCTATCAGTAACAAGACAGATGACACACAACAGAGGTTTGGTCTGTAATAATTTTGAGCAACCCTTTCTCCTAGAAATTATATTTATATACTACAAATTTTGCCAAATATTTAATGTAGGAAATGTAATTGCCTTGTTGGATCATGTTCAGTGGCAAAGCTTCAACATCAAAATATCAACATTTTGGGACTTGCCAGATGTGTTGAACAATTTCTGCTCATTTTCAAATTGTTAAACACATCTGGCAAGTCCCAAAATATTGATACTAAATGTGCGTGACCAATCTCGACAACTTATGTTAGGTACACAAACACAGCTTTTCCTTCATTTAAAGAAGCTTTGTTGATAGAAAACCTAGTTGGGCATACAAAGTGCAGGTGACCGGGATTTTAAAGGATCAAAACTGATGCAGCAGAACCAGCGACCATTCTACTTCCTTGTCAAAACCTGACACCTACATTTAATCAAAATGTACAGTGTGTAGTAGCTGCAAATGTAGCATCAAGCCGCTAGCTAGTGGGCTACACAGGTCTGGCCATGTTTTCTTCAGCCCCAACTAATGCTGACTCGAGTGACATCACTTAAGGTAGATTTTTTTGAAGCACCCTCTGGAGCCGCACAATACTTTATACAACCTTTTTCACATACAGTATGCAGTAGTACTCCCAAAGACCAATACACAGACTTTGAGTTCACCTTTCAACTAGTACATAAACATAACCATAAAAAGTTGAATCCTGCTTTAGTTGCTACAGGCGCATATCGCATTGCAAGAACTTGCCAGATATGTTGAACACATTGTTGTTGTTGTCCTCAGTATGTTGAAATAATACAGGTGAAGCAGAAATATACTTCCTTCAAAACATATTTGCTGTTGCAAAGTAGCAGTATGTAGACTGAGACAGAAACCTAGGCACCAACTTTTTGCAGTAAAAAGAAAAGAAAAAAAATAATGAGAGAAATATTACGGACAAGGCAGAAATTACTGACCGGGCACAAATTAGGTGTCTTTAGGGAAGCTGGGCGATGAAAGTTGCTAGCAGACATGAACCAAGACCTTAAAGCATCGTCACAGACAGCATTGGGCCGTAGACCTACAGTAAAACATTATGTGGTCCATTGCTCAGCAGTCTGTTTACTCTACAGCTACATAACTGGCTGTGCCATAAGAGAAGGCAGCCAACAAGGCATGAGGAAGAAGCAGAGAGGAGGAGGCTCAGCTACTCCGAGCCGGTAGTCGAGGCTGAACAGCAAAGCCGCAAAGCCAGGATATAGGATACACACTGCAAAGGCCGGGTGCTATGAATTAGCAGCTCCAGCACATCCACTGTAATGATTATCTTACTATTGTTACAGCTGATACCACACACTACCACTCACTGGCTGCAGGTTGTATGCTCAGTAAGATCCACTCAAAGAATCCACTTGTAGTTACCCTGCCTTTCAGAAGTCATCTTCAGTACAGATGTTCACAGGAGGCCTGTCTGGCCTAGATCAGACCAACTTACAACCCTCCTCCCATCCAACAATGTCTGTATCAAGTCAGGAATCACTTGTATCAAAATTACTCTTTAAAGAGGGTCCTTTGAAGCAGTGCATCTGTTAGGCTGCAGACCAGTCTTTTGTGTGACTTTGCACCATGGAGTGATATCAAGAGATAAGAATAAAGACACAGAGCTACTGTATGCAGCTTAAAGCGAATTTGTGTGAAATCTCACTCGTTTGTAAAGAAAACTGATAAGGCCAGTTTTCACATTTTAATCTAGAAGAAGAAAACATTTACTACGGGAGACAGTTGAAGGAAGAAAAATGGAAAGTAAAAATAGAGGAGCGAGAGATACATTGATCAAATTTAGAGACGTAGACAAGCCCAAGACTAAGGCAACGTAAAGTAATTTCACACATTGTAATCAAAACAATACACATACGATTGTGTACTACAATAGGTTATGTTTATTAAATAAAGCCCAAAATCTGTTGTTAAATAGAAATTGATAGTACCAACGTAAGTTAGCCACTAGCTAACGCTAACGCTAGCTAGAAGGGTTTGTGGTGACTTTGCCTGGAACGCTACCAAGTCGTGAGTTGTGACTTGAAGTCGTAACTTACGGGCTAAGAACTGTGTCTCGAACGCAGCATTGGATTGTGGGAAAAAGAAGGAAAGAGAGACAGAGTCAGCAAAAAGATCACAATAGAGAAAAAAGAAATTAGACTGGGCAAATTGGGTAATGAGATGCTAATGTACTAACAAAAGAGTGAGTGCCCTCCGGGGGGAGCTATGCTACAGCAAGCTGCTTCAATATGAACACATAGAGGGGGGAATTTAATTTAAAAATGCCCTTATTAAACTACTGCAATATACACAGATTCATTCAAGCGCATGCATATACTAAAGTCAATTTAGATTTCCATCTTCCCACCTCTGGTCCTGTTTAAACAAAACGAAAACAATAGATGCACCACTGGAGTGGGGGGAGATTACAGTAAGGTGACAAAATGGGATAGAAACTGCAAAGAGCAGGGAGAGTATCAGCTGGACATAACTCCTGCTGCACATCTAGAATCCACAGAGTCTAGATGTACATACTACCCTCTGTTATGTGATATAAGGTGAGCATGAGGACAAGGTCTACCTACCCTGACGGTGAGGGGTGAACAGAAACGAGGGGAGAAATGAAAATTACAATGAAGAAGTGATGGAGATCCATGAGGCAACATAAAGCTGGAGAGGAGGAATGGGGAGAAAGGAGGTCTTTGTGATAGCAGACAGGCTTGTGAGTGGGAGGAGGATATGAAGCTTTACAAGTAAAGGGGAATAATGGAGAGATCCATCTTGCAAAAGATGCAATTACTCAAGGGAATAATTGCAGGAGAGGAGTGATGTGGAGGATCTGAATAAAAACAGTGACTGGGCAGTACTCAAGAGACCCTCAAAGAGAATACTGGAGGAGGGGAGGAGCACCACTGACAGATATAAGCCTAAAGATAGCATAGACACACTATGAAAAAATTAGAAAGCTGGAAGATCATTATAACAAGTCCTCAAGAGGTTGCTGAGAATGAGCCAATACCAAAGCACAATGAAAGAAGAGAGAAGCGAGCTTAAGACCTGCAGGGATTGTGAGATATTTGTGCTATAAAGAGGTGCAGCAGTAGCAGAGGTGTGTGTTGTTGAGGAGTGTTATGTGGAAAGAGTGTAGTATTCATGTATTTAGTGAGGCACAGAGAGAGGGTGAAAAAAACCTGTACTGTGATCTCAAGAGGATGTTGTGAATGAGTGAATGAGTACAAAGAAAAGAGAAGAAGAATGAGGTGGAAGTATGTCCTTCAATTGAGGTGCTACAGCAGGTGCACTAAAGAAAGATGCAGTTTTCCAAAGACATTTCACACAAAAAAAAAAACTCAACCGAGGCCAAGTTTTTACCTATGTTTGTTCAACACAAAAACGTCCATATCTATACTTAACTCTCTTGTTAGGCTCCGGCCTATAGCTGAACCTCTGATTCATCTAGTCAACTTTCTATGGCACCATTTGACTTTCCGCCAACCTCAAACTTTATTATTTTAACCTGTTTAAGAATGCTAAATCCCATTTCTCGGATGAATTCAAAAGATTGTGTTCTATTTCATAAAAACAGCTAATTCAGCTATCGTTGCTGTAGCTCAAAGGACCTGCAGGCCCGGAGCGTGTTTGCGGCAGCACGGGCTAATTGGGTTTCCGTTCTTAATTAGGCCAATTAATTAGAAAATGCAGCTGAGGCCATGAGCGCTCCATCAGGTCATTTAGGGATTACAGGGAGAGATGAAGAGTCAGGGGAAGAACAGAGGAGTAGAGAAAAAGAATTGATCAAAAAGGTCACTTGAGAGGGTCTTTTTTTGCGGGAATACCTCAGCGACAGACCCTCACCCTCCTGCTGAATGTTATCTCAAATTGATTTGCAGACTGGAGGTAATTACCCATTTGTGACAAAGTAGATAATTTGTGCAATTTCCCGATTGAAGCTCATTGTTGTTAATCTGCCATGAGAAACGTGAAATTATGGAATAAAGAGACGTGGGAAGAAATAGGGAAGAGAAAGAGGAGCATTCAGAGGCAGAAGATGGTATATGTGCTTTCATGTGTGTATCAGCTTGCTCCGTGTGCCTCCATACAGTATACAGCTAACTCTTCATTTCTGCCCACTTTCATGTACAACCTGCATCTACACAGCATGTTGCACATAACTTTTTCCAACTGTGCAGGGGTGGCTCTACAGGGGGCAAAGGGGGGGGGGGGGGGCAGCTCACCCCCCACTGTAGGGCCTAGCCCCCCAGCTGCCCCCCTAACTTTGGTTTAATACTGGGCTTGTAAAAACAGACTGCCACTATGTCCACAAGCTTCTTAAAACATTCAAACAAAAAATTTATTTATATTAATTAATAATACATAATTGTAGATGTAATCTTAGCCCCATGCCCCTGAAATACTTAGCTACGGTTGTACATGTTATAGGGTTACATATGTAAAGATATTCATATATACACATAGATTATCTAATGATGTTTTAAAGTTTCTCTATCTTAGCTTTTTTTAACCATAATTACTGATAAAATAAGACAGATTATGTTTCTATTTGTTTGTATTAGTAAATACGAGCAAGCCATTTAATTCAATTTCACCTAAATTCAATTTTATTCATAGTATGAAATCCTAACAAGAGCTCACTCTTCTTAAGACATTTTACAGACATAGTACATATAGACTACACTCCATAATTTATAAAGACCCAACAATTCTCCCAAGAGCGGGCGGCAATTACAGTAACGTAGCAGATTGACTGGAAATATTAGTCGTAGCAGTTCAGGGTGTTATGGGGCACAGCAGGGCATAGCAGTGCTTTTATATATGGGGGTTCTGTCTTCCCCTGCCACCCTTCCAAGATCTCTCGCTACCCCTTTGCCACCCCACGTACAATTTTCTACAGCCGCCACTGCAACTTTACAATGTCAGCACAGTCAAGTCTGAGGAACACAACAGGTGAACCGTAGTGCTGCATACTGGTCCCTTTGCAACAAAATGTGTCCAAACACTCACCTCCACAAAGAGGAAGCAGGGCACGATGTAAGTGCTGGTCTTCTGCTGGCCGCTGTCGTCAGGAAGGCTCCTCATCGCTCTCCTCTGTGCTGACAGCTGACTGTCCATCATCTGTGGGGCCAGAGTTCATTGCAAAGCTTTAGTTTACTAAAGCTTAGTTTACTATATCGAAATGATAGGCTGGGTGCAGGACTACTGGGCAGTAAAACACAAACTATTTCTCATTTGGCAAAAACTGAAATTGCCAATTTTGAACTTGACATTGAAAAAAACATATTACCACTCAAGCACAGACAAATATGTGAAATTCATAAAGATGTGGATGAAATAAAGTTGCAGACCATCTTTGACAATTTTAAGGTAGTGTTCATAACAATAAACAACAAATGCAGTGTTATCTGTGAGGGCACCCTGGGTGACTTTAAGAAAATTCAGAATTCAACCTTAAACTAATGCCAAGTCAACCTGCACTATAAGTTTGGCTATAGATAATAATTGGCTTGACTTGTTGGTAAGGCAAGAGACCTGACTGGCACCTCAGATTAGTCATAACTTTGTGACAACAGTGAGTCACTAAACAGTCCTATGAGTTCCAGAAGACTGTGAATAGTCCCTTTATATTCATCGTTGGGTCGAGAGTAAATCTTAGGGTGAGAGTTTCATAGTCTGTTGAATCGCAAAAAGAGTATAACTCTTAAAAGGTCAGTATCCAGATCCTCTTTACACTTGTTTTAAAATGGGTTTCGGTGATCCACAGAGGAGTGGACAGCTGAAGCCCCTTGACGTTCACATGTCACACATCTCTAGCTGACCACTTATGTTCAGATTTCCATACTGCCTACGTCACTTCCACTAGAAGATTAAAGGGCCCTGCGCACAGTCATTATGTCCACACGTTAGCGGTTGTGACGTTATAGCTGGAGATATTGCTGACAACAGAATCCAACACATTTCCTCCCTTCCTTTTCTTTTAGCATTTGTGTCCAAATAGGCTACTAGTTTAAAAAAAAAACACAAGTAAAACCTCCTAATACACAAACATGTTCCTTGGCAGAAACATTGGTGCTGCTCAAATGGCTAGGTGATGCAGGGCAACAGTTGCCTGCATGCTATTATGTCCAATGCAAACATTCAAGGCCAATCTCAGCAAATAAGTAACCTTACAATCAAGCAGTGGTGAAATGTAACTAAGTCTACTCATACTCAAGTATTTCCATGTTTTGCTTCTTTATGCTTTCACTCCATTTCAGAGGGATATGTTGTACTTTTTACACTTCCACATGCATCTGACAGCTGTAGTTATTAGTCACTTTCCTGATTAAGATTATTAATACAAAATCAAAAGCATTAATATTACTAATGCAGTAATATGTGTGAGATCAAACATTCACCATAGGTAATAGAATCCCATGTGTTAACTAATTAAGATCTTCAATCGTTAGAAACATTCCTTACAGCTGTAAACATAATGTGATATATATCCAAACCATTAGTAAAGCAGGGACTTTCAAAACTGCCAATAGCCGGTGTGCTCCATTTTTTAAATTTTACGAATAATTATGTCTGAGCACGAAAAGAGAATCCTCTCATCATCTGTAATCAGGGTCAAAACACCTAATTTTTTATGTGCACAGCTACGTATACACATACACAACACACACAAACTCACTCACTAATATGCAGAGTTGCCCACAAAGATTCATTTCACACACACACACACACACACACACACACACACACCAAAAGAATTGGGGATGAGGTTGAAAGGAGGAGTGGAAAGTCGAGTGGAAACAGAGGAGAGATGATCAAAAAAAAAACTGACAGAAAGAGATAAGAGAGACAAAGCCATGATGCAGACATTCGGAGACTCTTCAGAAGTGAAGAGGGTGGGGTGAAAGCCAGCCGACTCAGCAATGGGAAACAACAGCAATCAGGGGATAGCAGGTAGAAGTTGAGGAAAAAAGCTTTAGTTCCCAAAGTGAGAATAGGAGACAGGGGAAGAGACGGTGGGGAAAGTTTGTGCAGGAGGGAGGCTCATGAGATGCTCAAGGTTTTCTGACATGCTGAATAATGTAAAAAAAATGTTTTTAAGTTGAGAGACTACACAAAAAGCATTCAAGAATATCCTCTTTGAATCCAACTGCAAATTCAGTTTTTCCAAGAACTTTGAAATCATGATTTTATCAATTGTAAAGCAACCGCCCTCAGCAGTCTTCAACATGATTTATCCCACTAAACACCAATTGGTTCTCCTCTCAGATATCAAGCCTATTCCCTCATCTCCTTGACAACAATTATCTTGCTGACTTTATGCCTGAGGGGAAATCTCCGCTGCTGTGTCAACCCTTTCCCCAATCAATGGTCTTTTTTGGTGAGTGGGGAGGAAGCCACTTCACAAGGTTGGAATGCATCCATGTCTTCATCAGTGATATAGTTACACGATACATTTGAAACAAGAAACATTGTCATTGAGGAACCACATTTTATTTAATTTTTTTTATCTTGTAATGAATCCAATTATTCAACATTCCTTAAAAGTAAAACATTATAGTTCCTGTTCACACAAATACAAAAGAATAGACCATTTGGTCTCAAGATCAATTTTTTAAGGTCTTGTCTTGGAATCGACCACATTTTTAGTCTTGTCTCGGTTTCAGATGAAGGAGACTCTAGATTTTATTTCAAGAACGGTCAAGACCACGACTGCAAGGATTTCGCTAAATTGCCTGTGCAGTGTCTGATTTTAGCCTTTGTGTTAAAACTTGTAAATGTAATCAGAAACTGGACTGATAGCTAATGTGAAATGTGTCACCGTTAACCCCCCTCTCCCTGCCCCCTTACACACTCCCAAGAAAGTGAATGCGGGAGACAGGAGAAAAAGCTCTGGCTGTCTAACACAAATCTGGTCTTGGTCTTGAGTCGGTCTCAAACCCTCAAAGTCTTGGTCTTGTCTTGGTCGCGATTCACTCTGGTCTTGATAATGACTTGGTCTCGGTTTAAGTTGGTGTTGACTACAACACTGCCATAAGTATTGCTGCAACATGTTTAAAGGAGAATTACATTATATGCTTTATTAACTAAAACATTAAAGATGTCATACTCTCCTAACCTAAATTCACTTAGATCCTGTCTCATCTGGAACAGTTTGATCTAACAGAAAAATTATACATTAACATATAACATATACATATACTAAACCAGCAACAAGCAAAGAATTACCCATATTTAGATGTGCTTTAAAAAGTATATGCAAACTGTGAAGCAAGCTGCACACCAGGAATACACCTGTCTGTATGACACAACTATTGATTAATGACCCTTGCAATTGTCAAAATCACCTTGAACTTCCATTAACTGGCAATGAAGTCCCTCTTGGTTGTCGCTGTACCAAATCAGAGATTAATCATCACAATCCCCTATAGCTTCACAGGAGACTTGTTTATGGCAGCAAATGGTTGAAATGTCTGTAAATTAAAAATAAACAATCTTGCAACAATGTATTTACCACACATCCAGTATTTCAGTTGCGTTTTGCACTGTTAGATGATTAACATGTACAAAGAGCAGTAGAGGCTGCACTTGCTGTGTTTAAGTATGTTTCAGTGTGTTAATTATTCATGCTGTGGTTCATATTCTTGTTTTCTCCACTATAGCTTGTTGCCTCATAGGACACACTATCCTCTATTCCAATTTAAGTACAAGCATCTACTACACTCGACCCTCAGATACAGCACAAAGTGCTTTGATTAGTGAAAGGCATTCATTGTTACTAAGTAAAAAGAAAACAGGTTGTGTGTACACACACACACACACACACTCACACAAGGTTGACCTTCTTTATCTACCCCGTCTTCGAAAGCAATGAGAAGCAATGTAAGTTGGCATGACTGACTTTATCTTCTGTTGCTGTCCATGTCGTTCACTACGATGTGCAGCTCCACACTGGCACCACAGAAACAAAAGACCCACTGACTACCTCGCTGGCACACACACAGGGGCATACACGCAGAGACGGATTTTTTTTTTTTTAAACACCTGTATGCACTGGCTCACTCACACAAGCACAACTGACCATCATAGCAGTGTTCATTACATGTCAACTTGGATGTCTGTCCAACATGTGGTTCCTTCACAGCTGATGCATGTGCATGTGTGTGTGTGTGTGTGTGTGTGTGTGTGAGACACAAAGAGAGAGAGAGATCATGCACAGAATTGCTCCTGTGCTGCACCTCAGGTTCAACAATGTGGGTCGGAGAGATGCAAAATCACACACACACGCACACGCACGCACACACCCGCGCAGACACACACACACACACACACACACAAACAGAACCCGTTTCCCAAAAATCAGCGAGTGGTTAGAAAAACTCTCACCTTAAATCTCTGTATGTTGGAAACAGTGCTGCTTCACAGTCAGCGCTGCCTCCTCCGAGTCTCTCTGTCTCTAGGAGGATTTACTCCTGCAGCAGACTGCCATTCTGTGGTTGCGTTGTGGTCTCGGCTCTGCTTCTTTCTCTTATCCCCTTTTTGTCTCTTTCAAAGCAAAACCACCCCTCACTTCCGCCGCTCCGCCACTGAGAAGCCCGCGGCACTGAGAATAAAGAGAGAGAGAGAGAGAGGGGGGGGGGAGAGAGAGAGACAGAGAGAGAAAGAGAGAGAGAGAGAGTTTGCCCACTGCCAGGCACCGAGCCTCCAGTCAGCCTAGTCTATATCCGTCTGCACTCTGCTGCTCGGTCGCTAAGCTAAATATGATGATCTTCAACAGCACTTCAAGGCTAATTAGTCAAGTGAAGGGATCCACAGGCTTGGTGAGGGAGGCTGTTGCCGGTGGATACAAGCATAGAAAAGAGAGAGAAGGAGAAAGAGATTATGTGTTTGCATCTGTATGCATGTAAGAGAGAGAAAGAAAAGGAAAGGAAAATAGGAGGAGGGAGAAAACAGAGAGTGGGAAGAGGGAATAAGAGAATGAGACAGCTGAAGAGGAGATAGAAACCAGAAAGAGCCAGCATGTGTATGAGAGAGAGAGACAGATGCAGAGAGAGCAAGGAAAGGAGTAAGGGAGATAGAGAAAGAGAAAGAGAAAGAGGTACTGTATGTGTGTCAGAGTCTGAGGCAACAGAGTGGCTAGAATGGGAGCTACTGTGCACTTTAGTACCCCACAAAACCCCTTTGACACTGGTAGATACCATAGGTTTGCTGAGAGAGAGAGTGTGTGTGTGTGTGTGTGTGTGTGTGTGTGTGTGTGTGTGTGTGTGTGCAATTATAGGCACACGAAAAATCAAAGCAGGAGGAAAAAAGCATTCTAAAAGTACAGTGTCAGTGTTTTGGTGTTTGTGTATGATGACAATAATGAAAATGACAGCTCAGGTGAGCTGGGATCACAATCTGGCTCAGCCCTCTGGACAGTAGACAGCGGGTTAATGATGCATCGTCAAGTGGAAAAGTGGAACGCATTCTGCCCATGGCCTCATGTGGGTCAAAAGTACTCAGGTGCAAGCTCACCAGCAACGTTTGGCTGTTGTTACATGTTAAGAAATACTACAATGGCACGAGTGGATTGTCATACATTGGGAAATTCCCCTCAGGCATTGCCCCATAAAATCAATAAAATTGATACTATAAATAAAATTGAATTGAATTGAATTAAAGTAGGTCTGTACTTAGTGTGGAATATTATACAATAAAATATTTCTGATTCGGACATAATAGAGTGTGTTTCCAGCCACCTGTTTTTGTGCAGATTGGATCACGTTCTTAATATTTTCCCATCATTTGGGGGTTGACTGGTGGTCTTTTGACCATGCCATCTCATTGCGCCCTGTTCTTCTGCAGTGGTTAAATGGCACCTGACTAGAGAAGTAGGGTTTATCTCGATGAACCAACTCCCAATAGTGGCTTAACAGCAGAGGATGTAAGAGAGAGAGGCACATAAATTCACATTTTCTTTTGCTGATTTTGTGAACATTACGTTACAATTTGTATTTCATTTGCATTGAAACCTGGCCATATTGGCTGGCATATTGAGATTTTATGCTTTAAATTTTGTATTGTATGTGTTGTGTGTATGTATTTAAATATTGGAAAATACACTTGGTCACTTTCTTGTCAACAGTTAGATCTGAAGATTGACACCACTCTCATGTCATGTCAATGAATAGAACAAAATCTGCCTACCGCTAACGCTCACTAATTAGCATGTTGTCATGTTTGTTTAATTCATACTTCCTTTCTTGACCAGACGCAGTCACTTCCTGGAATTTCAGCTGGACAACAAGATTTGTCCAGCATACAATCACCCATAGAACCATGTTAGTTAGATACTTAGATTTTTGTATGGATTAAACAACCAAAATATAAGATGTTAGTTAGTAAGCATCAGGGTTTCTCAGATTTAATTTAATTACCTTTGGACAGAGCCAGGCTAGCTGTTTCCCCCTGTTTCCAGTCTTTATGCTAAGCTAAGCTAACCAGCTGCTAGAGCTTCATATTTACCCTACATACATGCGAGTGGAATCAATCTTCTCTACTTATCTTTGGTACAAAAGTAAATAAGCATATTTCCCAAAATGTCAAAAACTATTTATTTAACATTTTAGTGAAGTCAATTTTATTGCTTCTCATATTTTAAATTAAGAATTAAATCCAATCTCAGGAGAGTAGGTGGCAAAGTGAAAGCTGCTGCATCACTCTTACCAATACAAATGTACATATACAGTACATATCCATGATTTCCAAAGACTTTTAAGCAAATTTTGTAAGGAAACAGCATTTTAAGAGCTGTTCACCCTCTCACTCAAACAAATCGTTTACAGCTGGGGAGAGCACGGAACACGCAAAGTAAAGTGTGTTCTTTTTTTCTGACTGAATAATGAAATCATGTGGTGTCACGGATGTCATAGTTCCCATGGCAACCCCCTGCATCCACAGAGTGAAATGACAAGCAAGGAAATATGCAGATATACACATACACATTTTAAAGTACATATTCCAGTTTAGAGGAAACATGGGCCACTTAAAAATGGCATTAATACAAACCATTGAATTCCCAAAGCTGAATGACACCATAGCATCAAAAATGAAAAGAATGTAACGAGTGAGATGACTTATCAGCCAAAGGTGACACGGGGAAGATGCAGTAGATACTGTAAGACCGAAAATAGAGCAAGTACACAGAGGTGAGCATGTGTAGCCTGCAAATAGTTAGACACACACAAACACACACAGACACACACACGCACACACACAAACACACACACACACACACATGCAGGACATTGTCCTCTATTAAACTTTCTTTTTTAGACACTCCTTTCCCAGTATCCCTTTAGTACATCCATTGCAGTAACTATTGTGCCCTATATTATGTGGTGAGGTGTGATATAAAGGTGTGGAGGTTGGACTTGGGAATTTGTTATGTGGCATCTGACTTTCGTGCAGGAGACCAGAATTTTTCTCCAGTCACAGATCCGCAATAAACAACACAATCTGGCAAACACAATCTAAGTGTTTAGTTGCAGAACCCTAATTTAACCTTAGGTTAAAAAGTGGCTCCATGTCAAAATCGGTCTATGTGACTGTTTGTACTTTTTGTTTGCTCGTTTTTTTTTCCAGCTCACAACTGTAAGTTGTTCACTGTTCAATTTAAAATACCACTGCAGGCTACGCAGCATCCCAAACTGAAGACTGAAGAACCGTAGCTTTGTGTCTGCTGGATTTGTTAAATAGGCAACTCTTAACAAGTTTCTCAACTTAAAATGTTATGTCAGTTCTGTGTCGCTTGTTTTCATTGTCCCCAAAAGGCATAAACATTGGATTTGGTAGCTTGTTTAAGTTATCTAACCCAAACCATAACCACACCTCTTAAATTGCAATTACCACGATTTTTCTCTAATCTTAACCATCCCATAGTTGCTATATGCAGGTATTGCATAAGTGAGAATTTCATAAATGTTGCCATTGGACGTAAAAAAACAAAAAGGTTATTATTGAATATAATCTGGAGCCTTGTAAAATCAAAGTCCAGTTTCCAATATTGACATAATTAACTGTTCAAATACCCCTCTTTTGCGTACGTACACAACCATCCACAAACAAGTAAGCCTTCACATTAGGTATTGTCACACTCACTTATATGGCACTAGGGTGGCTGTGAGTTAAGACAAACTGGCCTTCAGCTCGTTTTGTCGAGCATCTGCCCTGTTAATGTTTTCATGACATTTTGCTCACAAACTGTTTTTTGAAAAATCTAGCAACCCACATGGAACCTCACATTGTAAACCTCTGATCAAGTCCTCTTTTTACATTTGAATTGTATGCACACAAACACAAACTCATGGACACAAATGATGCTGTTTCTACAGTGTGTTTCAAAAGCACATACAAGCAAACAAAGAACAGTATTTAGAAGGTGCTGGTACTCGTATGAATGAACACACAGGGACAAAAGCACATGCATGCAGTGTTGTATTGTAAGGAAAGGTTGCTATACTGACAAATACCGTTGCCCAACAAACACACTCACAGTCACACACACCCACACAGACATGCACACACACATGCCATATTGACTGTGTGATTTAAGCCTGTGTGCAACCACTATCTGGCTGTTCATGTGAAGACTCCCTCTTGTCTTGGAGAATCAGAAGTAGGCCGAGTCAGTTGATGTGCTCATTTCATACACTATTGCTGTGGATCAGAGCCAGGGACATTCTCGTTTCAAATTGCCATGCTGGGGAATTTCAGCCATGAAGAATTAATCTGAGTTTTTGCAAAATGGGATATATAAAAAAGATACAGCACAGGTCAGCTAAGCTGTAATTCATATGACTAAAACACTGACCATCTAAAGACGCAGTTATGAAAGTACTTCAGGCGTTCCTACCCTAGATTGGAGCAAATTAAAAAAGTAATTAATGCTGATGAAATGAGCCTGAATTATATTAAAGTATAAATTAAACAGGAGTAAGTTATAATAAAATATACATAAAAATAGCTTGACCTGGTTGTATTTCATGGAGCTATAGAATAGTAGAAAGGTGCCTTTGGCCTGTCCTTGTTGTCACTCATGAACAAAACTTGTTCCCATTCCAGGGTCAACGTAGGGGACACCATTCAGGACACTTCAAAGAATTGTTTTGGTGTGAACAGTATAAAGGCAAAAATTATCTGTTTGTACCTAGCTACACTCCCAAAACTAAGCAGTATAACACAATTCACACAAAGAACACAACATAGCCTACTGAAAAAAACAAAGCTGGAACTGAAAGCTTGCATTCTGGCAAACCCAGATGAATGTGTTGTGTGTAGTGTATTTAAGGTTAAACTGACGTTTCAAATTAAAAAGAACAAGCCACAAAAAACCTACCTTAAGAATATGACACACGTCTGCCCGGGAGTTTGAAGGCACTGAAAAGGTTTAGGGCTCCCTCCTTCACATAGGACAACCACAACAACTTGGATTATGGATTCCCACATTGATCCTGTATCACAAAAGGGAAAAAAGGATCAAAAGAAGCTGTCTTTCAAACCAAACCTGCAGCATAAGCCACTGCTTCTCGGGTGTCAGTTCATAACCTCTGTATTTTCCAGTTACTCACATTTTCATGAAATATGCTAAAACACAGATACATATGCACAGATTTAAGTCAACTGTTTACACGTGACACATTCACTCAATGTCAAATTCAAAATCTGTTTAATCCAGCTGTAAACAGATACAACTAATTACGGCTGGGCGTCTAACGTATATATCATTTTATATCATTTCTATCACGTTTTTAAAAAAAAACAGCGGCCATAATATGGCAATATTTAGGTCAGTTGGAAGATGCTTTATGTTCTGATCCTTCCAGATTTAATATAATGGGAAAATACTCAACACTTTTAGCTGCAGTATATAATTCACACAGGAATATGTATAAATAGGCTTTAGCATCTGGTCATTTCAGATGGACAATTTATTTATTGAATTATCAGAAAACGTGCTATGTTGTTTGCAATATATGTTGTTATCGAGATATGAAATGATCTGATTACGATGATTGAGGATTTTATCCGTGTCGTTCAACCCTACGATCAATAACTAATACCCTCTCAAATGTTTTATTGTCCTCTGAAGTAAAAAATAAATGGATGGTGAACTAGCATTGCTTTTTTATTGCATTTCTGTTTTTAAAATGGTTACAATTGTTAGAGATGTATCCAGAATTCACCTCTGAATAAACACAACAGCGACCGCCCGCCAAAAGCACTGGATTATTATAAAAGTAGGGCAATCGTTTTAATTTTAATATTTTGGAATCCTTAATCTGAGCTGACAGGGATTTCACACTTTTAAGACACAGCTTTCATTCAGAGAAACGTTTTTCATTACATGTAAGTAGGTTTTTCAGTCCCTTATTCTGGTTAGACTTTTATTCATGAGATAAACAGTAGGCTATAGTTCAACAGGTTCCCATGCAAACATTACCTCTTCTGCAAACAGACCACATGGTGAGGCTGATGAATGTTAACGTTGAGTTGTTGCACCCAAACATACACTGAATGTAATATCAATAAAAATAAACTATAAACATGATTAAAATGTACACAACACTACCTGGCATATGCTGAACAATGATGCTGACACTTAAATTAACTGCTCAAATTAAAACTGAAAAGAATTTGGCTGTATATAACCTACTTTGTTTTACAGCTTGAAGGAGCCAAAAATAAAAAAGTCAACATCACAGTGACTTTTAAAAGTCTCTCTACAAAATTGGTTTCAATCACCAGAGAACATGTCATATTGGTCGTTAAGGAAAAGCAGAAAGCATCGTCATTCGAGTACAAGCTTTTGATCTGCTCTGCAGTCATTCAGAGAGACAACAACAACAGGAAACATGAGGCTGCTGCTGCTGCTGCTGCTGTCTGGAGGGCTGGCCTCACGATAATAACTGGAGTCAGGTAACCACCGGACAGACTCACTCTCTATCCTCCACACAGACGGGTTTACACACGGAGGGGAGTGGTGGGAGAGCCGCTTGCCGGGACGGTTTTACTTATTTATTTATTTTTCATCAATGCCGCGACCTAGCTTTTCTTTAAAATAAACTTTACTTTACTGTAAAAGTTTGATCAACTTAACAACGCGTCATCCGGTGTTCATGTCCACGAGCTAACAGTTGGGAGTCAGCTCAGCGCAGAGGCTACTCAGGTGTTCAACTACACGGAGAAGTTTATGTAGCCTATGTTAGCTTTGTTGCTAACTAATTACTAATTAGGCTAACGTTAG
>NC_048408.1:18209518-18252525 GCF_013103735.1 Etheostoma cragini
TTAGGGATGTTGTCTTGTCAGTTAAATGGTAAAAAATCACTGCCAATTCACAATTAATTTGGAAGTTAACCTGTTGCCGAATTGCTCCAAATGCCAACGACCGATCCGCATCCCGTGGTTTTGTTCTGGTAGAAATGTACAGTACATGTACAGTAAGATTTTTTTTTTTTTTTTTCATCATTAGAGGCATTATTTTTCTCTGGTGTTGGGTTAAACAAAATATGTAAACTCTTGTTTTCATTAAGATTTAAAATCAATAGAAAATTGTAAAGTTGCAGAAAGTGCTGTTACACAAGGCACAACTTTAGTTATATCAAAGAAAAAATGGGAGACCGAGAAGTGGATGAGGGGAGCAGTGAGTGAGAAAGAAATGAAAACATGAAGAGCAGAGGAAGAGGGGGAAACCTGAAATAATGTGAATCTAATTGCATACCAAGTAACTTTAAAAAACAACTGTGTGAATATAAAGAGATTCATCAGGTATGCTGAAAAGAAATATAACTCCATTGGAAATTGCCAACAAGATACTAGACAACTAAGTTCCAAGTGAGATATTAAACAGAGAGGGCAGCTGTCGAGATTCTTTCCACATCTTTAAGCTTGGTAGCCCAGATGCGCTATTTCAATAAAATATCAAACAGTTTGGTTTGACATTCTCATTTATATGGTAACAAGTCTGGGTTTGCTACCGAAGGAAGAGATATCTAACATTGAGATACAGGAATCCCAAAGGTGAAGTCAAATCAATGCAAGCTGAGATTGGGTCTGATCCTGTTTACATTAGGCCGCTATGAATGGGATTTTGATCAGGTCTCTTTAATCAATACTCCTCAGTCAGTGCTGAATAAAACAGTTTCTACATTTATGCTTTACAAATCATTTTGCGAATTCATCCTACATCACATTCACAATTGAAGTCTCAGAGATGGTGAACAGTGTTAAAAGACAAGTGTTTTGCCTCTACAATTTCTTCAATGACTGGCTGGAATTCAGTTTGTTTGTAGGAACGGTACACATTAGGTGGCCCGACTAAACATTCAGAAAGTGACTGAGTACTCTTGCATCATAGATTGACACAAACTCTATGGCTCGACATTGCAAGGTCTTATCAGCTAGTAGTGAATGACCTACAGATGTTTGTAATGTTGTTCTGTGTTAGGCTGCGCTGTGTTTTAGCAGATATGGGTGTATTCGTGACTGAGCTGCGAGGCACACAGGCTTTTTTTCCCACAACAATAGCAAAAATGAACTGAGACTGGATTACACCAGTCCTGCATTCCTCTCCAAACCTGCTTGTCATGCGCGCACACACACACACACACACGTATCCTGCGTACACAGACAGACAAATCACCAAAGCAAGCCAATACATGTCACAGAGAAGAAAAATACTAACGCATATGGACATGTGGAATCACAAAACTCATTAGTAAAAGAAAATATTTCTATCAAAAGTGGGCCAAATCATTCAAATGTATCTGCTATGGCACTCTTCTGTGCTAACTTGTGAGGCATGTTTTAATTAACTGCTGTTTAAGCCAGATCCAATTCACACCCTTTGTTTATTGTAAGCCATTGCACTGTGGGAACCCGTCAAAACCTGTTTTCCATTAACACCGTTGAACCCCTTCTCCGTGCACAGCATGGTGAGTGATTAAACCGCAAAGCAGCACGGACGATAACCTGTAGCCAGCAGTTTCAAGGAAGACCGGCACTGACATAGTGCGTCACTAAGCAGAGGAGGCAGAGCCACTTTGGGTTTAAAAAAAGGTCGCTTTACTTTTTTTTTTCCAGTGGCATTTTGCAGGTGCACTTTGCCTCTAAAGTGCTGCTGTAACAACCACGTTTACTTTTTGACTGTTGGATCCTTCCGGTCAGCTCAATTATTTCCATTATCCATTAATGTGTGGATTATCTTAGTCTCTGCATTGTGTAGCATATGAAAATGTTAAACAAACAAAATAAATACCCTTTCACATTTCCCAGTGCTTCAAATTGGTTGTTTTGTCCAAACAGGCCAAACCTCCAGGAGATCTAGTTATCTTTACTCAATTGACAGTGATTAAAAAAACAGAAAAGCAACCAACATTGGAGAAGCCCGCACAGAAAATGTGAAATGACTGTCAAAATTGTGACAATGGCATTTCAGTTTTTGGAATAAATGATTAAGCAACTTATCTTTTTATCACTACAAAAAAATAGTACACCGAAGCTAAGTAGTTATGCTGGTCACATTCTGCTATTGTAGAGCTACTAAAGTTCCTGTCGCACTGCGAGTCTTGTGTAACCTCTGTGCATGTGTGTCTGCATGTGAGCTGTGGCTGCACAATTGATCAAATTTTAATTGTGGTCATGATTTGGGCTTCCCACAGTTAAGAGAACATTATCGGCTGCAATATTGATACTTAAAATACGTACTCTATTCATATTAAACTCCGCTGCATATCATATTAGGTGCTTTGTAGACTGACCGTCCGCGAGGGGGAACGCCAGGGGTCATTTGACATGTTTTTGGTTAATGTTTGGTGAGCTGTCATGCGCTCACCCTGCAGCAGCACCCTGTGAAAAACTTTCTTGACCGTTGCTGCTGCAGTCCAGAGTAGATGTGTAACCTTGTTTTAACTTGATTTAAAGTCACAACATGAAAGTGAAAGCAGTGCTCTGTTGCTTTAATTTTGGGTCGGGTTTGGGTCAAATTTTAATTATATGTTGATTTTAGGAGATGCACTTTAAATAAGGACCTCATTTGATGTAAAAGATTTGTACATTAGCAGGATTGTAGCTCCACATGGATGGAAAACAGTGCTCTGTTTATTTAAATGTGAAAGTGCAATTAAAATAAATTGTCCCTAAAATCAATGACTAATTGCAATCTCAATATTAAATAATTGTGATTATCAATTTGGCCATAATCGTGCAGCTCTTATGTGACATAGTGACGAAATGGAGACTGGCACATATTGTAAGGTGTCTCGGTGTGAACGGGGTGTTAGTCTTTGAGCTGGCTTTTGGTGGAGATGCGGGCAGAATGTTTATGCTGTGTCGCAGCCTCGAGTGTCTCATTAGGACTTGTCAGAACCGGTGTCTCACAATCTGATCCCCTTCTTCCCACCGATTACATTAGTTCATGCTCTCTGTTTTTTTTTTTAAACTCTGGTTCATTGCCGGATCTACCATCTATTTTATGATTTATATTTTCTCACTTCTCTTCATGGCTTGTCAGCTGTAAGGCAGGTGTGGCAGGTTATGAGGAATCTGTCTTGTCAGTTCAGGTCCTTGCACTGGGTTTTGTTTGAACAGAGACTCTGAAAGTCTACAGTGGTGACCTTTTAATACCTTAGGTTTGTTTTTTTTCTCTCCCCATCCAATTACATCACCATATGATGCCATCACACACAGACTTATTTCAAACTGTCTGAGATTCCCTAAAATTACACGTACACAGACGCTGCTTGAGACCTTGTATGTACAGCATATATGCCATGCATGACACTGTCACTGTTAAATCAAATATAATTTAAAAAATGCCATATTGACGTCAGTTTGTGTCTTAGGGCAACCTTTCCCTCAGTCATGCGGTCTATGTTTCCAATGAAGCGTCAGCTAGCCTGTAATCTTCACTCCTTTGCAAAGCGTTAAAGGCACACAAATACTCTGCATTCCAAGTTTGGGTTAAAAGACGTGTTTCCCCTCTTATCATAAACACTAATATGTGCCTCCAACCGTCTCTGCACAATGTTTGAGATAAAGCTGTAGATAGAAGAGTGAATGCCAAATCATTGAGACCATAGGGATTCAGTACCTCTTGCAGCATAAGGGCGTCAGTTGCTAACCCTTTTTCTCCTGCGGCAGTAAATCAACACTTTACTAATCCTATCATGTTTGCACATTTAATCCCTAGGTCTGGTTGTTATGTTATAACCTTAATATGTGCAAGATAAAAATTTGGTTGAACAATAAAACATCATAAAATGTAGTGTTATGCCTCTGGCGCACCCACTAAGAGCGTTCGCCCCATGTTGACTGAGTCCTGCAGCGGCCCGGGTTCACATCCGACCTGCAGCGCTTTGCTGCATGTCATCCCCCATATCTCTCCCCCTTTCATGTCTATCCACTGTCAGTATATAACCAAGGGAAAAGCCCCCCCCCAAAAGTGTTATATGTAACATTGTAATGGTATTCATTTCTCATCACCTATCACCCATTGTTTTCTGTTTGAAATAATCTGTTAAAACGGTGAGTATTTGTACATCCAATCAAATAATCTTTTTATTTTTTACTATAAAGATTCCCTAAATCAACTGCATACAAACCTTTTTACAAGAGTAGAACAACTTCACTGATCACAAAGCTGATGTAATTGAAATGATTGACATGCATACACTTAGACCAACTCAACACTGCGACTTCTTCACAGTCTGATTGAATAAATAATCTGGCATGGTAATCATACTCTGTCAGCCAAGGTGAATCAGACAAGGTGCGTAGCACATAACGCCTTAAGCTTCACTATGCATATGCATGTTCCGGATGGCCGTGTTAATCTCTGTAGCCCTCTGCTGATTTGATGGTTGGATGACAAGGTTTCACAAAGGCTTTACCATGCTGTCACTTTTGATCTGAGGCTTGGTTTAATGGCTGCGGAATTGATTTTCTCACCCTAAATATCAGACTTAATATTCTAAATGCGTGCAGCAGATGGTGATTTTGACAGTGCTAGTGATCAGAATCTTTCCCATATTGGGTACCGCACAGAGAACAATATCAAGCTGCAGGCAGCCATAAACAATATTTAACTTTACATCTACCATCTGTGTTTGGCTGATGAAATAATGGCTGACAGCATAGACTATGTTCGTGGCTAACTCCTGCTGAAAAAAGAGACTCTTAGTGTAGTGGATGTGTGTGTGGTATCGCACAGATACCCCCCCCCCCCTTTTTTTGTGGCTGTCTAATGTAGAGACAAAGTGAGGAATTTGCCCCTTTGAGATGCTATTGTTTCATCATAGTCTCTGCTCTCTCAACACGATTTAGTCAAATTGTCAGCACGTTAAACTTGCTTTGGTCTGAACACCGCAACCTGTTGGAAGACTTCTTTTGATATTCTTTTGGCTTGAGGCTCTCGAGCGCATGTGTCCCGTTGTGATCATTTAAGCTTACTGTACATACCTGCGCATTTGCTACCCTGATAAATATGGGATTGGTAGGTTGACATATTTTTATGCTTTGAAGTGTACACATTACTTAACCTATGTTAGACTGACTACTTCAGTCTAACATAGGTTCAAGTAATGTGTAGACTTCAAAGCATAAAAATATGTCAACCTAGAAATGCCTTCATGCCTGTGAAGGGTAGACGACGTGATAAATAACTTGGAGTACATCTGTGATGTATGTTGTTGACTTTGGTAATCTCCAACACGCTCCAAAACCGATTACACTGTTAGCTCTGTGACTCACTCTATCTCACAATAACCTTCCATCTTTCAGTCAACACACACACACACACACACACACACACACACACACACACTCTCATTTAGTATTCAGTGCCCCGTCTCCAAAGAAAAGTATCTACAAAATGTGCATCCTCTTCTGTTGTCAGACTCGTCCTGAGAGTTAGCCAGTGACGACAGCAGAGAATGCGCAAGTTCAGAGATCAGGGTTGTTGTGATTGCATGAGCGTCCTTTAATCGTCTGGAGGACGGCGATGTTTGTACTCTTCCTGTTCCCAAACACATGGGTGGAAGGATGATTTCAATTTGCAGTGGCCTTGGAATACTCTCTCTCTCTGTTTCGCAGGCATGAAACTGTCCTTTTGTCAGTTTAGCTCTAATCCTATTCCGTTCACTACTTTCAGTTCTGCAGTTTACATCTCTACATCCCTACAATCTTTTGTACTGTACTATAATCCCAAAGAGTTTGAAAGACAGTAATGTTGAATAAAAGCAGAATAATAGGACATGTAGAAGCAGCACCGTAAATGAGCCTCTAGCAGATGAACTGCAGTTCAAAGCAAAGATGATTCCAGTGTGGCACCACATCACTGGTATAAGAAATTAATAAAACTTGAAGTAACAAAGTATACTTGTGCTTTGTTAGGGGTTTAAGAACACAACAGGACGTCACAGAAATGTCCCCCACTTTGCGCATCAGTCAAAAAATGCCTCATGAAGAGGGAAAAAAACATGTATGTTGCACTGGACTATAAGTTGCATTTATTTAAAAATTTACTTCACAAAATTCAATAACTGCAATGAATAGGTGGGCGGTATGTTAACGTACCACATTAACACTTATTCAGTTACACAACAGCATAAAGAACACACCTGGGAGGCAGTATAGGCTAAATTAACATAACAAAACCAGCGAGTCCAACAAGCAAGTTACCGGTAAGCAAGTTCACAAAGCTCCCGATCTTCTTCCACATCATTGAATCTACTGAATTCTTCATCCTCTCTGTTGCTTCTGAACAACTCAGCCAACTCTGGAGGAAGATGAGGCACAGTCTCCTCTTCTGCAGTGCTGATTTTTCCTTTTGGGGCATTTTGTTATTGTGTAGTCTTTCTCAGTTGTCTTTTTGAGTAAATGTTTTCGGTTCATTTTTTTTCAGCAGCATATAGTTAGCACAAGCCTAGAGTGCCCTCTTGCGTCCATAGACCGTAATGTTTACTCCTGGGTTCATGTCAGTCAGTATATTTTGAGATATAAGTCGCACCTGACCATAAGTCACAGGACTTGCCGAACTATGAAAAAAAGTGTAACTAATAGTACGGAAAATACGGTAATACTCCAACCTTACCGCTGCCTCACACGCTTTTTCTCTCCTCTATCTTCACTACAATCGTCTCCAACAATTCTGCTCCAAGAAATGGAACAGAAACTTCCAAGTGCAGAGAAGCAGAGTGGCCAGCAGTCTAACAGTGTCATTTTATCATTACACAAAAACAAAATGTCACTGGGTGGCCTTTTAATGACTCCTCCTCCCCAACCCCTATAGACCTAATGTTTTCAGCAACTGTGTTCAGGGGCCTTTATATACATAATCAGCCAATTCAGAAGACTGTTGCTCTTTGATCTTTCTACATACCTTCCTTACATCAAGTCATCATATATGATAGTAAACCTCAAGATCTTGGGGTTTTGGACTGAATCAAACCGGATATTTGAATACATCTTAGGCTGACGGAAAATAAAACATTGTCACTTTCTGACATTTAATGGAAAAACAAGCAACTGATTAATCAAGGGGAAAATCTGCAAATTGATTCATTCATGGTGTAATGACTGCTCTGTTAAAGTGCCCTTTTTATGAAAAAAACACTTTTCCTGGGATTTGGGGTGTTATTTTGTGCCTTTGGTGCTTCTCACACACACAAACTTGTAAAAAAACATCCATGCTGTTCTGAGTGAGATACAGGTTTCTGAATGTCCTCTGCTTTCAGTCTCCGGGTGAGCTGTTCAAACTCTGCACGGCTTGCACACACATGCATGCTAGTGTGTTCTCAATGGCAAAACACTGCTACAACACACACTAGTTCACCATTATCTAAAAAAAAAACTGCTCATAAGTCCCTGTTCTGCAGGTATTCCACAAGTGCGCTCTTGTTTCGAAGAGGTCTCCCAGCTAATCCTGCAAAAAAACATAGCTAGCTGATGTTATCATTACCAAGCTGCTGTGCATGTGCGACTCCCAACAAAGATAGAAAAGAAGTGAGATGTCTCTCTCTGTAGCTAAAACGGAGACCTAAACACACAAGGTGAAAACAGGCAATGTGCCAATATGATGTACAACAGAAAATGTGTTTTTAAAAAATAAAAATAAATAAAAATGAAACCATGTAAATCTATTCTTGTAAAACCTCAAAATACAAGTATGAACCTTAAAATGAGCATAATATGGGTGCTTTAAAGATTCTCCATCAGAATTTGGCTAGCAATGCCTGGATTGAAAGATTCCTCTGTGCCGCAGACCAGAGTCTTATGACCCAAAGGTCACAATTTCATGTACCACTGCAGCTCTTGTCTATCCCTGTGAAGTCAAAGTTAACAACCCTAAAGTTTTACATTTCTAATAAGTGCATACATAACTACTTTTAGAGTGGAGAATCAAATTTGGATATAAGCTAGTCCATGATTCCATAGTGTCCCTTATCGTGAAATGGGATTTGTAGGTTGTAAGTGCAACCACCTAACATTGTACTCCCACAGTCTTTTCACCCAAACTACATGCTAATGCTTGGTTTTTATTTTGCTCAGTTTGAAAATAGTGAATACTTTTCTTTACAAGCACTATAAATCGAATTTATCTGAACACCAGCATAGTTTGTGGAGAAGGTTTGCTGATCTTTTTATTTAAAAACGATGACAAAAAAGACTGCAACCACTTGCCTTGGAGTAGTGTAGCTTAACATTTTTTATTCTTATATGCACTCAGTTGTGCACAGTGTGTGAATGTCTTAGAGAAATCCAAGATCAGTGAGCTGTGATACTAAATGATTCTTATAGTTTTTCATTCCAGACACCCCACTGTTCTCCCATCTGTTCACACAGAGCTAATGTCACTATACCAGCACCCCACTAGGCAAATATACATTGTTATATAAACATGATACACTGAAGGCAAATATGCATTCTTTTGCACCAGGGCTGGAGGAATGTTTCATGCTGAAAGTTTGGGGGACAGGACAGCGCGCGCACACTATACTTGTGACGCACACACAGGGAAAGAGCAGCAGCACACAACAGATCAGGGCGACCTCTAGCTCACCCAGTAGGAGTGTTCGCCCCATGTAGGCAGAGTCCTGCAGCAGCCAGGGTTTGAACCCAACCTGCGGCCCTTTGCTGCATGTCACCCGCCCCCCCCCACCTCTCCCCTTTTCATGAATATCTAATGTAATGAATGGAAAAGCCCCCAAAATAATTTTAAAAATACATACAAAAGATTCCAACTAAAAATATTAAGGTGCTAATCTGTCTGCATAATGGCAATGCGCCATGGTACAAATGCAACTGGCTTTTAACCCTTGTGTAGTATTCAGCTCATATTGACCAATTTCTAATTTTTCACACTTCCATTTTTAATTGTGTTCTAGTAGAGACTGATTGCATTACCTAAACAGATATGTTCTCTTGATTGAAATTGAGAGAAGAAATTGACAAAGACGATATATTTGTTAATAGATCATGAAGTAAAATTGTTTTTTAAAACCCCAAATAAGTCCCAAGTCAATTTGACCCGAGGGGTACGAGAGAGTCCCAAAATTGAAGACAATACAAGGGTTAAAGAGAATGGGAGATAACACTCTGACTGGTTTATTGCATGTTACAGCCAACACACCCGAAGTACAACCCTTTTAAACCATGTGCCTGGCGCACAGACCCTATTATCCGGCGTCAAACAACATGCTCAACTGTGTGTTGGATATAAAGTATTGCCTTGAAAACCAAAAACCGGTAGGGCGTTAGTACGTTTTTAATGGAAGTGAAGCTGATTTTAATCATCTAAGTTTGTGGCCATGTGCCATATTTGTGTTTTACTGCTCCTGTTTGGTTCTGAGATACGAGATATGGCTGAGATATCAGATAAACAGTAATGAGCATTAACAGAGTCAAGGGTGAAGGAAACCAGTCCCACATCACATTTCTTGGTTGCTGTGCGTTCTAAATACCACACAAGAGGGTTGTGGGAGTTGTGTGAAAATTCACAGTTAGGTGCAAAAATTTGTTTTATAATGTGGACACTTCCCAATAAACAACATCCTTTTAAATGGAAGTATCCAAGATTGCAAAATTTGGTCTGGCTGGGAGCCGGTTGACCTGAGTTTGCTTGATAATGATCAGGTTGTAATGGGAAACTGAGTATACTTAATATAAATGTCTCTATTCTTCCAGTTCTTGAACAATGTTGTTTTCTGTCTGTGTTTAGTGCCACAGGTCGTTCCAGTTTGTGGACATAAAGAGAATCTGAATCCCAAACCAGTCGCTACGTTTCCCATCCCCCTTCATCTTCTCTTTCTCTGCCGCTCTTCTCTCCAACCGTCTTGACTTTCTCTGCCTCTTAACTTTTTGACTTTGTCAGCCTTTCCTTCTCTACCCTCCTGTATCATGTCTAATTATCTGAGTCAGTGCGTGTCTACGGGGAGCTCCTCAATACCTCCTCATCAAAGCCTCTGTTTGTGTTTGCTTGTTTATCTCTGGCTGCTATTCTAGGCGCTCTCCTGGAGCCCTGATGAGATACAAGCGTTCACTCCCTATGGAAGCTTATACTGTAAGCTGTCACTGCACCTCCAGTAATTCAAAACACTGCCAAAATGACTGCGAGTGGAACGTCCTCTGGTAGGAATCCTTAGTATCGTAGACTGGCTAACGCTACTGTTAGGGGATGCTAAGCCCGTGTTTTGGTTACCCCAAAAGAATTTAAAAGTTTGACTCCTTTTATTAAGCAGTTATAGGGGGGTCACACATTCTGACGGCTGCTACTTGTCCTATATGGTGACTTTTGAGGTACTGGCTATGTGATGACTCAAAATAACAAAATATCCACAAATGTCCACAGTAGTGTGACGGGATGAAATACTGTAATTACCCTAAAAGAATGTTTAGAAGTTTGACTCCTTTATTTATCATTTCAGAGAAAATGTACCTTAATATATTGTATTTGCTTTCAGATAAACATGTGTCACTATTCCTGAGGTGGTTAATATGGTCCCCAGCGGTTTGCTCTCTCATTAGGGAAAAATAACAAAATCATACAGCTTGCAGCCATGAATGTAACATATCAATGTTTACGCCGTTTGCACAGACACAGTTTTTCGCCGTGCATTGTCCACCACAGACGGGAAGACATTGTGCAGCGGCGGCCTCTCGGTCACAGTTCTGATGGGTCACAGCTTTCGGTGCAACACCGGCATTGCAAACGTGTTTGATGGATCCGAACAATAGTGTTACCAATCCTATTTTATTTTTTTTTTTAAATGCTGTAATGCTTTAATTGTGGTCATACAAAATAATCGTGATTATGTAAAAAAAAAATTGCAGTTAGACAATTATTTAATAATTGTTACAGGCCTAGTGTTCAAGTGTTTTTGGTGTTGGACAGATCTCTTTACACACCACACTGGATTGACACTGACGGGAAGATTAATGCTGCCATTGATTTTAAGGCTACAAATTCCAATAACAGTGTTTTTACTTTTATTATTCTTATCACAGTCTTTTTTTTTTAATGAAACCCACCCGGTGCAGCATTCCATGTGTGCTAAAAATAAGTGTTGTTTCTCTAGTGGGAGGTTTACTAAAGCAGAGTTATGGCTTGTGATGGCACTCTCTAATGACTGAGTTGCTGTGAGCTGGTTGCTATGTATGACTCTTGTCTATGCTCTCTCATGTGCCTTTTTAGGAGCTCAAATATTGTCCCATTTAGTGTCAGCTGCAGGCGAAAACAAACATTGCTTGTATTTATTCATGTTGCTATAGGCTGTGTCATGACCGACACGCAAGTCTTAATGGGGGTGTGGGGTGGAAAAGGTTTTGGTAAGGGTGTGGAGGATTGTGGGTCATGATTCACGAAGGCACGTACTGCCATGATGCTTGTCCAATTGCATGCTTCACAAAGAAGTCTGACCTTGTGTCGCCACTAATCAGCTGCCTCTATATCCTCTGATGTAGAACAGTGGGGACTCCAGGAGAAATACTGTTTGATTCTCTTTTTCACACACTCTTTAGACCAACCGGCAACTACATTTGCAAAGAATCCAAAAAATCAGGCCATGCAGCACAAAGAATGAATATTGCAACATAAGAAAATGCTAAATATGGTTTTATGAGAATTGCAGAGGATGTATCTGAAATAATGGCCTGGGAATAAATGGATACGATTCTTGTACTCATATTTGTTTAACCTCTGACCTCTAACCTTCAACCCTCTTGTATCACAGGTGCCGGGATGGATGAGACAGAGAAGTACAATCAGCGACTGAAGGCCATTGCTGTGAGTCCACACTCATTTATGCGTGTATAGACTAATCCTGGTAGAGAGTGCACCTACATTGCCGCAGAGGCCCAAGGTTCAAATCCGACGTGCGATGTCTTTCCCATTTCTCTCCACTTCCATGTCTAAGCTGTCAGTTAAAGCCGGAAATTCCAAAATAAATAATTATTAAAAACAAAGAAGAAACTTGATGTTCGGTTTAATAACTGCTGCCACAACCACCTCAAACTGACGTGAATGTCAAAGTCTAAAAGAAGTAGTTTGAAATTGTTAGTAAATAAGATTATCCTGAATGTGAAACGTTGTGTGCTGACTAACCCCGCAAAAATTGTTAGCTTATGATTAAAATCATCAACTATCATGAATTCTTCAATTTAAATCTGAGGAAATGCATAATTTAATCAAAAACATGCAACACCATTAAAGTCATATTTCAGCTGCTAAATTTAGTACCAACCTAGTAGTGTGACGGCTCACCATTGGTCATTTTGCTCTGTCTTTTTTTCAGTCTCACTTCGGTTCTGTGCATTTTCGGCAAGCTGCTTAGAATGTGAAAAATAACATGAGCATTTAATGGAGATTTATGAAAGTAAAATTCACTTCATGGAGCAATGGCTTGTGTCTTTTACATTCAATTAAAGCCGCTGGTAATACAGCACAGAAAAAAACGCTCAGCTGTCTGTTAAAACTGAAAAAAAGTTTTAGTATGACCTTAATTTTAATGGAAGTTGTTCACTACATTCTTAACATAACAATTTCTACATGATATCCTGGTCAGTCTCTTGCCAAAAAAGCTAAAAAAAAAGTAAAATCACCATCAAGTCAAGTGAGGTATCTACTACTTCAGATTTGACTTCACAGAGAAAAAGAGGATACAAAGTTAGCTCTCTGAGCTGTCCGTAACTCCTAAATAATATAGTGAGTGTTCATTGTGGTGAGCCAGGGTGTCCCTGGTCCCATGAAAACAATACCAGGTTCCCATGGGGACAGCTGCTCTGAGCATTATGGGATATAGAGTGTACCTGATGTCTATGGTGAGTGTGTCCTTGTGACAGATGGTTGACCAGGTGTCCCCATTTTACTTTTTCAGTGATGTTTTGTTCACTGCCGTCTCTTCCCTTTCTTTGTTTCTGTTCATTAATTTACATAACAGCTTGTTTATATGTATATGACTGCTGATCCGCCGAGTTTCTCCATCTTTCTCTTCATTTGAATAGCATTGTACTCTCCTTGCTCTTACTCCCTCTCTACCATAAACTACCAATATGTCCACATTAATTCTCTTTTTTTTTTGTGCATTTTCTCTCCTACCATCCTTTTGTCCTTCAGGAGAAGCGTCGGCTGCAGGAGGAGCAGGAGAGAGCCAGGAGAGACATGGAGGATGAGAAGCTCAGACTACAGCAACTCAAGGTCTGACATACATACACAGGATGATCTAACTCGTCTCATTAGTTCACAAACACACACACGCAGTCTTAATTTCACTCAGCCCAAATCCTCTGGAGACTCATTTCAGTCTGATAGCAGGATAGCCCCAAAATGTACACACACACACACACACACACACACACACACACACACACACACACACACACACACACACACCAACCTGCCACACTTCCTGGTTCTGCCAGTGTCTTGCAAGGTTAGAGGCAAGCCTTCCTTTGCTGAAATCAGTTTTTATGTGAGTGTTTACACACTCTGCATGTCACAGAGCTGTTCTATTGTTTTCACATCATTTCCAGACTGGCGTTCCTACTTCCTACTCCACTGTTGCACTGCCTCGCAGGCCTGGGGCACATTCCTCAAATTGTTTGAAATCTGTGCAGCGTGTCTTTGTGTGCAAGCGGGTATGCGTGTGTGTGCCCATGTGGTCATGCAGAAGAATATTTACAATATGCTCACCTTATTTACGTGTTTGTGCATCGTGCTCCAAATGTGAATTTACATCTATATAGTCATGTTGCAAAAGGCTTGATAGAATAATTTAAAATCATTATGTTAAGGCTTGCTCCGTGATATCGTCATAGCTTTCAGAACATTCATTAGCTTTGACATTGCCTCTAGCTAACCCCAGGGTAGATGTAAGGATGTAATGGGTGGGAGCAGCAACTTATACACAGCTCCTGACCTGCACGCAAGTTTAGAGAGGACTGTGTCCAGTCAGCCAAAGGTGCAGGGAGGTGAACAGAGCAAGGCTTGTTCTGTGCTGCAGGAAAAAACACAGAGATGGTTTTGTGACGCTTATAGTTAAGTAGGTAACTACTGGCTAACAGTTGCCAGATATTGGAAACATTGGGCCATATGCTGGAGGAGAGTATGGGTTTTCAGATGTTTCAGTTTTCACCTCAGTAGTAGAAGTAAGAAGCTTGCAGAAACCACTTGGCTGTACGCAGTAAGAGAAAGTATAGCTGCTGTGAGTACTTTGTACCAGATTTTATTGCACTTATTATAATAAGTGATAATCTTGGCAATTTCATATATTAGATTTACTACAGTAAAAGTTCCCTGCAGACAAACTCTGTTTATTTTCACTTGTCAGGGTCAGTTGCAGACCAGTGTTTCTAGAGCTGGCAAGAATTTACTGTCCGGCTCAAGGGCACTTTACCTGTGCAGATGCTTATTGAACCAAGGTCAACTGGTTGCAACATGGCTGCCATACCTACATGACCCTGCAGTCCCGGTTATTAGTCCTGTCATACAGGGGAACACAAATGTGTTTAAGTGAAAAATGTGTCTCTTTCTCCTAAGAAAACAAAACAGTTTCCAAAAATCTGCATTAAATATCTTTTATGTCCTGAAAAAGAGCAACTCACTAAAAGTAAATGACACAATATTATACTTATATTCTTTTGGAGAAAAAAAAGAGTAATTTTTCCACCTTTTGATGGTTAAAAAAATTACATCAATACGGCTAGCACTAATTAGTTCAGGTGAAATAAAACTGTTTTACTCTAAAAACAATATAAAATCAATTATAGCTTTTGCATTTTGAGATGGACTATCAGGATTGCATTAGAAAATGTTAGCAGTGGGCATCTTCACTGGGCCATGTCTATTTACTGGAGTGGTGAAGGAATAAGATGAGAGTAAAACGCGCACACATATGCTATACATATATATCTCTATTTCCATTTCTTTCTGTTGTATAGCTGAGATTAAGACTGGTAAGATGGTCTCACAGGTTTTTCTCATTCTCCCCTATTACACTTTTGCATCCCCATAACCTTCCCCATCTCAATTTCTCAGTCTTGTCATGTCATTGTTCTTTACATCTCTCTTTTTCTTAGGCTGTGTCTGAAATCACAGCCTCAATCACTCATTTACTATTCCTCACAAATAGTGTAGTAGTAATTTATCTATATTGAGATTTACATTTTTGAGTCATCTTCATTTTTCATTGTAACCAATAAGTGTAATGTGGCATTACTGTTATTTTTGTATCTATGCAGCATATTGCACTTTGGCTTTGTAAGTAAACAGTAAGCTATGTCCTAATTCCATATTATGTACACACTCTAAGCAGGATATGTAGTGAGTTTACAATAGAAAAGTGACAAATATAATATATAATGATAAATATATATTCAAAACAGTCACTATTCATACAAATTTACTGCTGATGTGCATGTTATTTCCACAAAGACCCGTGTACAAAAGAAATGAAACACGTGCTTAAAGTTGAAAAAACATTGAGATTTATCCTTTAGTTTAATGGCAGGGGCAGATGTTGGATTGATAACGTGATTTGTTGACTTGTTGCAAAAGTGGTACTACAGTATAAAGATTAGTAGCTATACACAGTATAAAGTTTTGTTTTTATCAGAAGAGAAGACACATGTTTCCATTTCTTTTCTTTTTTTTTACATTTCAATATTTTTCACGACAAAACATATTGATTAAATTTAACTGGACGGGCCAGTGAGTAAAGTGGGCTGACCGGTGCCGCCCTGGCCCATTACTGACTACGTGTCTGCTTTGGACACTCAAATAATATGGTGGATGGTAAATAAAGTGCCTATCGCTACATATTTACAGTCTACGCAGTAACCTCAGCCTGACTGTACACGATCCGTGCTGCGTGCACGATCCGTCCTGCGCATACGCAAGATGTTCGTGCATGCGCAGATGATAATCATGATGTACGAGGGTTTATGACACTGCACGATCTGTTCCCCGTAGACAGTTAAATCCCATAGTGGCGGTCTGCCGTTAGCCTCCACCAAAAAGCTAACCTTAGTTTAACTAACAGCTAATTCGGCTAACCACTAGCTGAGAAAGCGTGTAAAAGACCCTCAGAACTGAAAATAACCGTCAGTTCTACTTTACTTGTGTTCATGTTAAATACGTTATTTTAGACGGAATCAAGCTGTCAGCTAGCCCTTAGCCGAAACAGCTGTTAGCTAAACTAGCGTCAGCTAGCAGTTAGCTTGTTGTCTGCACAGATCCGGATACGGTTCGATATGTCATAGTTGTAGTGGTCAGCCGTTAGCCTCATGGATGTATTAAGAGAATGGTGATCCTTCACAGGGTAGCTAACGCTAGTTTAGCTAACAGCTATTTTGGCTAACCGCTTGTTGACAGCTTGATTCAGTCTAAAATAACGTTACTCAAACTAAACAGTGGGAAAAGCAGGAGAGAGGAGAGCCTTACCCCCTTGGTTGTAAATCGTCGTACATCATGAATTTATCACCATTAGCATTATTGTCTTTGACAAGTGTAGGACGGATTGTGCATGCAGCACAGATCGTGTACCGACACGAACAACAGTTAGCTTACATTGTAGGCTTACCATTGTAAAAAGCGGGAAAATGTAGAGCAAGGCGGTCATTACAGCGACCCCGACAGGGGGGGACACCTCTCATTTCTTCTCACCATTCTGCCACCAGCAGTTAGTTTCAGTTGAACATTCTGTTGCTAGTAGCAACCAGTACTGGCACAGTTGGATAGCGTTAGCAGTTGGAGTTAACTGAGATTGTTAGCTTTATCTACCACTCTGTGAACAAGCAAATATTGACAGGCATCTTTTATCTTCTAAAAACATACCCTTTTTGGACCATTACTTGTAGGTAATCAATTTATTACAGCTTTTCTGTGACTGTTGTTTTGATTCTAGTTTTTAAAGGAATTATTCTGGTCAACTAGCTAGCTAGTTAGCTACTGTAGCTAAGTGCTTACCAGTCTAGCCATATCATACTTAGCTAGCTACTAAGCTAGAGTTAGCTGTCCATTGCTTCATCGTTTTAGTTTGGTTTATGTTAATTTACTGTTGATTGCTTGAGGTAATACTTAGTTTCTGATTTGTAACCAGAGCTTGATCTGTAAATCGGCAGCCTGATAATGTTGACCTGATATGACCTTATAGATATATCTAAAGGTGAAAATGGTGCTGGGGTACTCTGGAAAATTAGTATAATAACTGAAGATGCTTTTACATTCAGATTGTGTTAAATTAAATCAATCTTACTCAAGTGCATTTCATGCATGGTACAATAATGGAGGATATTCTGGTAGAATCAAGAGCCAGATGCTTATCATATGCAATTTTATATCTTTGTATTGATACGTTTATCGTGCTATATTAGGTTTTCTGAGAAATCAATAGATTCAACAGTTTATGAATAATATCACCAACCAGGGCTGTCTGTTTTGGCTTATCCAACAAATTAAGCACCAAATCACAAAAATCCATCACAGTGATGACAAGAACATACAAATCCGTTATTGCCAATAAGCACTTTTACTCATTGATTTGCAGTGCTGCTCACAATGTTCTGATACAACCAGAGATATTAGAGGTATTGCTACTGTGGTAAAACGGAGCTGTATAGCTAAATGTGTGACTTTCGACAGATTAATATCATCTGAATATACTGTCTCAACATCATGTTCCTCTTCCTCACCTCCTCTTTCTTACTCCAGAGGAAGTCTCTCAGGGACCAGTGGCTAATGGAGGGAGTTCCCTTGTCCCCGACATCCCAGAGCCCCCGCTCCCCTCTTTGGGGCGACCAGGAGAATGAAAAGCACATTGAGAAGTACTCTCTCTCTCTCTGTTTCTCTGTCTCTCTGTCTGTCTGTGTGTTTCCTTTTTCTATTTTGGTTTTGTTCAGTACAGAGATTTAGAGGGGGATCCTACCTGCACACTTGCCACAGACAGGGCTAGACTTTTATTTATTGCAGTGGACAGTGTTGTCCGTGAGGCCTACACTTCAAGATCCCAGTGTTATTATTGACAAGGTCTGCAGCTCTGCTATACTTTTCAAGAAGACTCCTCACACACACCACACATGGCCTCTAGGGGAATTTAAACGTGCCTACTGTAGTGTTGCTTATATCCTAAAATAAGGCTATAATCATATTTAAGCATCACATTAAAACAAACTAAGAGTGTAATTTTTTTTTTTTTTTTTATGTGTATGCATATATTTCAGGTTGCAGTCAGAGAGTCAGCAGTTGGAAGAGGGGGATGAGAAGCTGAATGAACAGATGGAGCATGGCCAAACAGTGAGGAACACACACACACACACACACACACACACACACACACACACACACACACACACACACACACACACACACAAAAGCACCCCTCATTCTTTTGAACAAAAAGGGGTTTGGAATATGTGTTGAGCAAGCTTGCTCCATCATCTTCCATTATGCAGAAAAGACTTCTGTCAGTTGTTTTTTTCAATGAATAATTCATTTCCTCTCTTAATGTACCTTTGATGTAGCACCTCTTTTTCGAAAGCAGGAACTTTGTGAATGTAAGCAGGCGTGTTACATAAACAATTCAGCACTTGATCCACTCTGGAATATTCTTTTGACTCAGGCCAAGCGCAAATGTGTTTACTTCACCTCGCTGAAGGTCTTCATTGTAGAACATAGGAGTTGTCCCTCCTTTCCTGCCGTCCACTAAAGGGTCTATTTAATGAAGTGTTTCATAGTTATCATATATTCATCTTAATCTTGCCTGTTTGAGTTTAACTCGCATCAACTGGAGACATAAACAGAAGACCCTATTTCTTTTTTTTAGCTTTACCAGCCAGTGATGAAGGCGAATACACTGCCAGCAAAGCTTTGGTTTAGTGGGCAGACTGAGAGTGAGTGACAGCTAATAGCTGGCAACTCAAACTGATTTCTTTTTTTCTTTTTTTATCACCTTGTTTGCCTAATGATTTCTGATGAGATAAGGGGTATGATAATGTTCAGGTCCTTAGAAAAGCTAGCTGTTAACTGTAAAAAGTGCAGACATATACATAATCAGTATTTATCTATATACATAATCAGATGTAGTTAAGTGCATGCTACACCATACTGTGGAAAGAGGTCAACCTTTCAGAGGGCAGGTAAGGCTTTTCAACTCAATCACTCCCCCTTGTGACCAAGCCACATGTCATGGTCATTTAACATCACATCACAAACTCATTACTGTCATCCATCTGAGAGTTCACAGTGGACACATCAACTATTTTAGTACAGTCTGTGCTGTTAAGAGTGTAGGATAAAA
The DNA here is from genome assembly GCF_013103735.1 of Etheostoma cragini. NCBI lineage: Eukaryota > Metazoa > Chordata > Actinopteri > Perciformes > Percidae > Etheostoma > Etheostoma cragini. The sequence continues at coordinate 18,229,018 of NC_048408.1, forward strand.
ACTTATTTAAATGACATGAGGAAAAATATTCTGCATTGTCTTTCTTTAAAGCTTTAGTGATGTGGATGTGCCAGTATTTGCTTTTCATTGTTTTGATTGTCTTTTTCTGTTCCATTCAAAATACACTAGATGTTCAGGCAACACAACATAAACAGTTTCACCATTTGAATCACAGTAAATTACAATCCCTCCACTATCCCTCTTACAGGAGGCAGTGAAAGTGGCTGAGGCTGGAGAAGGTAAGTGAGATTAAATGAACCTTTTGATACAGAAAAATGTTAAATTAACAGTGGACATTTTAGAAAATTGCATTTCCAATAGCTTTTTACCGAAGAAAGCAATACACCGGTGCAAATTATACACTGTATGAGAGCTAACATGAGCATTTTCAAGCAATTTGACAAGCTCAGTGTAAGGAGGAGTGCAGAACAAAGCATTGCTGTTGTCGATCTGAACGCCTTTTTTAACACTGTGTTCTGTCCAATATCTGTCAACCCTGTAACACTTTAACGTGTTAAAACCCCTGCTTTTCAAGCTACCACCACAGCTGCGCTTCTAATGCTACTCTTACTTACTTACATCAGTACCGTTTGAGTAGATTTCATTTGTTTAATGCTTTGACTGCTTCCCATTGTTTTCTCATTGCTTGCAATGATGAAAATAAGTTGTATACCACCCAAAAAAGGGGTTGGTTAGGATTTTGTCAGCTTTTAATGTTGCACCTGTGCATCAATATAATCACAAGATGAGTTCTCCAAAGAAGCACACGTGTGTTGATTAAGCCACATTGTAATTTTGTCTTCAGTGTAGACCTCATGATACAGTTACAACTTAGTTTGAATATTTTAATTTAAAGGTACAGTAGAGGTAATGGTATAATTTTCAGGGAAATCAGTACTCCTTCCTTCATGGTTTCTATACTGCGTGTCTGACTGAAAAACACTGCTGCCTGCAATAAATACACATTTGTTTTCTTTGTTTCATCAGAAATGGTTTTGCAGAATGGAGAAAACAATGCAGTAGGATCGGGTGGGTATGGAGTGGACTTGTGTCACAAAATGCACACAGACATAAGCAATATTCTCATGAAGCTCATGTGCGGAACGCAAACCCCAATTAACGTGAAGAGAATCCTGCACACATTAAATAACGTCTATATTCTTATTGATTTAAACATCCCATCTCGTCTCATCACTTTGAACCTAAAAATCCTAAATTCTCCTTTTCACTCTTCCTCTTAATTCTAATCACCATCTTACCACAACCCCTCAAAGACCATAAAATCCCTATAGAAATATGTCTATATGTCATACCTGTTACATCACAAAAACTTTATACATGGTGTGAGGAATATGTACCCATGCTGAAGGAGATTGTGCATATGAATGTATGCTAATAGGGACTCAAGTGCATAACTTGCATACTTGGAGGGCAGCGTGTATGTAGACAGCTGCTGAGATGGACAAGAGAGTTCTGAAAAGGAAATTGAGCCATCCATTTGTATTTAAATCCTCTAGCATTTATAACTTTAGACTGCTCATGACAGTACAAAAAATACCCACTTGCATTAAGTTATTACAATCTGCTCTGTAACAAATAGAAGGCTTTGTTCATTATGAGACACTTTATGGCCTGGATTTAAAACTTTATAAGTAAGCTGCATTTTATATTAGATCAGAGGTGAGACACTTTTCTGTTATTGCATTAAGATTCGTCGCTGGCAGACCTTTTTGTTTACTCCATACATACAATACATAAAGTAGCTCTATTGAGCACAGACATATTTCAATCATTTTCATAATTTCAATCAAGTTACGGTGCATCGACACCATTTACAATTCAAGCTAATAATCAGTGTAAATGACGGCGAGGCAGGCCGATTGCAAATTCACTCAACATCATTCAAATGTATGAACGCCACTGAGCACTCCATTTTCTTATTAATGCAATTCCTCAGATAGCTCCTTTTTTACTCACAGTGATTTTTTTATTTGATGTTGGTTTCTTTGTTTTGTTCTTTCAAAAACAACTGAAGATAAAGTAAAGACAACCCAAAGCGCACGACTGGATGAAACCGCAGCTGTCCTTACCAATGGTGCAGGAGACTTAAAAGCAGACCCCAATCACAACACTACCACCACCAACGGACCCGCTTCAGCCTCCGAGGGTGTTATTAGGCTGACACTGGAGCCCGAGTTAACCCTGGGTGTTTTTGAGGAAGAGCCTGGTCGGCTTCTAAATGTCAACATTAATGGGGAGGAGGACGAAGGGACTGTGGTGATGAGAGCAGAATGTGTGATCATCAATGATGAAGGGGATGATGTACTTGAGGATCTTGCACCACAGGAAGATCAGAAGGAGACCATGCAGTCAGAGGAAACCCCTCGGCCAAATCCAGAAGGAGGCCAAGATGGAGGGGAGGCTGTGGAGGAGGTAGAAAGAACCGAAGCCGGTCCAGAATCTTTCACACAACCAGAGAAGAGTGAGGCAACCGAAAGCATTGCTGAGGCACCACCAGCAACTGGAGACGGGGATGTGCAGGGTGGCGCGGAGACGAACCAAAATGGAGATCTCGAAACAAAAAGTGAAGGACCGCACAGGCAACGGGAAGACCAAACCTCTGTGCAGGTGCAGTCCCCAGCCTCTGCTCTAGAGGGCACTGCAGTGGTTTTGTTGCCAGTCTACTCTAAGGTGCAACCCTCTGTCACCCTCGAGCTAGAGGCTGAGGCTGAAGCTGAGGCAGCATTAAAAGTCCAAGAGCCTGCCCCTCTGCCTGGCCAATTCCAGGAGGTGTCCCTGGTCGATCCCCAGGAGATCCAGAGGACAGAAGCAAGGCTGGAGGAGGAGACGGAGCCCCTTCTGTCCCAGGCCAAAGCCCCCGACACCCAAGCAAAGCCAGCAGCAGCTGCCTGCACAGAGACACAGAGCCCGGCCAGGGCTAGCCAGGGAGAGGAGACCCAGGCACCCAAACACAAAACCTGCCAGTGCTGCTCTGTCATGTAAATGCCCTCTCTGTACGTTCATTACCACTCTCCCTTTGTACTCTGTCCCTCTGCTCTTCATTTCATAACACACTCCTTCCCTCATCTCCCTGTTTTATGCACCCACCCTTTTTCTGTCTACAAGCAACTTCATTTTCCTCCCCTACTCTCTGTCCTCATTTGTTGTATTCATCTTGTATCCCCCTCTTAAATTTGGATAATCCAAAGGAAGTGAGCTCTCGACTCCAACATAAAAGACCGGGAGGGGGGGGGGGGCATGGACTGGACTTGTCATTGTTTAAGTGCCTCAAGGAGCTCTCCACCCAGAGCTATACTTTTACACATTTTTTTTTTCTCAAACAATGTGGACCAAAATGAGTGTGGGTTTTTGGGAGGTTGTTTGATTTAATTTTCCTGATTAGCAGATGAGCCAGCCAATCTACATAGGATCATAAAACCCACATATTAAAGATGTATTTTAAACTGTTCTACACGTATAATTCCTTGGGTAGTATTCATAATCTAAATATGAGATTCAATGTCCAAAGATCTGAAAAGGTTCAGAGGTTTTTCTTCAAATTGAATGACGCTATAACGCTGAATTAATTTTTGATTTTGGACTTTCGTGAGAGATGCTTTTAATCCAAGTATAGGGCCTGAACATTTTATTCACTCTGTTTTAGGTTTTGACAATACACAGACTGAGGGTATGAAATGGCCTTTTTTATAAACCACTGAATATTTGGTGGGATGTTGTCAGATTTAAAAGATAATCTATTTTAAAATGCCTGACCGTATGCATTTGATATTTTTATCAGATGTGCTTTTGAAAGAGGTGTTCGAGGGCTCCTGACATAGCTCTGTGCATGGCTGTATTAACTGTATACAAAACCGTGGAATTGAGTGTCTGACATGTCAGCTTTGAAATGATTGATTAATGGTTTAATGATTAAACTGACATTTGTGATACATTGCTTGATGTACTTGATGTTCCTCCGGTTTCTGTTCCTCAAACAGTGAATTTGTCCCAAAACAACATTGCTTCATACAAAACAAACACACTAGATAATGTTTAACCATTCACTTCATAATGTTATTTATTTGCAATTTCCTCTGTCAGGGCAGGGGAGAGGAAGTCTGCAGTTACCCTCAGACAACTGGTATTTATCTATCCATGCAGCTTTAGTTGTGGTAAATGTCCCCCTGAAGGAAAAAAGAGAACAAACATAGGCTAATGTCCATGAGACATTCTGCATTTCTCAATAATCCTCCACTTACACAACTGCATGAGTGTCAAAGCCGCCTGAGCTCCCAGCGGTGTCTCCACCTGCTCTTGTACAATAGTAGTTCCACTGCTAACAGCACAGCCGTCTCAAGGACCACACCGAAGCCTGCGTTGCTGGGGAAGGGGATGCTGCAATGGGGTCTGGAACTCAGAAAATAAGTCCTGCTGAGCTGAGAGCTATCAGGGGCTCCTATCCAACAGCAATTGTTTTTGTTTTTTTTTAGTGAACCATTGCAAGAGGAGCCACTACCTTTTTGATATATATTTTAATTTTTTTTTTAAACAAATTCAATGTGTTTATTTTTTTTCTCATACTCAGGCTTTGAACATAACTGATCATTTTCTTTAGTGAAGAAAAAGGCAAATTCTTTCAAATAAAATTATTTCTAAGGCAATTTGCAACAAACTGAACAAAACAATTAGGTCTTCCTGCCTGTATTTGCAGATGATACATTTGTAGATCCGTAGTTTCATAAAAGCAATGCATCTAAAAGGAGAGATTGTGTGTACTGTTGCAAAGATAATACTAGTGTTTTGGCTGTTGAGTCGGCAAAGGCATAGTAACACCACATTCACTGAATTAATTCACTAAAAAAAACAAAAATCCTAAAAATTGCCCTTTGCATGGGGCATGGGGGTGCCATCCAGGACATTGAATTAACACCCGCCCACCTGCCAAATGCTGGTGAATTTTGCAATTGGCGGGTAACACTGTCAATCTACGTGCTACGTCGGCTGGTAGCCAATGAACATTAAGTGGTTCAGACGCGTAACTATCGGTAATTAGGGTACGCAGTTGCTTACTGGCCCAAAAAAAAAAAAAAAGTTGCTTACGTCCCCTGACCAATCAGGGGCCCGAATCGCTTGAATACTTTGATTGACAGCCTGGGGCCTCCTATTGCATTTTCATTTTCACTCACGCCAATCCCAGCAGTCCCACGTGCAGCCACTGACCAAGCGGGAGTGAGAACGAGTCAAACTCACTTCCGTGTTTCTGATATGAAGACGATTCACTATAAAGTCGTTGAAAGTTGCTGCTGCTTCAATTCTGTCGGCTCTCTGCAGCTGGCGGGGCTGCTGCTCTATATTTGATATAAACTCTTCTTTTTTTTTTTTAAATATGCCTGATGCAAACCCCACAGATGTAAACAAAAGAAATAAGTTTTGAATTTTAAAAAAAATTACTGAAACAAATATTTCCCTTATAATGAACTGGCTTCATCTTAACTAATACTACTACTTACTAATAATTTCATTTTCTTATTAAATTCAATCTGGGAAGGTACAAATATTTTCAATACACCACTCTTTGTGAGGGGTCAGAATAAAGCAGATTATACAGTATAGCCAGTAATAAACTTACCAGTCTTCTGTTTATTTTTATTTCTATAAGAAATGTTAGTTTTCAAGAAATTTCCATGTAGGACATTTTGACATGTCACGTCAGATAACGTACAGATGTGACATAATAAACTTTTTTCAGCATATTTGCACAACTCTCCTACAGAACGGTCTGTTATGTTCAGAGACGGTGCAGGTAGGCTTGTAACGAATTAAGAGTTTCAAATTTGAAAATCACATTTGACCTAATACAGATATACAGTTTGATATAGTTAAATATTGCATGCCGGCACTAATCTCCAGACTTTAACAACCAAGAACTTGCTGTATGCTAAACAAAATACAAAGCACATTTAAATACTGTTTCAATATAATATAGGTGCAGAACTTAAATCCAGAGAAAGTAAAAGAGACAAAACATTTTATTGATTGGATTTAATTAAAATAATTAAAAAGTATAAAATTGTAAGTATGTATGTTTATATTTACAGTATACGTATGTCCATGTGTGTAGCCAACTTGTAAGAAAGGACTAGGGAATGATATCTGTCTTTGTGTATGTTCAAGGTGTTTAATTAAATATGTATATGAATATGTATGTAAATATGTTATATATTTTTAAAATGTGTTCACTCAAATTTTTTGTTCACACTAAATGATCAAAAATACTCTTCTACTTCAGATAAAGCACACATCTTTGATCTATGTTTTAATTATGCTTTGTCAAGGTTTTCTGGAATATTTCCATAGAATAGTCAGGTGGAGCAGGCACTCTGCACCGTGGCATTGCCAGTGTTGCCAAACTGGAGGTTTCTGATCCAACTCAGTATATGTACACACAGAAAAACAGGGAGTACACATCCTTACCTCCTTCATGTACAATACAACAGTTCATATGTTTTGTTAGTCTACATACATATAATTTGTGTGCTTGCTTTCATTAAGGGAATTCTTCATTTCCAGATCAGTGTCTCAGACAGCTCAATGTGAAAATGAATTTCAAATCAGAAAATCAACTCTAACCTGACAAAGGGATAATCTATTATAATTTGATTGAGTTTGAACCAGTTATTATCTTAATACTTCAGTCCTCCAGGGACTCAGATGTGTATTGATCACTATAAGTTTAATAAAAATACCATCAAAAAGTGAGTGTACGCAGCTTGCATTCACAGACCACATACTGTTAATTTCTTCTTCTTCTGGCATTCTATCACAAACATGAATTTTACATAATCTCACTATGTACCCACAACAGTGCCAACTAGTAAAACTGTACAAACAAAAAAATAGTGACCGTTCTCAAAACAGTCATTCATTTCACAATCATAGAGTCCACTGGGAAAAAAAGAGACTCTACTCTCTGGTATTTCCTGTATTATGAAACTGGAATTTTCTGAAATAACTACAAAAGCAGCCAGATGTCTTTACCAGCCACATTCTCTGTTAAACACAACAGTGTGACTGACAGTGACTGCCCTCAGACAATACAATGTTTTGTGCTGTGTGTGCCATCACTCTTCTCTGTTTGGTATCTGGGAGCCATTCAGCTCCCCTGCCCTGCGAAGTCTTGGTCCGGCCTTTCGATCAACTGGATCCGGGTCGTTTGGAGGGAAGATGGGCCATGGTTGCAGGCACTCTGAGCGATCTCCCGTACCTAGAACGATTCAAACAAAGAGACAGTGCCACCGTTAACTTCTCCAGCAACACCAGTGACCCTAGCATTTCCTACTCCAGCAGCATCCATTTTAATAACAAATGCCTGTACCATTCCTACAACATCTCCCTGGAAGGCAGCAGCTTCACCTACGATGGGACAGATAAAAGCAACCTCAACGGAACCTTTGTTCACACGTCCTGTCAAGACTGTGTGCTGATGCGCATGAACATTGAGTCTGGGAAGCGGCAGCACTTTTACCTGTTCAGCAGGAGGAGACAGCTGGAGCAGAAGGAGATGGAGGAGTTCAGAGCTCAGGTGGAGTGTCTGAACATGCCTCCACCTGCTGTGATGGATCCTACCAAGGAGCTTTGTCCAGAACAGACGGCCGGTGATCCAGCAGCCAACAGGAGAGAAAAAAATTGAGAGAAAATTAAAAAGACAAGTAGTCCTATATAGTTTTGATAACATGTACTATATGTCACCATCTGTGGATGTATTGTGGAGATGTTAAATTGCCTTTTCTTTTGTTTCTGATTGCACAACTAAATGGCATAAAAATGACTTGATTTGATAGATTTATACTAGTTATGTAATTGACATAATACAGTGGAGGTTACCAAATGGAAACCATCATGTCTTGTATTTCTATACACATCTACATTACATATACCTTTAAACTGGTTATAAATGCATTTAAGATGGTTCTTTTTGAAGATCGTTTGAAGATACTTTGAGCATGATAAATGGCAAAAAATGGGCAAGATAAATAAAGATGGAGCTGTTGTCATTACGTTTTGGAATTCCAATTTGAATCATTCAAATTCATTTCTTAAACAGGGACCTTTGTTACCTGAGAGTGAACTGGAAGGCATCACTTTGTCATTTTCTCCCTCTGGTCACTGTTGCTACCCCTGTCAACCTCACCATTATTGCACAGCACATTATGCTGTTTACGATGATACTGTACCAGGGGCGGACTTCCCAAACAAAAATCTTTGTAAGTTTTAAAACAACATTTAATTCTTCAATTTTACTTAGCAATAAACAGAAGCAGGCTTATCATTTCTAGCCAACAACAGTGGACACGACTATTTTTATTCAGACAGACTGCGTTTTCTCATTTCATTTCCGTGGCATGAGAGTTTCACTTTATGAGGTTTTTTTGACATTAATATGAGTTCCCACAGCCTGCCTACGACCCCCCAGTGGCTAGAAATGGTGATAGGTGTAAACCGAGCCCTGGGTATGCTGCTCTACCTTTGAGTAAATGAAAGCTAAGAAGGGCCGATCTGGAATCGGGCCCCTTATGCCCCCCCCCCCCCCCTTCTCCTCAAAAGCTATGGACTCAGAAATGGAACATACTTAGAAAAGCCCATTGTAGGACTGGCTCTAGTGGCTGTAATTCTGCACCAAGACTGAATATTGGGAAAGAGACTTCAGATATGGTATTAGGGGACCACTAAGGCCTGTTTAAAAGCATCAAAAGAGCACCATGTCATGGGACCTTTAATAATTAACAAATCACACCGTTTTGGTACGTTGTTAGTGTCATTAGTGTGCCTTTCCAATTTAAAATGTCAGCTGTGAAAAAGCTTTTGCCTCTATTTTTTCCAACGGCTATACGACAGTGGTCAAAACTGAAGCCACATGTGCAAACTCTAAATACATTCTGCATTCCCAACAGTTACCTAAACAAATCACCTAAACAACACAACTCTTCACACAGGTCTCAGAACAGGCTCAGTGCAGCAAAACACTATAAACAATCCTTATTGAGACGACACACGCCGTTTTCACTCTTTTGAAGTGAGAGACACAGTGAGCAAGCATGCACAATACAAGAATTCTGAAACTATATCAGCTAAATGGAACCCAGCCCTCAATACACTTGTGCTTTTCCTACTGTGACATGTCAAAATGAAAAATGATGAAACATCATGTAAAACCCTGATTATTAAAAATCAACCAACAGTTGTATGATCAGTGTATTCTCAGAGTTTGAATCTAAATAGAAAATTAGAAACACAAAAGTAATGGTTTTATTATATTAATAACACAAGAAACAAAGTGAACCCACAACAATGCAGAGTGAAAGAATCAATAAGTAAACCTCTAGTGTAAACTCAAACATTCTTTCATTTCACAATCACAGAAGAAAGAGGGACTCTGGTCTCTGGTGTTTTCTGTATTGTGAAACTGGTGTTTTGTAAGACACCTATAAAGTAGCCAGATCTCTTTACCGGTTGGTCACATTCTCCATTGAACACAACAGTGTTACTGACAGAGGTTTCCCAGTTACCGCCTTCAAAAAACACTATGTTTTTCACTGTGGGCACCACCGTTCTCCTATACCTGATGTCTGTGAGCCATTCAGTCCCTCTGCCCTGTGAAGTCTTGGTCCGGCCTTTGGATCAACTGGATCCTCGTCATTTGGAGGGAAGGTGGGCTATGGTCGCAGCCAGTCTGAGTCAGCGACCATTAATGGAGCGATTAAGAAGCAGAGAAAGTGCCACGGCTGACTTCTCCAGCAACACCACCAGTGAAACCAACATCTCCTTAAGTCGCAGCATGCGTTTGGATAAAAAGTGTCATTATGTATCTTACAACGTCTCGCTGGAGGGCAGCCGCTTCACCTTCGGCAATGGCAACGATACCACAACCTTCATCTATACAGCCTGTCATGACTGCATACTATTGAGCTTTGATGTGGCGTCTGGGAAGCGGCAGCACTTTTACCTGTACAGCAGGAGGAGACAGCTGGAGCAGAAGGAGATGGAGGAGTTCAGAGCTCAGGTGGAGTGTCTGAACATGCCTCCACCTGTTGTGATGGATCCTACCAAGGAGCTTTGTCCAGAACAGACGGCCGGTGATCCAGCAGCTAACTGAAGAGAAACCAGAGGCACAGAAGAACTAAAAGACATTTAACAGACAATTAGTCACACAGTTGTAATACATCAGTGATGAGGTTCTGTCAGTCTATTTGACCTTTTAACCTTTTATCTGTGACTTGCATTACATTTATTTTCAGGATGCAACCTTTTTTGTGAATGTTTTCCTTGTTCACGTTCGAACCACCAGCCCCATCAAAGAGCTTTAAATACAAAGGGATCACAATCTCCAAGGCTGCACAGTCTAAAACTTCAGCATCTCGACGTGATCACTAAGTTCAAAATAAAATGTAATTTTTGATAGTGATGACTTGTATAAAGCATGTGACCACACTGCCTTGTTAGTGGATTTTTGCCAGGCATAGGCCTACCTATACCTACGGCTTGCTGGGTCAATCCGTGTTTGGAGGAGAGAGAGAGACACCGCTGTTGTCGTCTTAATAAGGGTCGGTGTGTCACACTGTTGGCAAATGGAGATAATGTGGTGTGGTTGTTGTGGCGTTCAGGGACTTAAAATATTCCACAGACAGATTCAAAGAGCTCCCTCTGATTTTGTCAAAACTCTATTTTGATATGATAAAGAAAACCTGCCATGATAACTTTAAAATTAAATCTGTCAAATTAAAAGGAAGTTAAACTTATTTCTAGTCTCATTTCATTTGAAGACACTTTAATCATGATAATAATTACATTTTTTATTTCACATTTTCAATTTTAATGTCAGGTACTGTATGCAAAATGAATATGGGATTTGACGGTCTCTTCATTTTTGTCTTTCTCCAGCTAAGATGTTTTAATCACGTTAACTGCTTCAAAAGTAATTTGACAAAGTAAAATTTAAAAACAGCACAATTGCATTTCATTAAAAATTTGTGCAGTCAACCAAAAACACCACAGGCACGGTGGTAAAAGGTAAGAGAGGGCCAACAAGTGTTAATATGTAATAGTCACAGTACATAAAACATTCCTTCATTTCATAACCAGAGAATCCACACATGGAAAGGGGACTCTGCTCTTTGGCATTGGTTACATTGTGAAACTGAAGGTCTCTAAAACAATTGATAGAAACCAGCCCGGCCTTTTAACCAGCCTAAATTCAATTTGACAGCGTTGCTTGCAGCCAATACAATAGACAGCAGACAGCACTTCATGATACAAAGACATGTCTGCTGTGTGTGCCATCTTTCTCCTCTGCCTGGTGTCTGTGAGCCGTTCAGCTCCTCTGGGTTGTGAAGTCCGGCCTTTGGCTCAACAGGATCCTCATCATTTGGAGGGCAGATGGGCTTTGGGTGCAGACAGTCTGAGCACACCCATACTGGAAAATTCCACAGGCAGCATGACCATGTACTTCTCCAAGTCCAGGAATCTTCTGTCTATTCCTGCACTAATGGGCAATTGTTTGGATGACCAGTGCTCTTATCTGTTTTACAACTTCTCAATAGAAAGCAACACTTTCACCCATAATCTGGACAATTTCGCCAACCTCACCGGGTCCTTACGGTGTACATCCTGTCTCGTGATTCACTGGGTTCTGCAGAGGGACACAAGGGCGTCAGTCTATGTCTACCTGTACAGCAGGAGGAGACAGCTGGAGCAGAAGGAGATGGAGGAGTTCAGAGCTCAGGTGGAGTGTCTGAACATGCCTCCACCTGCTGTGATGGATCCTACCAAGGAGCTTTGTCCAAAACAGACCACCAGTGATCCAGCATCTCAAATTGATGCACTGACAGAGGTACAAAAGGCCTAATAGACTTTGATTTCTATCTATATGATATTTAGATGTTGAGCAGGATGCATTTTCAAGTTTGTTAACTTTCACTCAAAGTGTATTTTTTATTTATGACAAACTTGTCTGAAATGTCATATTTTTGCATTAGGGCACTAAAAGGATAAACTTAGCATTTGGGGAAATGCACTTATTTGCTTTCTTACTTGAGTTTGTTAAGGTGATCGCTTAGATCATTTAGAGGAATAACATTTGCCAAAATGTTTAGCTTTATCTTTGAACAATACATAGTTCCAATCATTATGTTAAATTGCATAATGAATAATACTTTTTTTATTTTAACATGTCTGTCACACTGTCACAGTGTATCATTTTGACTGTAGTCAAAATGATTGTTGTAAAAAAGGCCTATTGTAACTGAGAACGTTCACTGGAAACATACCATTCCTGTGAGTGATGTATACCTGCATGTTACAGAGAAAACAAATTGCACTGTGTTTTCTCCCATTTAAGTGGACAAACTGTAATAATGAGGTGACAGGGTGGCAAACTGGAGGAGTCTTATCTCTTTGTCATTTAAATGTTTAACCACATTGGAGTGTCTACAAATCCACACTAATCATAATTTTTCTTTAATGCACCAGTGTTTAAAAAAGTATTTTAATAATACATACACATACTACATATCTTTAACAAACCTCTCTCTAAAGTCTATTTATTAGCTCACCTCACATTTTATTCTATGAAGAGAATAACAGAAAATCCTTGAATGTCAATAACAGAATCATAGAGTTTGTTGCCTGAAGTGACATGCGTGTGGTCTTTTTGTCCCTAGATTAAACAAATATCTTGGTTTTGAACTTGTCTATTATGTAAATAAATACGGAATGCATGGTTGCATTTTGTCTAACAGTCAACTAGTAATCTAACTTTCTTTCATTGCACAAGAATGGACTCTACAGTAACCGTAGATAAGGGGTCATGAACCTGTACTGTGTAGCAAGACTGGACTCTGGAGTCTAAAGTCAAGATGTACTATAAACCGGACAAGCGTTCTTCATCCAGCTCCATTCTAGGGGAGAAATTACAACTTGGACCACAGATTAAAAGGTGAATACAACATATAAACACAGAATTAGTATAATTTCAACATGTTTGCTGTTTTTGTTACCTTTCTCCTCTGCTTGATGTTTGTGAGCCATTCAGCTCCTCTGGTCTGTGAAAAATTGGTCCAGCCTTTGGATCAACTGGATCCTCATCATTTGGTGGGCAGATGGGCTTTGGTTGCAGGCAGTCTCAACAACCTGCCCGCCATGGAGGCCTTGAGATTAAGAGACAGCATCACTATTTACATCTCGAACTCCAGTGAAACGTCCAACTTCTCTTACACCCAAATCAACCGCTTTGGTGATCAATGCCAGTACCTGCACTACAAAATCCTGGTAAAGGGCAGCACCTTCACTTTTGATGTGGGGAATCGCTTCGAGCTCAACGGGACCTTACTCTATACGTCCTGTCCAGACTGTGTCGTGATGCGGTGGATTGTGAAGTCAAACAAGAGGCAATCTGAAGACTTGTACCTGCTGAGCAGAAGGAGGGAGGTGGAGGAGAAGGAGTTGGAGGAGTTCAAGGCTCAGCTGAATTGTTATCAGCTGCCCTTACCTGTTGTCAAGGATCATACCAAGGAGCTTTGTCCACAACTACCCGAGAGCCGACCAACAGCACCAGCAGTTCAGATTGAAGAGAAAACAGAGGAACAAAAGGCATGAGGGCACATGATATTTAGTTGCAGTATGGAAAAAATAGGACAGTACGAATGAATGAATTAACGAATGGTCGAATGGATGCAATGAATTTCTTCATCATGGAAAGATGTCGCCCTAAATCAGCCCTTGAACGCTGCCAATATGACTTGACATGATGGGACTTATTTTTTTTAAATGTCTATTTCAGATTTATTCATGTATTGTCATTTGGCAGACATACCCTCTCTGATAGTACAGCAGACAGCTTAAACAATCAGTATTTTTTTTCTTTTTCTTTTACCAGTACATTTAGGCTTGCATGCATGTCATCAACCCTAAATGGAAATGAAATTGTTAATTTTGGCAACCTTCTCAGGAATTTTAGATTCAACTTCTGCATTCAAGGATCAAAGGATAGAGGGTGTTGTATGTCCTTTGACAATTAAGGCTATATGAATAAAATTGACTTGACTGGATTTGACTACTTAAAAAATAAATAGATTTATTCTTCAGAGGGCTGTAAATTGCATCTTTTCTGTGAACTATACCATATTGTAATGTAAAGAAAATGTCACACTGTTTGTTTTTTCCCCAGATATAATAGGACAAAAATAAAGTGTGCAGTGATGTAATCACACCCTCATACCTCTGGTACATTCTGTATTCAATTGCATCGTATAATAATGCATGCGTGTGGCTCACTAATTGGATTAGTGCTATACATTCTCAAATCCACAACAATACGGTAATCCTCAAGCACACGTCTTAGGTCATGCACATGCCCAGTCTTGAGTATGTGTTGATAAATGTTTACAAGTGTGAGAATGGAATGCAAATGTGCAAATGCACAGTGATCCGGAGAGTGTTAGTGTGCAAAAGGGAGGAGATTCAGGCAAGCGAGCTATAGAGCTGTGAGCAACGAGATTCCTTTTGTGTGAAACATCAGTGACATGAAACAAGAAACGAGTGTGCATTCTCAGAAATGAGAGTCATTTATCAATGGAGGGCATCTTCAAAGCAATTTATTAACAGGTATGTGCAACCATGTAGTCTAGTATTCTGTAATTTAATCTGCTTTTGTTAAACTTGAAATTTCCATATACATCCTTTATATTCCAATCAGGCGAAGAATTACTACAATAGAGCTGTGGTGATTCCAAACAGCCAGGAATGTAGAGTTCAGATTATCCTGGTGTTTGTTTGTTTTTTTGCCACAACGACTAAAGCACATGACTGTAATATGTGCAAAGAACTATGTCAGCAATCATTAGATAGCAGAAGAACAAATTCTAATTAGGGAGGAAGTTGGCTGCAATTATTTAAACTCATTTGCATTTTTGTCAAATGCCCTCAGATCTCGGACTTCCTTAGGACACTGCTGACCCCAAAAAAAGAGTAGGTTCATTATTAAGATACGCCGCAAGTGTATTTTTTTGGGTGTATTTTCTTTTGATAAAGTGAGCCCCCTTTGTGGATAATGAGCAAAACATAAGTCTGTTATGTAATGGAGTTTTAATCCGCAATCTCTTGCAACCTCCCTTACCCAATGACAGAGTTGGAGAACCTTTAGTTAAATTCTGCCAGCTGTCTCTGAGCATCTTAGAAAATAAAACAGAACAGTGTGTGATATTAGATATATAATGCAGTGAGTTTGTTCAAGCAAATGCACATAAGGGAAATATGTCATTAGGGCATTCCACACTTTATACCCAGAGTAGTCAGAATACATTAACAAACCACAATATCAATGAGTAGATTGTTTCACTGCTGTAGTGTTGCAGGATCATAGTATTCATTAAAGCTGTTGATGCTTGTTAAAGCTGTGGCAGGCATTTTTCTGGAAATATTTTAGTATTGTGAAATGCAGCCCTCTTCCTGCAGCTCCCCCCTCGCTGTCCTCAGCCCTTCCCTTAATCCAGTAACCTGTATGAGTACTAGTCATTCATCGCAATCATCCCCATCATCAATGTGATACTGATGCCATTATATAGTTTCTACTCTTTGAGAATAATCAGTCTGTTTTACAAAGCCTTCTAAGATGACATACTGTCATGCAAGGCTCCAGCTAGCAACTGAAACATGAAGTTGAATTAGCTGCAGCAGCTTTTAACAACATTTTCTCTCCATCTCTGAAACGCTTCACTTTCTCTGAAATGACCAGATACTTTCTATGTCTGGAATCTGTACAGGTGCAGTGTGCATACAAATCAATCAATGATTGAGACTCATTTAGACATGGGGAGTACTTTGTGCGAACGTGAACTATCCCATTCCCCCTCCCACTCATCCCATGAGAAAACAGCCAGTCTGACAGCAGCCCGGGTACATTTCCCAATGGGTACTGAATGAAGTTAGTAGCCCATTCAGAGTCCCCTCCAACAAGCTGTTTGTTCATCATGTAGACATAGAACAATATACTCACATTTTTAAATATATGGCAAAGTGACAGCAATACAATTTTACCAATGACAGCCCAAATACAGTGATGGGATGCAGTTTGTAAGTGGTTCCCGAAACAAACTATTGTTGTTTGCAAACAGTGTCTGTCATAACTGTCCTCTCATGACTCACTGCTCTCATCCTAATTAACTCACATTAGGCCGTGTTGTTCTGCCCTGGTGCCTACAGTACAGTACATGCTCTGCTCAGGCTGAAAGACAATGGCGGAAGAGTTGGTGTTTGTGTGTGTGTGTGTGTGTGTGTGTGTGGAGGGGGGGCACAGGGCAAGGGCAAGTTTGAAATAATGAGAGACAGTGTGTGTATTAAAAAAAAAGAGAGCAGCTGGACTTCTCTTTAGTCCGTATACCATGGGGACAATCCCATTGTTATTTCAGAATGTGTGTGCGTGCACGTGTGTGTGCATGTGTGTGTCTGTGTGTGTGATACTGAGCCACTCTCCATCCTGTAAGCAGATTAAAGAAAGGTGTGTTCAGCAGAGAACTGTATATGTTGCACAGCGGAGTAGAGTAGCTAGCCAATCACAAAGTTACAAGCAGCCTGCCTGTCATACAAGACTAAGAGAAAATGACATCAACTGTAATATTAAGGTACTGGGCTACCACAAGAACTAGACAAGAAGTAAAACAACTGTTTGCATTATTCTTCATTTTTTTGTATTTTCAAAATTTTCTTTAAAATATGCTTTCTTCTCTACAAGTTGTAACGTTGCAAGAACAAAAAACAAAAAAATTCAAACAAAACACTTTCCATTAAAAACTAATCCCCACTAAATGTCACAGTAAATACAGTCATATAATTCCCAGCGCGGTGATACTAAAGCGAGTCATTTCATCTGTTTCAAAATAATGGGGTGTAAAATGGAAGGCTATGTTTGTTGTTCAACTCTATTAATCACTCTATTGTTCTCTCTTTCCTTATTCTGTGATCCTGGGCTTTCACTCAGACTGATGGCTGGAGGCCAAACATCCTGACTGCTCCAAATAGTTTTATATCAGTAGAGTTGTCACCATGGCAACAAAGCCCATGGCCCGGCAGGAAGAGGGTCCTGTCAACCCACCGGACGAGTGGGTCAATGAGTTCTTGGCGCACGGTGAGGTGGGTGCAACCATAAGTCATTCCCATTCCAACTCCTCACAACTGCGAGACAGAAAGGCTCCCAGGGCAGAACCTGAAGAGGACGTAGACGCCCTGGAGCCTGGTGCTCGAGACCAAACCCGCCAAGAGAACCAAACGCTCTCGGAACATCAGGAATCAACAATAATTAGTCTGTGCACCCCAAGGGAGACACAAGACACGGTGACAGACTTAGAACAAGTTGCCCAACTATCAGAAGCATTACAGACTCAAGAGCCATCTGAAAAGTCTGTTGATTCATGTGAGGATGCTTTGCCACCTCATCCTCCCTTCACTGCTTCATCGACAGAGGAATGCTTTGAACAAGAGAGACTTTCCAGCTTAGAGGGGGAGGTGGCTGAGTGGATCAGTGATGCTGAGATCATGTCAGACCCAACAGAAGACATTACGTCCCCTGATGGCCAGAACAGTCAAGAATGGCCAACTCTTCTTACTGAGCTAGTAAATAGAGAGTTAGATTCATCCTGTGAGGAAGTGATGGGACATGATGTGACAACAGAGAAGAATGGCATACAGCTGAACCACTCACCAGATGGTTTTGACCAAAGTATACCTGAAAATAATATATCAGGGGCTGCAGCCGCTGGAATAAATACAACTTCTCATCATTCTCCGTCTGAAAGAAACGCCTCAGATGATGCATACACAATTTGCTCTCCTCCTTTTGCTGATGAAAGTGAGGAAGAAGAGGAAGTGAGCATTCATGTTATGTCTTGTCAGCAGCAATGGACTGCACTAGATATCAGAGGCAAGCCTTTCAAACTGTCACATTCTGCTGAAATTTCAGTTTCCACTGAACAAGACCAAACCTCAACTCTGGCTGTAGCTCCCTCAGCCAAACAGCAGGAGGAGCTATTGTCCAAGAGCCAAAGTGAACTTGCCCCCGGGGGAGCAAACCAGGAAGCTGCACAACAGGTGCTCGGCCAGAGCTTTTCACCTTTGTCTACCGTTGCCATGGAGCTGTCCAATCAGGGCGGGGCAGCTTCTCAAGGCTCTGTTTTTGTTGTAGCTGTGAGAAAACTGCACAGCAGCGCAAGGGAAAGGACAGAGGGAGGAAGCAAGCAAACAGGTGGAGAGGGAGGACAGAAAGAGAGTGGACTTGAAAGTAACAAGGCAGTTGGGCAGAAACACGGTGGAGGACTGTTGACATTTTTAAAAACAGTCCAAACACAAAAGGTAAAGACAAAAAAACACAGATTTGTGTCTTCTAAACTCACCAAGATGGAAAGTGACTCTTATGATGATAGCCAGAGTGACAGTGGAGTTTCAGCGGACTTCTCCCCATGCAGCACTTTGGAGGACAACACCGTCTCTACAGGCACTCCAGCAGCTGTACCCAAAGAGACTCCCATTGAGAGGGAAATCCGACGGTCTATAGAGCGTGAACACAGTCTGAGGAGGTCTAGAGGGCTTCCAAATCCACCCACTTCGCCAGAGTATGTAGACATCCCTCTAAGGAAAACTGTTCTCCTCCAGCCAATAGATGCTCATTCTGAGAGGTGTCAAGGTAAAGACAGGCAGTTTGCAGGCAAGAAGATGCAGCATGAGATCTTTGAGGAGGCCCAGAGGGAACAGGATCTGGTCAAACTTGGGAAAGTTACAGGTTTCTATGACAAAGGCACTGTACGCCAAGTCAAGGAGAGGAAACAGCTTTTTGAGGCCTTTCAGAAACCCAATGACTCAACTTTGACTCTGTCAGCCAGGAGTAAGGCCCCGTCCTGGTCCTCTGCCAGTGACATTTCAACCCTGGAGAACCAGGACGACAGGTCATCACAGGCATCCACTATGGGAGGCTCATATGTGGAGAAGGTTCCCACACAGAGCCCAAACCTAGAAGGGGGTTTCACTTCTTTGCCCCCCCGAGGACCAGGCTTTTCTGAGGGGACAGCCTGTCAGGTCATCATCCTAGAGAACAATCTGAGTGTCCCAGCACAGAAGCTCTACCACGTCAAACCAGAGGCAGAGGCCTTCACTGTAGTCGACTCAAGACCTAACATCTCATCATCCAGGACAGAAGGACATGGTGGAATTAAAGTGAGAGAGCAGGAAAAGAAGGAGGAAGAGGAGGAAGTGACACTCAAGGAGAACCCCTTTTTCAAACTGCGCTCCTCAACCAATTTAGTGGAGCAGGACATCCGGGAGGCTCAAGAGAGGGAGAAGGAGCTTCACAGGCAAAGGATCAGTCTGTATGGGGGTACAGAGGGTGCACAAGGAGGGGTTGTGGAAGGAGGAGAGAGGCCAGTCAGCACAGAAGGAAAGAGTCCCACGTTGTCTTCTTCTTCACTGAGTGGACTGCCTGTTTCTGACTTACCTGGCTCATCATCCAGAGGGGGAACTAGACCCACAGCAGGTTAGTGCAGAGCTGAGTTTTGGTCTAGAGGTAGAAATTACTGTGTGCAGGGCATGATTGATTCTGCTTGCGCCCACAAGCCCATACTGACAATTTGTTAGTGCGTATGGATGCTTCTGTGGGAATGTGTGTCATTTTTATCTGTGGTGAGATGATGAAAACCCCCCAAAACAGCCCTGCGAGCACACTATTTCATTTTTTCTCATGGTCAGTGGAAAACCTCAAAACAGCTTTCGAAATCAGTGTTAGCTGTTATGAGCAATAATTTTAAACTGGCGACCATAAGCTGGCCGACAAGAAAATAGAATTCTGTAACTCCACGATAAATAAAGCTTCTAGTCTGTCATATTCATTGCAAAAGCTGAGGTAAAGAAAAGTCCTGAGTCATATCTCCACACTTTATTGTGTCAGCAGGAAAGGAGTGTGTTGGAAGTGTCCAGTTTTGGGATAATGCGTTCAAAAAGTGCATTCAACTTTTTTAGTTTTATGACAACATAGAGTTAGTGAAGAGACTCATGACAACAAGAGCAAATGCGAAGTACAGTGCTGCCAATAGGGCATAATAAGTTATTACGTCTGCCATTGTATGCACTGTACTGTATAGGAGTCCGGACTTGCTCATATGCATATGAATGAAGGGTGACAAACCGATCAGGGTGTGCTACTACAGGACCTGAATGACCATGACTCAGTGTTTGGAAATAAACAATTATTTATTGTTTTGTAGACAATGAGATATGCAAGCTTTTACATATTCCTGATCTTTTTTGTTTTTCTTTCACCAAGTTTATGTTCAGTCAAACAAATGTATTTCCCCTTAGTTCCCTCTGCATCCCTCTCCTCTTCATGTCCACTCTTAATTTGGTTTATTGCTCACATTGTGAACAAAATCACATAAACACCTTGGCCTTATTGCCACCCTGCTCTTGCTCAACCTGCCCGCACACACCTTTTTATTCTTTCTCTCTCACAGCACGCCAGTCAGTTGGCAAGTTTGGCATGTGGCCTCCTGCCCAGGCGGAAGAGGAGAAGATTAACCAGCCAGAGGTGAGTCCGGGTTGCCAGTCGTCCTATTGCAATTAAGTTTAAACCATACAATTTCCTTCATACTACTGCTTTCTAAGACTTTCTGATGTGAAAAAACACCAGGCCTCATAATGAAAGTATGTTTGCTCTATGCAATGATCACACCAACCCCACCTATCTGGTACACTTGGTATAGGGCATGAAAATGTAGGCAAATCACCTTCCTGAGTCTCCTTCAAATGCAGTTAAGAGGATATCAGGTTCCTCAATCATAAAGCTTCTTTAACTGAGAGTTCACATGAATTGCTATGTCGCTTTGAATACATGAATGTATGTTTCAAACTGCACCGGATTGTAGGTGGGTCCAATGAAGTAAGGCTCCTTGGAGGATGTCAGCATCTGTTTGTCACCAAATATGGGCCAAAACATCTGATAACATACTGAACACACAGTAAGGAGCTTATCTTTATAGATAATGGAAGAAGGCAAACAGCCCTGAGACAGAGAGAGACCATGTATGTTGACTGAGTGTGTTTGTGGGCGGAAGTGTGTGTGTGTGTGTGTGTGTGTGTGTGTGTGTGTGTGTGTGTGTGTGTGTGTGTGTGTGCAGTCAATAGCGTAGAAAGAGGAAAGTCAATTGACAATCCCACTGATTTCCGTTACCTACCTTGTGGGTGTTGCACCTCTTTGAAACTGTGGTATATCTGATTAGAGTTGAGTGATGATCCATGGCTTTAGCTCTTTAATTTAGTTTGGCATTGACATGCTGGGTTTTATCCACAAACTTCAGTTTGACGTCAGCATTAGAAACGTTTTGCTCTATTTGCCTCATCTCTCTTTCTTCTGTCCCTCTATGCTGGTTTGTTATCTGCACTCTGCACAGACCTGATTCCTGGTTAAAGTTCAGGAATAAATGGATGATTGCAGCAGAAATTGGACTCAGTTTTTGACTGAGCCATTCCGAACATGGCCTTGAATCACAGTCGCATTAACCTCCCTTTGACTTACAGAACTAATGATGCTCATCCAAAGAGATGTCCTCTAGAGGAAATACATTCATCTGTCTCTTTTCATCTTTTTGCTCTTTTTTTCTTCCTGTTTTGGCTTATTGGTCTTGGCTCCTGCTTCCTCTCATCTGATATTTCTGCTCTTTAATCCTGTTTCTTTTTCAACACCCACTTTCACATGCAACTTTATGTCTCCCTCCTCCTTTACTTTGCATATTATAATCACCACTTACTCCTGCTGTCCCGTCCTTTCACCCAGGTCCTCCAGAGTCCCAGGACCCCCAGACAGAAGACGCCTCTAGTCCAACGCTGGGAGTCAGGCCTAGTCAACGGGCACAACATAGAAGACAACTGAGGAGACGTTGATAGGGCGTAACTGAAGGAGGGAGGAAGGTTAACAGAGACCTGTAGTTTTTTGAAGTGGAGGGCTGAAAGACTGTAAGATGAAAAGAAAAGCAGCATAAGGAAATTGAGAGCAGACTAGAGGAGGGAGCAGTGATAAAATGGAGGAAAGAGAGAATGTGAAGTAAGAAAGAGGTCAGGGATTGAAGCTACAAAGGGGGTCAGGAGGATTGGGAGCAAGGAAAAGGATTGGCGGTGGTGTGAAAAACCCTGAAGAGTCCTCATCGAGGAGGAGAGAAAAAGAAGGAAGAAGGCCACTTTATTAGTGGATAAGCACTTGGCCTGTTTCTGGTGCTGGTAAACTCTGAGACAAATGAATGTAAAAAGACTAAACTAAATAATAACACTGTACCGGTAACAAGAAAAATGAAAATTTAGTGAGAATGGGATTTTAAAACTTTATTGAAGTTCTTAACCATTGAACTTTTGGAATAGTAATGAAACGTTATTTCTTGATGGAAACAGATTGAGTTGTACAGTATCTAGCTAGAAAAATGGGTGTGTCATCACCACTTTTATGCCTCTAATAATGTCTTACACTGAGTTACTAGTTTAGTACACCTGTACAATCTAATGCAATCCCTACAACATCCATGCAATAAATCATATCTTTGCGTAGCTCAGTCTGTTCAGTTTTTATTGACACTGTTAAAGAGTTATTATCCTCAGTGCTGTGTCAGGACTGGAGGAGTCTATATCCTCGATGTTCCACCTCCGTTATTGTTTAGGTGTTGCCGGAATAAGAGAATTCATTTCAACAATTATTGTGTTTGATCACTTAATTGAGTTGTTCCTTAAGAACAGGTAACTCAGTGTATAGACCAGTGATCTGGATTATTACATAAATCGTAATTCTGAATAGCTTCTTCTTTTTATCCTTTTGTTCTACTTAGAGCTGTATAGTGCAATGAGGCACCTTTTAAAAAAAGTGTTGATCTGAATTTCAGAGCTGAATGATGCTACAAACTGTAATACGCCTAATGCTTAAACAATAACTGCTCTCTATTGTTTAGAGGTGTACTTTTTTTAAAATGATGCTGTAAATTAGTACTTAGGAATGAATCTTGAGACACATTATTATTATGCCTCCTTTATTGTCTTTTTTTGTACCTGACAGAGGCCGACATAATATGATGCTAATTCATACAATACTATTCTATTAACTCATACACCAAAGCAGCCTAAAATGAAACGAAGTTAGGTGGGCTGGAGTCAATAATGAAGTCCTGTCAGTAGAATTTCTCTTTCAGGGCTTGACCCTTTAGCACTAACACGATGTTTGGGCCACATCACAAATGCCACTGATCCTCTGAACAATTTTCTGCTTTATGTTCCATCTTTATTTGGGTCCCTCACACTGTCAGTGGTCAAAGAGAAAATGTGTCACCATGGATACAGCTTTGGAAGAAGATGTAAGTTAGTGCTAGAATTAGCCACCGTGGACCTTTGTGTGTGTGTGTGTGTGTGTGTGTGTGTGTTTGTGTGTGTTTGTGTGTGTGTGTG
>NC_048408.1:18252625-18307505 GCF_013103735.1 Etheostoma cragini
CTCTCTCTCTCTCTCTCTCTCTCTCTCTCTCTCTCTCTCTCTCTCTCTCTCTCTCTCTCTCTGTGTCTCTCTCTCTGTATGATATCTAATCAGACTGCTTTTTAGATCTGCTGAAACAAAATTAAACCTGGACACCTGTCTATCACCTGCTCAGCTCCAGGCTCATTTCCATTATATTTCATTATCACCATCTTCTAACGTCCCGCTGGCACAAAATCCTCACAGCAGCCTTGTGTGAGACAGTGGGCGTTTAGAGGATTAGCGGCCGCTCTTTGTAAAGACAAAAGTATTAGAGGAAGTGAAGGGGATTTGTGTGTTTGTGTGTAAAATATTACTTAGTGTACTCAATCAAGCATTGTAATAGGTATAATTTTAAGTTACTTGTACATTCTTAAGTACCGCTATTTTCTGCTACTTCACTTCTCTACATTTTATAAACAGTAGCAAACCACATCTTTCCAGGAAAAGTCTTGGATAAGAAGTTTTTAGTGAAGTACATGGTAAAAAATATTTAACTTTTTACCTTATACTGCACTGTTTTACTCAACTACATTTTACAGCTATACTGTAGTTATCGTCTGTAAAGATAAATAATAATACTACCTTGTTGTCCTTTTCCACCCAACTGAGATACACACTCTCCAAAAGGAAAAATCTCCAAAAGGCATCAAATGACAGATCAGACAATCTTATAATATGTCACAAAAAGTTAGATTTTATTTCCAACATTTACACTTTCAAAATAACAGAAAACAGAAAAATGGCATCTGAAAAAGTTTGTCAATACCTTGTACTGCCCCCTTTGGCAAGTATCACAGCTTGTAAACGCTTCTTGTAGCCAGCCAAGAGTCTTTTAATTCTTGTTTGAGGTATCTTCGCCCATTCTTCCTTGCACAAGTCTTACAGTTATTTAAGATTTCTGGGCTGTCTGTCACACACTGCTCTTTTAAGGTCTATCCACAGATCTTCAATTGTGTTGAGGTCAGGAGATTGTAAAGGCCATGGCAAAACCTTAAGTTTACGGCTCTTGATGTAATCCACTGTGGGTTTTGAGGTGTGTTTAGGATCATTATCCATTTCTAGAAGCCATCCTCTCTTTAACTTCAGCTTTTTCACAGATGGCATCAAGTTAGTGTCCAAAATTTGCTGAAATTTTATTGAATCCATTTTTCCTTCTACTTGTGAAATGTTCCCTGCCACTGGCTACAATTTAATCACAAAGCATGATTAATCCCCCCAGCCTTAACAGTTGGACAGAGGTTCTATTCATTCAATTCTGTGCCCTTTCTTCTCCAGTTCTATTTTAACCTCTTCGGTCCACACAACTTGTTTCCACAATGCATCAGGCTTGTCTCTATGTTCATTTGCAAAGTTAAAATGCTGATTTTTGTGGTGTTGAAACAGAATAGGTTTTCTTCTGAAGACTCTTCCATGAAGACCATATTTGTACAAGTATCTCTTTATAGTGGAGTGGTGTTCCACAACGTGCAAAGGGTTCTGTCTGATACTTTTCTTGGTCTTCCAGATCTTGCTTTAACTTCCACTGTTCCTGATAACTGCCATTTCTTAATTACATTCCGAACAGAGGACATTGGCATCTGAAAACACTTTGTTATCTTCTTATAGCCTTTTCCTGCTTTGTCAGCATCAGCTGTTTTCAGTTTCAGATTTCTGGGCACTGCTTATACTTTTTGTGAAATATTATACAAATGTCTAATCTGTCAGTTGATGCCTTTTGGAGATTTTTCCATTTTCCTTGACTTCTTTATGCACATTAATACAAATTTTTACCTGGGGTGCCCAAACTTCAGAGCCCCACTGTTGTATTTCAACTTAGCATGTTTCCTTAATATATTGTGAGGCATTGGGGTCATGTTTAGATTTAATAAGGTAAAAATATATTACATATTGGACTTTAAAAGATGTGTGATCTAAATACTTCTTCCACCTCTGCTTTATTATTACAGACGATGGCACTCAACACTGTAGCAAGACCTCCATGATATAGTCATGGAAAATATACCCTTATGTATTGTCATAAGTCACTATCCAATCACAAGTACTTCAGTCATTATTAGTCACAAGAGTCACAATGTGTCATATGAGTGTTTACTGTCAACAGACAATGAAAGAAATTTAGAGATTATTCTTTTGATTTCTTCACATGTGGGTCTTATGCATATCATAATGCTTAATGTGGGTGTGTGTTGTATTGCTTTGATGTTCAAGAGAAGGGGGAATAAAATGGCAGAGCTGAGTCACAGAGAATAAACACATTTTCATGCCTAGGCATTGGGTGTGTTTTATTGTATGGAGAGGAAAATAGGACCTACTCAATGCTCATTCACTGCAAACAAACATCTCCATCTTTACATAGGATTGTGTCTAGTAATATATCTTTTTTTGTCTATTATTGAGTCTATGTATATTTTCTTAAAACAAGTGGCAAGAACATGGGTCGAGAGAGTATCTGTTCCAAATGAGTCAATTTTTAAACCTTCCTAGAACTCAGATAATGGAAGAAATAAATGTGTTAACAAAACAAAATGGCAACATAAAATGAATGGTTCTTAAGACGGAGGTAGTTTTAACATTCATCACCAATGATTTCTTTTTTTGCCATGTGCAGTATGCTCTACAGTCAGTTAGTGAAGAGTGCTGAAAAGGTTCTAACTCTTTGTAACCTTATTGCACACACTGCAACACTCAACAGCTCACGTTTAATTTTGCCGTTGAAATGTCAATTATTTTACAAGGCTGTCTGCTAAATATTACCGAGTGTTCCCTGTAAAGGCGCTGACAGGGAGGGTCGTCAGCAATCAAAAGGCCTTAAGCTAATGTTTCTGAAGTGAAGCATTTTTCTTGGTTATAATTTATTGAAGATAATCACATTACACAATTTTCTATCCAAACTAAATCCTCACTTACTAAATTATTGAAGTGCATTGCAATAGATTAAATGAAATGATGAACCAAAATCGGCTGCTAAACTCCCACAGTCTTCAGATTACATCACACACCTCCTATGCAGCCTCTGCATACACTACACTCCTTTAGATTTCGCATTGGAGACACAGTATGGGGTGTCTTTAAAAGGGTAATTATCATGAGTTGTAGGATTGCCAATGTCATTTAATATCAACCTGATTCATAGTTCAGGGTGAGGCTGCTACAATCCAATGTGCTGTGGGTGCAAATTAAGGTGCCACTTGAATTCAGCACATCGCTCAAGCTTCTTATCGTTAGTCTGCCTCTTAGTCAAACACATCAGACAAAAGCCATTATCTGAAGCTGAATATCTCCACTGTGTGTGCTTGTGCTTGCGTGTGACCGCACAGGAAGAGTAAACTGTGGCTCAGACATGACAAATCAAGCAGACTTTGCAGTTCTAAAATAAATGGGTGTCACATGTCATTTTTTTTCTGCCTGGACAAATGAATAAATAGATTTCTGCTACTGACAGAAAGCCACGTGCTGTTAAAGAAGCCAGTAAAATGTAAAAAAAACTCAGTACTTATGTAGAGTTGGCTTTCTACTGCTTCCTTAACTATGATGACACGCCTTCTTTGCTGAATTAGTGTCCACCATAAAAAAACACACACAAAACAAGTGGGTGTTGTTTCTACCTCCAGAATCTTTTTTCTTTCTTACTTGTGCACAGTATTGATGTCAGCACATTTACTTACAATGTAGGAATGAAAAGTTAATATACTATAGACATGAGGGCTCAATCATAACGTCCTTAAGTTCCACGCTTTTCCCATCATCATGTACACATATCAAATATCAGCGGCTGTGGCTTAGCTATGGATACACCTGGATTGCTCGGCTTTACGCACATCAAAGTCACATTGTTCCAGTAAACCTGTTTTGTCAATTATAAAGGAGAGCAACTTAATAAATGACACTCTTTAGGTCGTGCTGTACTGTAGTGTGTGTTTTTTAAATGATATCTCAACGGTGCCCTCTGCAGAATATTTAGCAACAGTGCAGCAAGACAAATTCAGTAAGTGATGTTAGTTGCCTTTTTCTACACAATCCCTACCCACTGTGTCGC
Organism: Etheostoma cragini; assembly: GCF_013103735.1. NCBI lineage: Eukaryota > Metazoa > Chordata > Actinopteri > Perciformes > Percidae > Etheostoma > Etheostoma cragini. Next base: position 18,256,683 of record NC_048408.1, read on the forward strand.
ACAGATATGCCAGATCATATTACATACGTGACATATATTATTGTGTCCTGGCCTGGCCCCAGATTATGTTTCTAAATGACTCTGCTCTTATCAACCTGAACACAGTCTGAAGTCTTCAGGCAAGAACTTGTTTGTTACTTCGATCTGAAGCGGTAAGATGAAAACGGAACAAGATTTTGCAATTTGGGAACTTTAACTCCTGCCTAATCAGTAAATAAATCCGTATGCCTTTTCAAATCCCTTCTGAAAATGTTTCATTTTTTATGAACTTGTTTATTTAAGGTACTTTATTTACATATTTGTATTAATATGTGTATGTAGGTTGGTACATGTAAATCTGTGACATGAATACATATTTTTACATTTTCTTTTTCTTTTGTAAAGCACTTTGAAATCTCTGGTTTTGACACAGTAAGTGCTAAATAAAAGTGTATTAGCATCACCATTACTATGTAACAGCAACTATAAATAATGTTTAAAGCTCCGTATATATTGTATAGTACTATGTAGTATATAGCACTACAAAATAAATTGTATAATTAACCTTAAAGATTATACAACTTGATACAAAATAATAACAACAGTAATAATAATAATAATATTAGTAATAATAAATTCTGTGATGTCTGGTCAAACTGCCTCAGCTTATGAAGTTCCTCCGAAGCAGCTAAGAAAAGGACCTCGTGTTAAGATTGCTTTGCTTTTATCTTAAGGTCAAGAATAAACTTTTAAGGTAAACTTCAGTTGAGAACAAAACAGACAACTTAATAATAATAAAAATCTGTATATAGATCCACTGGCTCAACATGTAAGATCAAACAAACATCATATCCTTTCAAATTATAAAATTTTACTGCCACACATGAAATAGGAACTGAGGAAATAGCCCTTCCTGTCCTGCTGTGTAACTCCAACTGATGCTACATTGATAAACTACTCAAATAAAGTATAAACACAGAGAGAGCGAGAGAAAGAGAGAGAGAGATAAAACAATCATTTCTAATGGATCGCAGGGATCGGGGTTGTGAATGTAGAAAGTGAGTTCCATAAAGGAGATCCGTGGGCTGTCTCTGTAGTTGTGTCCGCACTGGCCCATTCCTGCAACATACACAAACACACAAGCTGTTAAAGATCTCAGCATAATGTCATTTTCTATGACATACCCTACACATTCTGTTGTTTCCTCTTGTTCTAATTCAATCGTCGCTTCCTCCATCGTCAAAGCACCTATATTCACATTTCATAACAGGCCAATGGCGTCATTGCCGGCAGTTCTAGATCCAATCAGTCTTTGAATACTGCTCTTTAAATATCATCGCAATTCCGTCTTTCACACCTCCGCATCACCATCATGCCATGCCATTCCCTCCAGTATGTCCACAGAGATTCAAGAGAAAGTTTCCATCAAACACACAAAGGCTTTACGCTACAGCAGCCATACTCCGAAGAGATCCTACCTATCACCCATTATCACATGGGCCTATGCTTAGTGAAGATAATTCCCATCGACGGAGTCTCATCGTCAAACTCTTTCTCTGTTGCAAACATTAATAAATATTGTTATACACTTTCAATTGATCTCAAGGTCAAAATCAACGAAAACAGTAACTTTGGTGTACAGCGACAGCATATAACAAAACAAAACATAATTGATAAAATACCCCTAAGACACTTGTCATTCTTGATCAAATACTGATACTGCTCTAAAGTAAAAGGTAAGACAAAGACACTCCAGATCACTGCTAAGAATGAAAGATGTGGGTATTAAATCTTCAGTTCAGATGTTTCATGATAAGCACTGTATCAGGGAAGCATTCTGTCCTCTTAATGTGAGATGGCTGCTCAGCAACAGCGTGCAGAGAGGAGAGTGAGCATGGAGAGAACTTGTAGTGTAATGAGAGCCCTTCGTAGAGCTAATGTATCAACACAATAACAACTCATTAGAGGTGGACCCAAACCTGGCGCTGTAATGAGGAATATGTGTAGGCTGACAGTGTGTTTGGTTATTGACGGTGTGTGCTTACACGTGTGTGTGTGTGTGTGTTTCTCTGTGTGCCTGTGTATGTGTCTGTTTACTGAAAGGGCTCAGGGAAGTTTACAGTTGTTTGTGAAATTAAATCTACAGGAGGAACATACTGTAGGCCACAGAAATACCAGAAATACATGTACCTCAAGAAAAGAGGTGGATTAATGTCAGAAAACCGCACATGATCAATCTTATTTTGTGTCAAAATTAATAATACTGCCATTGCAAAGCTTATGTAATATGCTTAAAGGATAAGTCTGATCATGTTTTTGTTATTGTCAACAAATCCTGTCAAAAGACCAAAACCAGCAATGAAATTATCCTGTTAACAAGCACTGTGCATTCAAACACCATCCTGCTCCTGTAAATACTCAAAACACCATGCGTATACACTGCTCAAAATCGTCTTAAACAGTGTATTATTTACTCCATTTGTGTGCCAAGCACTGCTATGTCCTGTCTTTACATCTTCAGTAGGAACCAATGGGCTTGAAGCTGATTGCCACAGACACTCTGGGAAAGTCAGAAAGTAAAGAGAGGGGATGGGATGAACAGTAACAATAAAAAAGCCAGCCAGCCAGTCTCATCCTAATTCAAAATGTTGTAATAGAAGACACAGATGTAAAGGAAGCTCTTGTCACATCATACTTTATAAATCACTGAATTTAATAGAAATTGGAGATTCAAATGATTAATAATAACTACCTGAGAGGGGAAGCTTGTACGCCTGAGTGTAAGGTCTGGAAAACACAGAAGAAGAAAAAACAAGCAGTGTCAAGCAGTGGTTTGTATCAGTATATCTTTGCTTCCATGAAATGGAAACTAAAGGAAATTGAATGGACAGACAATTAACAAGTCATAAATATGATCATACTCTCACCAACAGCATGGTCCTTAGCATGAACTTGAGTCCAGAACTGGGCTTCCTGTCTAAAAAAAGTTCAACACAGCAACATGTTTTACCACAATACCAATTATGCAATGCACTAATGCATTTTATATACCAAGTTATATGAACATCAACTTGATAACCCTAGATCGGAACTGTCTAAAGGCCAGCCATAATGTGTAATGGATATTCTTATTTTGGTGGAGGGATAAATAAAGTGCAACAACGTTTCTCTGCTGGCCATTATACATTTTTAAACTATTTCACATTCGTACAATCTCTGAGCAATTTTAGGGCACATGTTTTAGTGATGAAAACAAGTATGTTGCCAACTTGAGAAAAATATTTGCAGTTGCTCTTGTGTCATGGCTGTCTCGCTTGTTTATGGTAACTTTAGGAAAATAAAATGATTCTGGATAGACAAACGGATTTAATGAGCACTGAAAAGACAATACCTTTTCTTCTTTTTCTCAGCCGCTGCTTTAACTTTAAGGGATTGTGAAAAGAGAAGGAAGAGAGGAAATAATAAGTTTCACAAAGGAAGACAATCATGACCGCGTGAATGAGCATGTGAGAAAGCTGAAATTCACGTGTAAAATACCTTTCCTGTGTGCCACCACAACCAAGAGTGACACTGCGCAGATGATCAACACCACAACAGAGAAAGAGCCCAGTACGAGAGGCCAGTCCACACCGGACAAATCTGCAGACAGTTTGTTGACATTGCACTGGCATTAATGTGAGATATATACAGTGAATATTTGAATTAATGGTCACTGAAGGAGACATGTGAGAATGTCTTTTATTATGTTTTTTACTCCCTGCCACTCAAAATGCATAACATAAAACTACATTTAAAATAATGGCACGTTATTGCAGTTCTACCTGTTGATGACGGAGGAGGAATTCCTGAAAGAAGGGAAAAGAACCAAACAGTCACATTTTGTGTTAAATTACGCTATAATAAAAACACACACATGTTGTACAAATGTAAGTGTGTACCTTTTGTTATGGGCAATGAGAGGCTGCGCTCAGAGCTTTTCCATTTCTTTCCCAGGAGGACATCGTACTGGCACTGGTAAATAGCCACTGGAGTGTCCTGGACAGGCACTGGGAAGATGGCCTGGTGGTGGAGCAAGGTGGCACGGTGAGTGGCAACAGGAAGTTCAACATCAGCCACGTAGAGGGAGAACACCGCATCGGGGTAAGCAGCAGAGCCTGTGCAGAGCAAATGCCACACGTCCGTCTGCTGCTGGACGACAAGGGTGGGAACTGGCAAGGCATCTAGCAACAGACAAAACCAGAAGAAGTATTAATCTGAGTGAATGGTGCTGACTTACATCTTATAACCTCAATAGGCTTTACACTGTAGGCTATGTATATATGACTTTAATTAGTCATTGAAAAGTTAAGAAAATTAATCACAAAATTAATTCACAACCATTTTGAAAATCACTTATTCGTTAAAGTGATCTTTAGGTAAAGAATTCACTAGTTCCAGGTTATCAAATGTGAAAAATTTGCTTTTGTTTTATACTACAGTAGACTAATAATTTGGGGGGTTTTGGACAGTTGTTCAGACAAAACGAGCAATAGAAATGTGTCAAGTTGGACTCAATGATAGGGGTGGTGGACATTTTTTGCTGTTGATTGACATTTAAAAAACATAACATATTGAATAAAAAAATAAACATAATTGAATATAATTACTAGCTTGAGTATCCATCTCCTCTGTAAATGTAATCCGTGCATACAGTAATAAATTCAAGTAACTAGAATATTTGTCAGAATGCATCACAATAACAGTTACAATATTTAATTCCTAAACACAAAACAGAAAGAAAAAAACATCACATAACAAGAAAATAACAAGAAAAAACAATCTGATTGATTGAAGAAAAGCCCACTTCATAGCAAGTTTATAAATGTTAGTCTTTAGATTTAAAGGAAGTCAATGGAGTAACGAGGTAAACAACACAGAGGCTGTTCCAGAGCTTGCAGGCCCTGAGAGCAAAACATGGTGTGACACCCTCACCTGTACTAGTGATTTGAACCATGTTGCTGACAGTTGACTTGACCAATCCCCTGTTTTTGGTGATCTGGTAAAGGCAGGTAAACTGGCCCTCCCTACCTTCCCTACCTGGCCCCACAGTGAAGACTCCCGGCTAGGATTCAAGGTTTGATGCCTGACTAGCCTGAGGCTAAAGGATAACAGATGTTGCCCCTGATCTCACAGTGGACCTCAGCAAAATGAAGGGCGCTGTTTTTTTGTGATTGACAGACTGGGACTGAAACTGGTTCAGAAGAGGGATTCAGCAGCTGAAGGATAGCATCTACCCATGTTTAAGCACACCAGTAGAGGGATTCACAGACAAGACTGAAGGAGGGAAAGAGTGCATGGAGCGAGTGTTTTTGTGGCCTTATGACTTTTAGCCTACATGTTTGTTCCTCCGCACAAAACCCAAGTAAACCCCAATGCTAACAACCTTGGTTTGCCACTGTTGCATCTGTCACCTTCAACAGTGGAAGCCAGTGCAAATTGTGTTTGATGCTTTCATGTGTATGTGTGGGTGTGCGGTTTCTATATGAAGTGCAGGATGTAACTACCACTCCACACACCCACAGAGCGGAGGACAATAAGAGACCACAGAGAGCACCTGCATGCAGCAATGTGTTTTGGAGGTTGGAAAGGAGCGGATGGGAGTGTTTATTATTTTATACCACACGTAGAATCACTACTGGGTGCAGAGTGAACAGATTGAAAAACTCTTTTGTTTCTCTTCTATCGAGATGTGGAGCTACAGCCCATAGACCACCTCTTCTCTTTGCTTTGTTCTCTATACGACACCTGTGTCTAGGTTGAAATAAAAAATGTCTTGTTCCTTTTGCCAGAGTAAAAGCTTCTATTGGGGAAACTGAGGGTCAAATCAGATTTTGAAATCAGTCACAGGTACGATTTCTATAAAGATATGCATTTAAAAAAAGAAAGAAAAAAAGATGGACACACCTCTCATGTGCTCAAGCTGCAAATAGGGACTGAACACACTGTAATGACCATCCTGGTCCTTGTACAGACAGCAGAAGAGTTGGACTGAATCCCCTTCCTTTACCCTCACAGTGAACGTAACCTCTTCAGCACCAGACTGCAACTCCTTAGAGTCCACCTCAGTGAACGAAGAGAAACACAGAGAAGAATAAAACCACAGGAGCCCAGTGATAAGACAAAACACATCAGAAAAAATACATACATCCTTAAAAAAAGTACCTTTTCTGTAGTTCGGTACAACATGAAATTAACTCCTTGGTGGCCCTCTGGAGCTCGGCAAACCAGAACCACTGAGCTCTTTGACCTCAAATAGATGTCAAGTTTAGGTGCAGGAAGAGGAGGAGAGGAAGTCGAAGCTAAAGGTCTTCCTAGACAGGAGAGAGAAATGTATGTTTATACAGCAAGAATAAGATTTATTTAGCAAATTCCTTTTGAGGTGGAGTAACAGCACAGCTGTGTAGAAACACTGCTGTAATTGCTACATGTGGTGACACTCGCTTTGTACCAAACCTATGATTGCAGCTAATCAGAAAATCCCAATGGGACATGAAACTCAAAATGGAAATATTGCCTCTAACATCAATATTTACTAAATTTACAAAAGAAATCATTGTTTGTGTTAATGATTCCATATGTAATTGCAGTTTTATAATTGTTTACTTCTTCTTTAACCCCAAAAATTCACCCAATAGTGGAAATGTATAGTGTATTTTAGCTGTAAGATAAAACAATAGAAATAACAATAAGAATACTGTCTTTAGAAACACCTCTAGTACAAGTGATACTCACCCCAAAGTTGTAGAGAAGTGAATAACAGAGTGTATCTCCAGAGTGATTTCCCACCACTAACAACCTGCATCTTTGACACAAGAAGACTGAATGTAGTATGAAAGCACGTACAATCTCTCTCTCTCTCTCTCTCTCTCTCTCTCTCTCTCTCTCTCTCTCTCTCCCTCTCTCTCTCTCTCTCTCCCCTCTGTTTTCTTAATATGCATCACATCCTCTTGAAGACAGAACGATTGGGGGAAGTTGAACCAGTAAACATATTTCCATTTTTGGAGACTGACGGTCGGATGTGTTATGAAAATAAAGAGCAGACCTCTGTCTCAGTAACCCATTTTAGATGCAACATGCTTGATAATCAGTGGAAAATAAATTTACTCAATTGTTGGGAACACTGCCTAAATTAAGATACAAATATATTATTTCCATGGCCTAGAAAAGTTCATTTAAAAGTTCATCAACATTTGTGAACATGAGCTGCTCTCTCTCAAAACCAGAGGAGTAGGCTAAACGTGTGTTGTTATGTAAGTATAAAGTCTGGAGCTGCTCCATTGACTATGATTAGGAGACTTTGTGGACCAACAAAGTGTTTGTTTTCTTTTTATATTCCAAATGAGCTTTATTCTATTGTAGTGCTCTCAGTTCTGAAACAGAAGATGTTCCCATACACCCAGAAAATTCCCCTGGGTGCTTTCAGTGTCATCCATTACATCTTTTGGGATTCTTCATCACCATTGTCTATGGAGCAGTTCCACACTTTACACCTGATGACTTCAAATCTGAGTTTTATCACTGGATTTGGGAGAGATTTGTACATGTCAAATTATTTTTGGACTGTATAGGAATAATTTGTACTGTATGAATTTTGAAAATGGGCGTAGTTCCCCTTTAAGTGCAATTCTGATGTACTACTTGATAAGTGTTTCCATTTTTCAATATTCTACTTCTCTACATTATGGCAACCAATATTTAGATCTTTCTACTGAACTACATGTATTTGACAACACAAGTTACTTTGGAGATTCACAATATTAGTACAATATATAAATCAACTAATAAATTATGTTGTATCATTATTATTATAAGCCAGTATTTAAAGTAGTTGAAGTAAGCTTCCACCTTGCAGCTGCAACATTGGTGAGAAAAATGTAACCTTCTCCGTGTGAAGAGATTTCTCTCTTCACGTTCAAGATGGCTCAAGAGATGACATGGGACACCAAGCTACTTTGTACAAAGGGCAACCTGCTCGGCTGAAACACCCAAGAGCATCGCGCCGAGACAGTTCCTTGTTCCTTTATTTATAGGTTGATACAAACAGAATAGTGTGTGAGTGTGTGTGTCAGTCCTAACCGGACTGATACAGACAGAATAGTGTGTGTGTGTGTGGTGTCAGTCCCAACCGTTTGGGCCTTCGTCCTTGTGCTTAAGTGAGATACATGTTTCAATAAAAGAACGTGAGATACATGTTTCAACAAAAAGAACATCCTGTGAAATGCTTGCATAAGCTTTTATGAGAACAGAGTGTGACAATCACCCCTATATTGCTACGCAGCCAAGCGGTTGAATATAGTTGAATATAGTACATCGAATATATCTTATAACAGTCCGATGTAGTATATTTATTTTTTTAAATGAAAATGTCCTATTGTGCAAATCTAGGATTTCATTTTTGGTAATGGATCAATATATCTTCTAGAAGATTATAAAATAAATACTGTCGTGAAGTAATTTTATGAAGATGAAGTACGTCACTGCCTTTTTGTTTTTTCATTGATAAAACTCTTAATAAATTGTAGTTGTTGTTACAGCTGTTATGTAATTTTTTTGTGATACTGTCATAGAATAAATGCAAAGTAGCCTATCACATGTTCAGCAAACTAGCCTTTTGTTTCCAGGGCTTTCTTGATGGCTCAAAGGCAAGTCAGAGTCTACACAACCGGCGGTTCTATGTTAACGCGAAAAGGAAGTGGACTTAAAAATGTTGGAAAGGGTGGTCAGGTTGGCTCGGTTGGTAGAGCAGGCGTGTGTATGTGGAGGTGTATGCCTCGACGCTGAAGGTCTGGGGTTCAGGTCCGACCTGGGAGGGTTTTCTGCACCGTCTTTCCCCTCTCTCTTCCCCTTCTGTGTCTAGCTGTCCTATATATCCAATAAAGGTGGAAATGCCCCAAAATATGATCTTTAAAAATTCAACAACAAAAAAAGTGTTGGAAAGGATTGGGTCAGCTATGTGTGCATAACTGGAGAAAATGAGAAATTGCATAAGAGACCAAGAATTAGGTCATTAAATGGTGGATCAAGATGTTTATAAACTATATAAACAACTCCAAACTTGAACATCTGTGAAGAAGAAGTAGTTTAGTTCGAAGAATAGAACTCAAGCCTTGAGGAGAATTAAAGTCTGCATTATAAATCTAATTCATCTCAAAGTGGTAAATATTCTTAAAGCGGATGAGGGTACAGATTTCAATCACATCAGTCATAGAACAATAATCTGGCAACTTCCACTACGGGACAAGGCAAAATGAAGATTCATATTTAATAATTAATTTATCAACTTGTGTTGGATTGTGTAATTCCCACCCAATATACAGAAAAGGATACACAATGACGTATGCCAAATACAAAAGAGAATAACTATAGTGGCAATTGGTGAGGTGGTGGTTTATTTTTGAGGAAGAATATGAGTTATGTTATGATATTTAAAAAAGCATTGTTCTTAGAAATACCCCACTGGAGTGGCCTGTAGCTCACCCAGTAAGCGCGTGTGCCCCATGTAGGCTGAGTCTTTTAAAGCGGCCTGGGTTCAAATCCCACTTGTTGCTTTTTACTGCATGCCATCCCCTCTCTTTCTTTCCCCCTTTCCAGTCAATCCACTGTGACTGTCAAATAGAAGGGAAAGCCCCAAAAAAGAATCTTTAAAAAAAAAAGAAATTCCCCACTGAATCATTTTCTAAATAAAACACAACAAGTGAGGATTTGTCTTTGCTAATAATACGACTTTTTAATCTTTGAAAAGACATAATAATAATTTGGCGGACCCCCGGTTGAAGGTCCCTGCTCTAGTGCCACCATTTTAATTTTGTACAGACGTTCATGGCACCCAGACAATATATCCTTATGACTTTGGTGGACTTTGGGTCTGACTTACTGTATACTCACACTTGTAAGAAATGTTTTTACAAGTATTGGAGGGATTGCATGAAATGTGTACACATTGATGTCCCCAGAGAAGTTTTAACTGTATTGGTGTTACCCTGAGTTTCCAATAGCAATACCAACAGGTCAAAAAAGGTTTGTCAAAATCTTTGGTCATGCAAACCTGCGAAAAAGAAGACATTACAATTAGTTTCAGTACTTTATGTTCATGCTAATTAGCAAGCTAACAAGCAATATAATGATTGAACATTATCCTACTTACGTAATATCAGCATGTTACACTGTCATTTTTAATGTTAGTTGATGAGATTAGCATTTTGCTAGCTTAGCTGTAGGTCTTATGTGGGTGTAGAAAGGCAGGGCCTCTGTTTTTACTCACACACCACTGTTTACACTTCAAAAGAAAAGGTCTGTTAGAGTATCTGACCTTTTCTTGTGATTTGTTTATTGTGCTAAGGTATGCAGATACTAATAACCTCTGCATGTAGGCCTTTTTACTCTCTAAGACATTGGTTGCTTTGGCTTAGGTGTTCTACACAACAGTGAAGCTGAAAAAGTGATGATAAACTGACTGGGAGGTGAGGGATAAATGGCCTTCTACAACGTTACTTTACCGATAATCGAATACATTGCTGTTCTTCCGCTTTGTGACTTGTCCTCTGTCAATCATCAGCATCACGCCTCCTCTCGCGCGCAGCAGCAGCATCCACGAGCCCTTGTGTCACATGCGCAGTTGCGCACAGCCCGAGCGATTTCCAAACAATATGGTGTTTTTGTGGTTCACGTCTGGGTAAAACACTCGGTATTAAGAAGAATAAAGCAGTAAAGAGATGGATAAAGACTTTTTTCATAAGCCGGGACGTCTGTTGATATTTGTGAGGAAACTCAAAGAAGTGTTTGACTTGTGTGACGAAGACTCAGACGGGTTTATCCGCCCTGAACACTTTGTGCAGCTGGGATCCCAGTTTGGACAAGCAGAACAGGTGAGCACACGTGTAATTGTCCGCAACTTCGCTATGCTATAGGCAACCGTGGCTTGCATTTGACACACGTCCTCATTATTTTCTGAAACTTTATAGGCTACTGTACGCCTCCGAAAAATATCTGTAATCACACGCTGTGAGAGAAGCTTACGCGAAGTGTCGCTTTTATTTTTGGACACAGGAGAGGCAGGGAAGAGGGGCATGGCTCCTGATGCAGAGGAGGTTCCTAAATAAAGTTTTCTAAGTTGGAGCCAAAGCAGAAGTTCAATATTGTTACTTAGCAATGCAGTTGGAACAGTGAGTGGCCCTGTAACAAAACAGCCAGATGCTCCTTTACCTGTCTGACCTAAAGGTTGTGTGTGGAATAAGATGGTTGTTTTAAGAAGTAGCTTTATTTTATTTTTTTACTGTGCACACTGTGCAATGGGCGCTATGGTGGTAATATGCACTTCCCTTTTAATTTTTTTTCAACATTTTAATGGTAGTTGTAGACTAGACGTTACATTTGTTAACTAACGTGAAGGACTAGTAATTAAAGGAGATGAAGCCAACATATAAAACAGAGGAGCATAGAAAAAGATGACCTTTGAACAAATTGACATGGGAATAGTGCAAACTGACCCAGCAGAGGACTTTTGCCAAGTATAATGAGAAATAGAGCTATGGACTGTTAGTTAATGTGCCAAGTCAGTGTACTGTGTGTTGACCAATTGGTAGCAAGAAATTGCAATAAGGAAATGACAAAAATTTGAACTCATCTGTAATGTGACACTGTTACATTTATTGGTCCAGCAGAGAGCACTGGCAAGTTGTTAAAAGTATCAATATTGGGCATATTTATCTTGAAATTAAATGAAACATGAAAGGGATCCCTATCGAAAGTATATTTTGTATCAACCTTAAATTTTTTTTAAAGGTTAATATATCCTCCTCTTATTCCTCCTCCTCATCCTCCTCCTCATCATCATTATTATCATCATCATCATATTTTTTCATCTGTTTACATTACACTACAAAATAAAAATAAAGTATCAGTAGCGTTATAAAGAGTACTGGTGACCAGTCTTGTTTAAAGTACTTGAAAGCAATACTTAGTAAAAGTATCAGTAAATTACTTTTAAAGTCTCCTTTCACAATATTACTTGAGTAAAAGTCTTAAAGTATCTGCTATTTACTGTACTTAAGTATCAAAAGTCATTTTCTGATATTACATGTACTAAAGTATTAGAAGTAAAAGTAAAAAATACTTTGATGATGAAAGGTTATCTTCATCACCACCGTCATTGGGGTGGTCATTGTCTGTTACCATGGCCGTTATGCTTCCTCCTCTTCTTCTTTAGTTTTGGCCTTTGGTTGTTTTTTTGCCACTTGTCAAAAACAGGTTACCCACTGAAATGGAGGGTGCATTATCTTGGCAATTAAGGAGCAATGATTCACCACACCTGCTTTTTATTCAGTCAATAACACATTTCTTCTCATTTTATTTTGTAGGAACGTGTAACTAAGGTGCTTAGGGGAAATGTAGTGGAGTAAAAGAAAGTAAAAGTTTCTAGAAATGAAGTAAAGTACAGAAGTGAAGTATTTTTGACTTCATTACATTACAACACTTCTGGTGATGTGTCCAGGGTGGGTGTACCATGCCTCTCACCTAGTCTATGCTGAGACAGCTCCAGCTTCTTGCAATCCCGATCAGGACCAGCAGTTTAGATATGGGTTAGTATATGAGTTTATTTTGGAGTAAAAAGGAAATCCAAATAACCTTTTTTAAATGCTACATAAGTTATGCTTCCTTTACATTTTATGTTGACCAGGGCAGAATTTACTGTGAAAAGAGAGAGCTTTTTAGCAGTCACTGCTAATGAGATGCTTTTGAGCTATTTCCTTAATCTTAATCACAAGAAATTACCTCAGCTCTGAGTACTTTATTTCAATGAACTGTATTTATCCGTTAGGAACTTCATTTGTGAAGAACATCAGTGCATGTACAGTTTACATACCTAGCAACACAACACAATACCACACACACATCACCAGTCCATGTATTGGACTGTTCTTGTTAATACTCTTAACTGATTAACTGTGAAGCTTTGTAAATAGTTTTTCACTTCAGCCTTTCCCAGACATCTTGATTCAGGGTGCTGTTTCCTTTGATTGAGAATATTTTCTTTAAAGCATAGCATTAATTATGGAAGACGTGCCTACAAACCAAAGTGGAACATACTGTGGCATTTTCAGGATGTGTGTTGAGTTAAAGAGCTTAGTTTGAGATTCAAAATTAATATAATAGGTGTTTTTCAAGAGTACATATGTGTCACAATGGACATTGCTCGTGTCTCAATGCATGTCATAGTACATGAGCACTGTGGTGGATTGGCTCCCCAGTGTTGTGTTGCTCATCAGCAGGAACATTGTGGAAGCACTGATTAGCTCCAGGGGGAGCTTTCCACTGACCCGGCAAATGGGTTAACAGGATGAAGGAGATGCTATTTATAAATCAAGGACTTATACATTAGTAGAACCTATGCAATATAATGCTAAACCTTTTGCACTTCACAGTGCATTGTATAACCTTTTTATTTGTTATTCATCCTGTTCCCTTGTTCCTGTATCCTTGTGATCCAACTCTCTCTCCAACTCCTGTATTGCAAGTTATTCTGAATTTACAAAACAACAGACAAAACAATATCTATTCTATGATGATAATAAGGTTGTACATTCTGTAAATAAACAATCAAATGCACGTAACACCTACATTGGTTTGTTACTTCTAAATTCATGCCCCGTATTAAGCAGCCGCCTTTTGCATTGCACTCTCATGTCATTGGCCTATATGGGCAAATCCCACTGGCTGCTCCATGACAACCTGACCTACCATTGTAACCATTAGGTGACACTCCCCCAGTTGTACAGTCACGTGAAAATGTTCACACACTCCCGTAATCCTACATTTTTCTCCTCTGACCTCTTTTCTTCCCCCCCTATACTTTTTGCCTGCATTCTTTCTAATGGCCAGGACGGGTAGATGCTAGAATGTAGTTACCGAACAAAAGTTAAATGTACTTACCCCAAGCACCAACAAATATGAAGCCAAACGTAGCAATAATCTACTTTGTAATTCATGATATGTAAAGAAGTGACTCCTCCAATAAGTAACGAGGTGTGACCATAACTCAAACCTTGCCTTTTAACCCTTCATATCTAGCTACCTGGCTTACTCAAGTGTCAACACTTAGACTGACTTAAGTGTCAACGCATAGTATGCTAGTCTGTTCAATAACTTAGTTACACACAATTTCTCATATATTGACATTATCTCTACCTTTTCAAAGCATCAAGGTCAAACCTGATAACATCATAATGTCACATGTTATAGATCATAAACATTATAACACCCAAGTTTTTTTTATTTAACATGGGAAAACCCTGAAGTTGTTTAGTTAGAAACCTTGGCTAAAATTTGTGCTGTTAAATTTGATATGGTTGTGGGTAGCTTGTAAAGAAAATGGTGGTGCAGAGCAGCAGCCCTCTTCATTTATGTTGAAGAGGGAGGATCATGAGTCAGCGTAGGCATGTACTTGAGCATGGCCACTCACAAATGTGTGGTATTGGAAATGAGGTTTGTTAGGATATTTTAGTAAACCATCCATATGCCTTCAGTCTTGGTTCAGGTCAAAAGTTATATTTTTTTATTTTTTATTTATCCTTTTCTTTTGTTTGTGTGTGTGTCTGTGTGTGTGTGTGTGTGTGTGATTGGTCCCTTGTCTTGTGTGTGTGTGTGTGTGTGTGTGTGTGTGTGTGTCCTTCTCTGCATGTGTTGTTTTGTTTCCCTCCCTCCCGTTTTTCCTCTGTGGTTTTTGTTGCCCTGGGACGTGTTCCTGTGTCCTAGCGTGTTGTTTGTGGCTGTTCGTGAATATTTTGTTTGCATTGTTGCAATATAATAAAATAAAAAAAAATTGTTCACAATGTTTTTTAAATTTGAGGCAGTTTAGCCTCATTAACGGCATAAAGATGGGAAAGTCCTTTTGTCCTTCTGTTGGTTCGTCAGCAGGTCTGTTTTTCCATTAACACTGGTCTTTATGAAGAATACAGATACTCACTGGCCAAATGCCATTGTAAATTATTGTATATAATCATGCTTCCCAGAGCAATGTTTCTAATTGGTGACTTCTTGCACTTTCATGTATTGTTAAAAAAATGTACAGCAATTTACAAAAACAAAAACATTCTGCATCTATAAAAGATAGCAACTAAACATAATTACAACTCATGCTGTGCTAACTTAACATAAACTGAAAGGA
The DNA here is from genome assembly GCF_013103735.1 of Etheostoma cragini. Taxonomy (NCBI): domain Eukaryota; kingdom Metazoa; phylum Chordata; class Actinopteri; order Perciformes; family Percidae; genus Etheostoma; species Etheostoma cragini. Next base: position 18,271,864 of record NC_048408.1, read on the forward strand.
CTAAACTGACCTAGTTCAGCCTTGACAAAACATTTATTCAAACTGAAACAGGGGTGCGTTGAACACCCTGCTGTGTGCAAGCACACCGCCTTTTCTTTACCACAAGCTTGCATACATGTTGCAGCTTATTGGTTGACGTCTCTGACACACCCAATAAACTAGAGAAAAACGTACAGTATCTTAAAGCTCGTTGCACACCGTTTCACACCAAAACAAGGAAACCACAGCAAAATGGTGCACACCGTTTGAACGTGCCCCTTACAAAGACTAAATCTTACCTAATAAACTGAACGCAATAGGGTGATATACAGTATATCATGGGTGATAAGACAATTTTTGACAATATGACAGGACGATTAGTATACTGATATCAATATTTGAGTAATTTGGGTACTTCTAGTTCACCCAATAGTGTGTCATCCCCTCTCTCTCCCCTCTTTCTATTCTATCTATTATCACTATCTAGATTTTTTTTGTAAACATAGAGGCCTCAATGAAGAGAAGCATTGCAGCGCTTGGGAGTGCTTTTAAACCTATTTTATACAGTCTGTTTTAAACTCACAGAAGAAAGTGAAAGTGTTTGTGGTGCATTCGGCTTGTAAAATTAAATGAGAACCAAAGTATTTTTTTTTTTTTTTTAATCAAAGTTATTTAAAAATTAAATCGTGAACAGGGTGAATTGATATTGTGATTTTCTAACAATTAATCATGCAGGCCTAGTAGCACGTTGTCACATTAGGACAAGGTCTGCAATTCTCAAGACAATATCAAAGTGTAATGATGCATAGATGCTGATTCCTGTCCATTTTGGACATTCCCACCACTATCAGGACAAAATATCAACATTCCACATTGGTTTGGCAGATTGCCATGACTTTTGCAAGATGACAACCCATGATGGTTTAATGACCCAGTTGCCCTTCCTCCATTGTCATTAGCTTGACAAACACTCTATACTCCTAAGGCTATAAGAAAATTAAAACCATCATTAATGGTATGTTTTGCGAAACAAACACACCTTTGTGCCGTACAATAAACATTACAGATTCCAGTGAGGTTGTAAACATTGTCTTGTTAATCATAAAGGCAATAAACTGTTGTCAGTTAGACTTTTATTGTTGGTTGTAATCCTACTGTTAACATCATGTATGACCTTTTTTGCATATTAGATGGAGGCCAATTCAAATTCAGGTGTTTTCATGTTTTCTGGTGGTCAATTGTTTGAGGGACAAAAGTTGTTTTGTACAGCACGAACTGCATAGTGTAGCTCTGCATTTGAAAGACCACAGTGTTTGCATTGATAAAGAGGATAGATGCAGCATGAGAGAATACTGACTATCAAACTCTCCGTTATCATTAATATGGTTGGTGATATGAAACCTTTTGCGGCGCTCTTAGTGTAATGTTAAGTCAGGACGACTTCTGTACTTATAACTGGTTTGCAACCTGTCTATCTTGAAAACTAAATGTTGTAACGTGACAGTGGTGGAAAAAACAGACCTGCATTAACACACGCACACATGCAAATACAATTTGAAGTGGCTGAAGAATGTTTGAAAAGGGTCATGATAGGTACTTTTTGAATAGCCTGACCAATATGATATAACATAATTTCAGTACTGATAGATTGTTTTTCACAGCACATATTTTGAGTTGCAGTAGAAAGAGAAGCACAGGTGTACCTAATAATACTAACGCTGCCTGAGTTCTGTTGTGTCAGCGTTACACCAAAATAAAACGGCCCTCAGCCAGTACAGAATATAGTTTTAGTGCCTTTTGTACCATTTGGGCTATAAAGTACTGGTCATTTTTGAGCATGTGCAGGTTTACAATCATGGATTCCAAATTACTCCACAGGACCTACAGACAAATGTTTTTAAGTGATACAGGGAGCCTTATTTTTTATGTGCATTAAGTAAGTTAGTAAGTAAGTCAACTTTAGTTATATAGCACCTTTCACAGACAAGAAGGGTCACAAAGTGCTTTACAGTAAAAACAAATAAAACAGCAACACATAAAATACTAAGCCATATTGCTAGATAAAAGCTTGTCCAAAAAGATGTGTCTTCAGGTGTTTTTCAAAAGTTTTCACAGAATCTTCTCAAGGCTAAAGTGAGATAGTTCCAGAGCCTTGGAGCCAACACACAACAGGCACGATCACCTCTGGTTTTAAAACGTGTTCTGGGGATAGTTAAAAGGTCTTGGCCTGATGACCTCAGAGAGCAGCCAGAAGTGTGGGCGTGCAATAGATCCTGGATGTAAGCAGGAGCTTGACCATGCAGGTCTGTTTAAGTAATTTTACAATTTTAAAATGCACTCTAAAACCTGTTGGTAGCCAATGAAGAGCCTTAAGCACAGGAGTAATGTGTGATCTCCTGCTGGTCTTAGACAAAGGGCTTGCTGCTGTATTCTGTATAACTTGCATTTTGTCCAAGGATGATTTGTTTAAACAAGTGTACAGTGCATTGCAATAATCCAAACGTGAAGAAATGAGAGCATGAACAAGCATCTCCATAACTTTTTTAGAGACCACAGATCTGATCTTACCAATGTTCCTGAGATGGGAAAAAAACTGGAACGAACCACAGATTTCACATGACTGTTAAAACACATGAATGGATGTCAAAGATGACGCCCAGATTTAGCAAATTACAATCAGTGAGTGATAGAGCCCCCATGGCTTTCCTAATCTTAGGGGTAATGCTGACTGGGGAAAAAATCATCACCTCAGTTTTGAATGAATTTAATTGCATAGAATTGTCAACCATCCATTTGTTAATGGAGGCTAAACAAGTGTACAGCAAGGACAGTTTGACTAGCCTATCAGGGCTAAAAGATTAATATAATTTGATGTCATCAGCATAACTATGGTAAGTTATTTCCTCAAAACTAACAATAATCTTTCCAAGAGGAACCAAACACAGAGACCTTGCGGCACACCACAAGACAGAGGAGAAGGGTCTGACATACATGTTCCTATGGACACAGCAAAACTCCTGTCTGAAAGATAGGAAAAAAAAACAATCTAGAGCTGATCCAGTAACAGAAAAGTGTTAGGTGTGCTCTGATATTCATCACATTTTTTTATTAACCTCTCCCCAGGTGAAGAAGTTGGCCCAATGTCTAGACCCCGACACTTTTGGGAGGATCAATTTCAAAAACTTCTGCCGTGGTGTCCTCACCATGAAAGGTAAGAATGGGCTCAAGTATGGAAATACATTTTCTGTGTGTAAAAATGAAGAGTTTTAAGGGCTGCACATGTGTTGGTCTAGAGAACACACTGTAAGTCTATAACAATGTCTTGCTCCCATAACAATAGCTTTGGGGATAATTAAGCAGAGGCTACATTTCTTTTTCTAATAACCCAAGTCCTACAATAATCAAAATGTACTTTTACCACACTACTAAGCAGAACATTTTCAGTATTGGCTTCATTCTTTATGGTTTAAAGACATTAACCTGTTTTTGAATAATGCCTTTATGCTTTTGAAGAAAATATAAGTAATCAAAACCAAACCTCCAGAACTTATACAGAATTGTGGAGTGAAAAAAGGGTGTGAAGATGGCTTGATGGAGTAAACCCAAAGGTTACTGCCTTGGAGCATACTGACTGATAGCAAACGTGTTAATATACAGACGTATTTTTGAATGTGTGGCTCTTGTGAAGCTGTAATAATGCTGCCATGCTTAACCAAGTGGAATAATGTAGCATGTATGCCAACTCATATTTCTCTTTCCGGGTTCTGTTCTCTTTGTATTCTCCCCAGACTAAGAGTCTCTGTAAAATCAGGTCAGCTTACCCTCCACAGTGGGCACAGGCCAACCAGGACACAGGAAGAGACAGAGCCGGGGCTCTGCCACTGAGTTCAATAAATTGGGTTTCTAGTTCTGCATTGTAGAGTGGTATTGAGTTGAATTGACATGAATAATACAATGTGCGATATAACACTCAAGCGTCAGTTAATGATCTATTTCCAAATGTGTGAGCAGAGAATCATCAACTCAATCTGCAGCGCCATTCGACTTTACAAAGTTTTCGGTCTCAACAGGCAGATGGTTTTTATTTTGTTTTTAAAAGCCCTCTGTGCATCTGTTGAGCACCAAGCAGCAGACAGACACAGCAACTAGCTGGTGAACATAGTGGCGAATTTAGTAACTAAAAATATCAATATTTCCCTTAGGAGTTGGTAGAGACAAAAAACAGACAAAAGGAGAGTGACTTATTCATCAGCTGACCAGAAACATGACTCCAAATTAATGATAATGTTGCTCCACAAATGCATGTGTAAATGACACTTACAAACAAGATATTAACTTAAACATGAATATGCTAATGTTTTGTGTACTTGTGTCCTCTGCCCTCAAATGGCCAAATATAGTATATTATAAATAGTATAATTAGTAATTGCAGGTTTAAGGTAACATTTTCATTCCATGCATCAGTTTAATGTGCATTTTGCTGGATAAAGGCATCTTTACCTCAAATCAACTCTGAAAGCCCTCCCCTTGGTGCCACTTCACAACTGTTTTCCTGTTTCAACGAATTCGGGTCTCTAACTTATAGATAAGTTTTATAAATTACACCAGTTATCTGTTCTCTCCTACAAATTTTATAACAGAGTGTTTTTTTACGTTTTTGTCCTGATATTGACCCGCTGTTTTCAAAGTGCTTTGGAAGCATCAGAGAAGCTACTTCTCTACTTTTCTAAACCCCAGGAGTGTCTGGTTGTTGGGGCTTTTGAAAGGCTTGCAGAACATTGCCTTGTTGAAAATTAAAACTAATGTGATGCTTCCTCCTTTTTAAAATTTTAAAACTAAATAAAGTAATGGTGTACAAGCCATTTGTTTCCACCTTTTTGTCAGGTTAATCTAGTTATTTATTTTAGCCACTTGGAGGAGTATTGCACTAGGTGTGGGAATAAGGTATATTTACAGGTGTGGCAATCAAGGAGATGTAGATGTGTATGGTGGGGAACACACGGTTCTTACCGGAGCCATTAGCACCCACTCCGCGGACAGCAACCCACGGCACAATATTAGTCAGCCACACTGGGGGAAGTACTTTGTGTGAAATACTCATATTTTCTACTTTTATAACAAATGGGAACACCACCCAAAGACAGACAATGCCTGGGCTCAAGATCCTTTGCTACGCGTTGAGAACACCGTGCCATCCATGCCGAGGCTTACAGGATAGCCTCGAGAAATGTTGTTCCGGTGATTAATATAAATTGAAAACCTAAAATATAAAGTCACTTAACACCACAAACAACAAGCCTCATCTCCAACCAAAATACAACACACAATCTACAGTTGTTTGTCTCAACAAGGTTATTGTCTATTTAGCGGCATATGCTTTTAGCACTTTGGATAGGAAATGATTGTAATGCAGACTCTCAAACAGACTGAGATGAGTCATGCATGCTTTTCTTTGCAGGTTATGTTGAAGTCCTAAAAAAGGAAAGAAGGCCACAGTTCATCACAGGACCAAATGAGACAGCTAAGAGTTGCTATCGGGTAAGTGTGTGTGTGTGTGTGTGTGTGTGAGAGAGATATACAGTACTGTATCTTGATTAATATTAGCGTTGCAGCACATTCGTTGAGCAGCAGGTTAATTGTAATACAACAAGAAACGACATTTTCGAAATAATTTCTTTTTAGTATTTCTTTTTAATCTTAAACTGTAGTTTACTGTACCCAGGTACAGTAAACTACAGTTTAAGACTAGTTTTTGGTAATCCATGTGTAAATAAAGAAGAAAATTTGTTAAATATTTATCCTCAATAGCCTTCAATACAAGCCCAGTTACACCATGTCCTGTGGGCATGTAGCTTGTACTTTTACTATTCTGTCCACTTGGTGGTAGTGTTCAGCTGCAGATGTGCAGTAGAAAGCATATCAGGTTCACACTAAATTACTTGTATTTCAACAGGACAAAAATGAGTTTTTTGATTAGGTGCATTTCTGTAAACTTTTTTATTTGTTCTTCAAAATGTATTATTTGGACTTTTAAGGACACTTGGTTAAATGAAATCTACTCTGGAATGTTATTTCCTTCATTTGGTCTTATTACTACCTGTTTGACTCCTACTGACGTTTGGGTACGCTAAAGTAATTGGTTCGTTAATCATCAATATTTCATGAAGTCTTGTGGTTATCTTGGGAAATTTGGTATGTTGACCAATACCACTTCTTTTAGCATTAAGAACACGGATGCTTTGCAAAGCAACGAAGTTAAATGAGTGTAAGCTCCCCTTCATAGTTGAGAAGTAACTGGTGTATAAAATTCTGTGCATATTCTGTGGTGTATAATAACACTTTGCATCAATATTTTATCTTTAGAACATTTGTCTTTTAATATGACTGTTTTTTCTCTGCCTATGTTACAATGTAACATTTCATTACACCAATGGAGAAGTGCCCTTAAAATATTCACACTGGGTGAAATACAATAAGCTCGCGAGCCACTACCTCCTGAATATTTCACGGGCTATACAAAACACTTCTCTTTTTCAAAATGCTGTCTCATTTGCAAATTTCCCTTTGAAACTCGGCCCATGAAGGTTTTCTGTTAGCAGTCTTTCCATTTTAAATTCCAGAAAGAGGTGTGTGCTTTTTATCCAAGATTATTTTTTACTGTTGATTACTTTTTCCACACAGCAACAGGTACGTGTTGCGGTCATGGTTTTTATCATGTTTGAATAAAAATGCATCGTGTTTTTACCCTGGAAATGTCTAAAAACAAGAAATTAACCAGAATGAAAATAGGTGTGTTACTGTACTCATGTGATGTAGAGACTAGATAGAGACTAAGTATAAATTATGACATTTTATATTGTGATAGAGAATTTTCTCCATATGGCTCACTCCTAACTTACAGTAAAGGCTGGAAGATTAATGGAGATGAAAATGTTGAAGTCCAAAGTTTTCTACAAAGATAATGAACAGCATCATCTCCATCTCAATGTTCATCTGAAGCTAAGGATGCTGAAACTGAGGGTAATATTCAAGAGATCTTTTCAGATGGCTAAAATTTTAGCGATCAGATAGCTAGGTCAATATTTTATATACAGCACATACAATACACACAATACACTTCACCTTGTTTTAGCTGCTTGAAGATATAAAAGTTTTGCTTACAACGGCTCTTGTGAGAGCAACTTGGCTGGTCTGTTTACATAATTGATCTGTTGTAACGTTGCGTCTGTCGGGCTGAGCAGCATAGATAAATGTTTATAGGAAGTGTGTACATATACAATTTAAATAATGTGTTCCACATTAAAAGGACTTCTTACTAAGACTTTTTTCAGCTTGTTTTTATGTTTTATTGAATGTTTACCTCTAGCGAAATACGCTTTAAAGCTCCAAACTGCTGTATATTGAAAGCAGCATTTAAACTTTCTGGAAGCTGCAGCCAGTTGATACTACAGTATTGGTTTCCAGTGTAATTTGCAGGTAGGAGTGCCGAGGTGTCTGGTTGTAGGAAAAATGTTAAGAAGGTGTAAAGTTGTGTTGATATAGCAAGTAGAGGGAGGAATCCCAGACCTCACCGCCGGGGGGGCTAATACATCCTCTCATACGCCTATTACACACAAAAACACTACACACACACACAGGTGTACAAATTAGCAGCATGTTAGCAGAGCAGCAGCATCTCCGTCAGTGTCTATACAGAATGTGTTTAACTGGCACATGAACATCTAGACCCCAGGGAGTGCGCAGAAACCTGACCTTTTGACTTGATACACACCCTTTTTGCAAGACATATTTTTTTGTTTCATTTCTAATTTTATATGTATATCTTTTATTTTTTTTTGGACCATGGCATCAATTCTCAACTATCTGACCAGTCCATCTGATTGACACACTTTTAGAAGGTTATCAAAGCAGCATGATAGCACAATAAGAGCCGTTTGAGCACACATCACTTAAAATATCTGCCATTTCCATGTAAACATTACAAAGTTGAATCAAAAACTGTTTTTGAACGATGTACATGATAATAAATCGTGAACAAATGTACAAAAGCTCTCTAATATATTTATATAATGTGATTCATTGGATTAAACAACTTTATTTAATTTTTTTATGCAATGCTAGAGTTGACTATTGCTGGAAATGTTTAGATTACATTAGATTTGCCGGTGATACGGTGCTTTGTTAAAAATGTCCTTTAGCATGTGAAGTTTAATAGCTAAATCTGTCTAGTAAAAAATGATTATTTTCAGCAAATATCTTAGTTACAACAAGACTCAGCTAGCAAAACAGTTGTGTGTTTATATGTGCGTTTTATATTTTGTTTGGGAAATCCTATGATCTTACAGTTATCTTAAGGTGGTTGGCTGACTAAACAGTAACGGACTACAAATCACTGTCTCTCTTGTTTTTTTATTTATTTTGAGAGCAAATTGCCCCAATATGAACATAGTTTGATAATTTATTTTATTTTGTGAACCGTGGTATGTATAATCTCAATATTACACTAAAGGGTGTGATTTAACGTATGTACTGTATTTGTGGTGTGGCCAAACCTTACTCCACAAGGTGCGACTAACCAGTCCTTAACAGCAGGGAACCTCAATTAACCTGATGCTGAATATATGTGAAAACCGTGTGGTGGCCCAGATTTGCTGAGCTGCTGCAGAAAAATAATCAATAATTTACACCCAATTTATCCTCGCATGGAGGGATGTTAATTCCTTCTCCATAGGGTTTCTAGCAGGTCAGAGGAATCCTTTGAGCATTCTGCTTCTTATCTGCCCTACTCTCTGCTCTTTTTCTATTTTCTCCTGCTTGTTTCGCTCAATTTCTGTGTGCTCTTTAAGTTTAAGTTAAGGCACATCCTCCCTGGGTTATTTTGTGTGTGTCTGTGTGTTTGTGAGAGTGTGTGATGGCTGCAGAAGTGGGGTTTGCAGGTCAGACAAAAGCACAATAAAGGATTCCAATCTTGTCACCCTCTTCTCTTTTTATTCATGCTCTGCTCTAACCCCTTGTCTGCTTAATACTGCATATTCTCTTGTTTAGAGCACCTCTCTTTGTTTTATTTTATCCATCACTCCCCAGCACTTTTTTGCACGCCTTTGTTTGTACTTACTTATCTTTTTCTAGAATTCTCTTTCATTCATTGCTTCATTTTCTCTCTCTCCCCTTGCTTGTCTCTCTTGATCTTTTCTCTTGATTTCTCCTTCTCTTCCTACCTTCATCCTTCTCTTATCCCTCCTTCCACATTAGCACATCACATGAGCCCTGAGGAGAAGAATGAAGTGCCATACTCTGCTGTCATTTCATTGTCTAATTGAAGAACTATGAGACAGAAAAGTGACAGAGAGTTGCAAACCAAGACAGGAGAGAGCAATAGCGGTCAAAAGTTAAAACCAAGAACAAAGAAAAACAAAAAGGGGATGTAAAAGGAATCCAGCAAGAAACGGTGAATAAAAAGAGCATGTTTGCTGTTTACCATTGTTTGTGCAAGAGTACGATGGGAAAATCAGCTATCCGAGCCGCACTGCAGAGACTATGAAGCAGAGCCAACATCCCTGTCACCATCTGCAACATGAACACTTCCCCATGAGGACCATCAACAAGCCTTCTTCAGAGCTGTGTATTAGTGTCCTTTGGCTATTTATCACAGTTCTCTGAGTAAGCAGAAGTTGTCTAATTTTTGTCAGTTAGAAATGTAATGATGCAATTGGCTCATGGTGAGATCACAGTATCGTTATTAAAATGACCTACATTTGTGTTTACCTGACATGGAGCTCTTGTGGCTGTGCAGATTGTGACTGTTGTCTCTCAGTAGCTAAAGCGAAACAATGTTGTTTTAAAACAATGCTGTTGTGGAACCTCAAAACCTCCTAGGGAGGAAGTCATGGTCGGGGGTTAGGTTTATCAAGTGCGTGTTTTTGAAAGACTACTTAATGCATCCTGTTTCCTACCAACAGTCATTAGGTTTCTTCAAACCTCGACTAGAAGTTAAGTTGTGTTGCCTAAAACCTGACCAAACTCAAACTATAGCAGTGGCAGATCGGAAATGAATAATTTTAGTAACCTTTTGGAAGGCACCATGTTTTCCACGTTGATTGGGGCACCAGCTCTGAAAATACTATAGTAGCACACTGTTTTGTCTTGAAAGGCAATGACACACCACCGATTTCATTAGGTTTGGCATACTTAACATCATTTCTTTGACTAAATGTGTTAAAGAATGACTGAAGGCAGAGACGGGTCTGCTCCACCCTTGCAATTTTGTGCATACAATGTATTAAATAATTAGAAGGTATGTAGTTTTTAGTTCTTGGGTTTTCCAGGTTAAACTGGGGCAGATGTAAAACATGCTGGATAGACTACATCTCCAAGGTACTGTATATTTGGGGAAACCACATGCTATGGGGATTTTGCTGAGGTGTTTGGGCCGCTCTGCTAACTGTTGTTGCCACTGTGACCCTCGGATCAGAATAAGCAACTCGAAAATGTAAGATTTTTATTAGTGTCTTTTCTCCTACAGATGTACTGAAGATCAGGTTTAGGATAACAAATGTATGAACATGACTTATCACCTGCTACGTTTCCTTAGCAGAATGAAATGATCTTGTTACATCTATTAAAAACATTAGTATTTCAAGAACCACACTGTAATGATTTTTGTGGAAGATGGGGGCAAAGACTAGCTGTAGGGTTTGTAGAGGTGGACAAATCATTTCAGTTGTGTGTACGTTTAAGTGTATGGCACATGTATAGCAGCATGTTTAAATTTTAGGCATGTAATGTTTAGCCAATCCCAAACCAGCCCAATAAACTTTCTGGCCACATTAAACGCTAACACAGCTGACTGATAGCAACGCTGACAACCATGGAAACCTTAAAATATGTGATGCCACATTGTGACCCATCTGGTATGATGTGATGTGATGGCAAATAATCACAAGCTGTCTTTTAGATTTATCATTTTCTTGTGATACGTGCTGGCAGTGTGTGCTTTCTCTGTTATGTCTGCTAATGACCATGACGTTTTCTCAGATTCTGCCGTTATAGTCTTCTTAAAAGTCATACAGATGTATGGAGAGAGCTAAAGTTAGTGTTGTATCTTTTGTTAACTTTCTTACAGCACCAATATTCACTGTACAAATGCATTTTTAATACAAGGTGCAATGCATATTTTGGGGAATATTTGTTCTTACAGAATTACAAATATTTGTGTTTTAAAATAAACGTGAACATCACAGAGGTGTAACAGAGCCTTATTTCACATAGTGAGATGATTCCATATCTCCTCTTCTATAGCAATTCATAAGACGAGCTGATTTTAAGCCTAATATTATAAATGTTATATTCAGGTGCAAAACTCATGTCAGCTGGAAATCCATCACTATGTCATGTAATGTTGGCAACCCAATTTAAGTTTAACCGAGTTATACATAAAATATTACCAGTATTTTGCTATAGCTATAAATACATTGTACATACAGTGACTGACTACAGTACTGTAGCATTTCTACCTCAGCCTGGGTTAACTAGCTGTCGCACAGCCTAAAAGCCTAAAGCAAAAATCAGTTGGTGTTCATTTGTTATATTGATAGTATATTGACTTTGACTACATCTGAATGAGGTTATGGGAAGCAAGTGTACATGTGATTACAGACCATGTGAGTTTTGTTTACCACTGTGTGAGCAAGTGAGGAGAAATTGATGGACAAGTGATGACAGTAGAAAGGACACAAGGGAAATATTAATGGATTGATGGATGTAAAGGAACAAGAGTTTAGAAAGAGATAAGAGCTCTAGAAGGAATGCAGACAGAGTCTGAGGAGAAAGGGAAAACAGAACAGCTAAAAAAACTAAAAAGATAAGATGTAGACAAACAGAAGAGATGAACAACAGCGGTAATTTATATAATGAACCATTTGGCCTGTGATGGTGAGTGAAGGGCATCTTTACTGCCGGTGACATTCATCAGGTCTCCCTTCCAAATACATTATCTGTTCAGATGGAAACTGTACTGTTGACATTAAATTATTCAAACAATGCAGTTAAAATTTTCTAATTGTAATTCATCAGGATTTTTTATATTTAGAGTTATTGTGACAGAAAGTGAAACAATACATGCACTATAAAGTTGTTTTCATATTTGGATGAGTTAACAGTATTGTTAGAATTATTTGAACTGTTAAACCTGCTTTTATTTCATTCTGTATGACATTAAAAAGGTAAGAAGTTTTGAACTTCACCTTATGGCAGCCCGGGGTCTAGATGTCTTAGAAAACTCATTCTGATTCTGTTAGGTCCTAGTCACAATAGTCTATCTTCAATTTAGCCTTTGAGTTATGCGTTATTCAGAGCTATCTGATGTAGGTTATGTGCCTCTCTGTGTCCCTATGTGCAGTCTACTGAAACAGAAAGTTTGTCTACATTTTCAGAATTTGGGAAAAAATGTGCTGCTATATTGAGCTGTGTGGAAAATGCGCTCAATAGTTCACCCATCGATCATAGTGTTACAGAAGTCTCCAAAACACCCATGGGAAAAGCAGCCAGTCAACCCAAAAATGTGGAGTTGCTAAATCATTCTAACTCTGTTTAAGCAGAGAGTGATCAATGGATAGTATCAATAGTGAAATGCTGTGAGGCATTCTGGTACAAATGGGACAAGGTGCATGTTGCTGCAACGATTGTTATTGTTATTAAGTATTGTCACCTCCCTTTTTCTATTTCATTTTTCTTTGTGCTTAATACTGTCCTTTGCCAATAAATGCCATTTGAAAAATATTTAATGCAGAATATTGCACTCATTGCTGTTTCGATTGTCTTCTACATCTTATTCTCGGAGTATTGGTAATGCGTACACAAAAGGCTGATTTGGAAGGAAGGGAATTACGTGTGGTTTATTTGGAAGAGCACAAGCATTGCTGCCTCAGTTTTTGGCACCAATGTGTGTGGCATAGATGTTTAATTAAGGTTTTGAAAGACTTTGATACACATGCATACACACACATACGGAACACACAGTCTGGAATAGAGTCAAGGCACAGCAGAGTCCCACCAATGACATCCAAGGACACACCAAGCAGACAGGATTATTCTGCTAATGAAGAGAAACCTCACTTGCTCACTTCACCCTGAGATTCTCTCTCTCACACATCACACTTATGAATGTCTTTTCTCCCATGTTCTCCCTGACTAGCAATGGCTATAAATCTTGTGCACAACTAGCTCTCACTTCTTCTGTTGTGCTGTCCAATTTGCCAAATTAATCTTCATGCATGTAGGTCTACCTATATATGCTAAAAGGTTGCAGCATTTTTTTGCATTAATGCTCTCTTATACTTCCTGTGTTAAGCCACCCTGTCATTCCACTTCCCTCTTTCTCTCAATTCCCCCTCATTCTCTCTGAAAGGCAGAATGCAGAGCATCTTCACACAGAGAAACAAGTAATATTCCTTTCAACTTTCTGATAAATAATGCTTTTCATTTGCATTTGATCACCTCAGCTGTGTACGTGTCTGTGTGTGTGTGTGCGTGCGTGCACACACAGGGCTGTTACTTCTATATTATGCAGAACAGAGTTGCAATATTATTACATAACTGAATACTTGCCTATGATTTATTTAAAATATGTGTTTTACTGACTTATTTCTTTTCCTCCATTAACTACATTATAATGGAGTTTTCTACTTGATGTAAATAAATGTTACTCTAAAAAAATCAAGTACAACCAAGACCTCACGAAACATGAACATTTTATTTCACTAAATTTGCCAGAAAGACATTTATTTCAACAAACAAAAATAAGGTTGCTGCTTCAGATTTGAGGTATGAAAATGTCTAATAAAAGTGAAAACATCTTATTGAAGCTCTGCATGCATATGTGCACATGAGCCATCACCTGTGCTGCCAGCTCTTCTTCCACACTGACAGCATTCTGCAGACACTGTAAAAGGCAACTGGTTACAACAGGGAGGCAGGATGTCACCAAAATAGAAAAAAAGATCAAATATCAAAACAACTAAATTGTACAGGTTGCACAGAGTACACTGTGCTTTGGTCAGACTGAATCTGAATGATGCTGTATATCAAAGTGTCAGATGGCAGAATCGGTGTGAACAACAGGATACATTCTCTCATTAATTGTAGCTTTGATATCCAACCGTCTGCCTTCTTTCTCTTTACTTTTTCCAGTTTTTCCCCAGTGTATGTATGCTATGCTCTACTGCCGGCCTTGTAAGGGCTGCGGACAGGAAATTGGACTGCTACTTGGTTTTAGTGGTAGTGGGAAAAGACATCACCCCTGTGTCATCCGTAAATGAAATACTTAACTCTGTCTCTCTTACTTTCTGTCCCACTCTCCTTCTTCCCTCCTAAATTTACTGCCACTTTCCTTTCATCTCTCTCCGCTTTTATCTCCCTTGACCAGTGCTGGAGGTCTGGGCAAAGCTCTGCTAGTGTCCGTCTTTCTATCTTGTTATCCATAATAAGTGGTCAGACTTGGTCTCCCTCGTTTCAAAGTGGATAAACTGAAATGCTTGCAGCAGGCCTTTCCTCCCAGGCCCCTCTCTCTTTCTCTGCCCCAACATCTGAGCCAGCATTGATTATGTGTGTAAAACACTGTACCCCTCCTTACTACCCTTGTTACATCCCTCTTTACTTTCTTTTTACTCTGCTGCTTGTGTTTGATTTGGGCATTGGCTGATTTAATTAGTGTTTTTTTCCCCACAAGCTCTTTAGATCCTCTTCTTCCCTTCCTCTATTTTCAGTTTTTTTTTTGTTTCTTTGATCCCCATTTTCGCCTTTGGTTTTCTCACTAGCTTTCGATCCGTGCACACATCACATTTTTTTTCTCCAGCTTCCCATCTTCTGTTTCTGTCTTTTTTTCCCTCTTTTACTCCCTCATGGTTGTTTGTTTAATTAGGGCGCTGATTGTCCTGTGATGTGTGGACTGAATAGAAAAGCTGTCACATAAGTTCAGTTCTGGATCACTGCCTCTTCTTTCTCTCCCTTTTTCTCTCTCTTTCTCCCTTCTTTCATAAACGACTCTCACTCATAGTGGGATTAATGGCATTGCACCACACTTAGGGGTTAATTCATCAAACTGGCTGGAAATTACATTAAGGGGAAAAAAACTTTTGTTTACAATTAAGAGAAAATAGCAATTTAATATTAGTTGCCGTAATTTAAGTTGAGCATGATCACATTTTTGTTTGCAAATGTATTGTGATATTTTGTTACGCTGCTATCAATGATAAAAGTGACTTTACATTGTTCTACCACCGACCTGTTTCAGCTGTGAGGAGAGACCGTTAAACAGCGTGTGTAGCAACTTTACAAGCCAATTTCACACATAAATGTTGCCTCCGCCTCAGGGTCACAGTGCAGCCATAAAGGAAGTTTCACGCTTGCACAAACTGTTTCAACAGGTGTTTCAGCAAAAACCGTATCCCCCACAGTATCATAACAGGGTGATACACAAGAACGTACAATAAACTCACAGCTGGCACAAATCCTTTTTTTATGCAAACAAGAACTGTGGGTGAAAGAAAGGAGTCATCTTGGTGTAAATATTAACCAGAGCCCACTTCTTGTGTCTGCACCCAGGTATATTTAAAGGTGTTTTAAACCAGAACACTGCTGTATTGCGTATTGTGCAACTGGACTAATACATCAAAATAAAACAGTGGTTAAAATGAAAATATCACTCATCACACGATGAACAGGTTATCACTGGCATCCTGTTGTGATCTTGGCTCCAGTGCTGCACGTCCAGCATTTCTGTTTCTAGTATTCCAGTCAATACAGTTCATGCGTCCGCTTATACAAGTCTGTTGTTGGCACTTCGCAACAGCTGTAAAGTACTACAAAAATGTGAAAATGTTTTCATCTTTACCGGCAATATAAGTATTAATGCCAATAAGGCGCCTGGTTAGCTCTCCTTGTAGAGCCGGCTCCCGTATGAAGAGGTTTACTCGGGGGCAGGTTTGACTCCTTTTGCTGCTTGTCATTCTCCCCTCTCTATCCCCTTTCAAGTCTAAGCTGTGTAAATAGAAGTAGAGTTAACTAAAATGCCCCAAAAAGAATCTAATAAAAAGAAAGTATAAATGCCAATGAATTAATGGGTCCATTTAGGAGAAAAGGCTAAAACATGTTGGCTTTGAAAATGTAGTTAATGTTGGTCCCAGTCGTTGAATTCAAATACCTTGCGTGTGTGTGTGTGTGTGATTTTGTGTACAATATCTCCTGTGCTTGTTCATCTCTTTGCCAAGTGCATTTCTATGCCATGACCTTGGTCAGTAACTCTTTTGATGTTTTAGTGTTTTCCCTATCAGGGCAAATTAGCAGCCATTGTCTAGTTGCATTGTTTCAGTTCAGCTTGCACAAAGTAACCTTTTAATAGAGGAAGTGAAAAACCTCCATAAAGCCCTGAACATCCTGCAAAAGCTCTGTAGCACTTCTTCTTCAGCTCTTAGCTGAACATACACTGGGTTTTTGAAAAAGGTTTTTTGTGTGAGACATGTTGTAACATACAAACACGAAGGTGTGTCTGTCTCTTTTTGTCTCTCTCCCCTTCCTGTCTCAGTTTTTATCAGACTAATCTTCCTCACTTCCTCATTGATCCCCCTGTCACTTGCTGTCCCAGTGGTCTGGTAGCGATTTGACCGATGGATAGCCATGGCGTGTATTGATCACCGGGCTTTGATCTGTTGTCAGTCAGATGCTAGCCAGGCCTGCTCAGCATTCTTACAGAAGATTCAGTGTGTCTCTTTTAACCAGACATCTATTTTTGACTCTTTTTAACATAGCAAACATCAGCTCACCACAGCATTGCATTGTCTAATAGGCCTACATGGATAAAACTCAAAGGCGTGTTCACTGACTCATAACTAGTTGTAACATATTGGCGACATACTGTAGATCAATATATCCATTTGTTATCTACACCCACATGCCAGTTTGAAATAACACTAAACATTGTTCTGATCTGCAGTCTTATCTTAAAGTCCTTTGTTACCCAACATCTGGTAAACATGAGTCTGTAATACAAATCTCCACATAAAACTTGCATAAAAAGAAATAAAAGTAAACAGAGAACATTTTTCCTGTGGAGGGCTCAATAACAGTCATTTGCATCATCGCTGCATATATTGAATTCAAGGTGTGTGTGTGTGTGTGTGTGTGTGTGTGTGTGTGTGTGTGTGTCAAAGTACATTGTGTCCTTTCATAAACATGCATTCTCACCATATGAACTGTAATCAATACCTCAACAACTGGGTGTGAGTTTTCCTTGCAGGAAACACTGACCCAGTAGCCTGATTTCACTCTTGTTACAGCCATACAGTCACCACCAATAGATAGACGGGTCTCATTCTTTACATATTTGACCTGAAGGATTTCTTCAAAATATTCTGTTACTGGATACGTAACTACTTACAGTATATTTCAATTTAACCGCAGTTCTGTAAAAGCATATCAGACCTCGTTGTTAATCTATTGCTCATACTGTATTTTAAAGACAGTTTGTATCATACTAGATCTGCAGTAAAATGAGATAATGTTGCATAGGTCCATGCAATACTCTTGCTTGTGATTTCTGCATGAGTTGTAATAATTACACACAATAGTGCATATTGTTACATAGATTAAGTGCCAGAATGAGTTTGAGGAAGTTGATACTAGATCAGCGTTTATTCTTTTTGTTTGAAAGTATTTATTTATAGCTTTTTTTGTATATGTACAGTATGTTTGTGAGAATGTGTGTGTGTCTCTATCTATTCTGTGTCTGTCTATACAGGGTATGTGCATAGTCTGTTTTTGTTGTCTCGTGATGTTGTTAAACTAAATTGAAATGTAGTTCACCCTTCTCTGTCCTTTCCTCTTGTAAAATTCATCATCTTTCATCACACGTAATGAGACTCAGTTATTCATGGTCTCACTTTTTCTGTCGAGTTTGGCAAACTCAAGAAAGCAATATAAATTATACTGCAGTTTTCAGCCTTTTCAGTCTCTCACTCGCTCACTCACACTCTATCTGACCCTTTCCTCTCACCGCCTCGTTATAGTGAATTTCAAAGAGCTGTGCATTCAGTGCTTGAATGTTGTTAGATTTTAGGCTCTGTAACAGATGTCAGCTTTATATATACTGCCCCAAACTCCAACCTTATATAATGATAAAGGATAATAATGACATTGAAAGTGCAACATTTCAAATTATGCATGGTTATCCTAGGTTATCAATTGTGCAAGAAATTATACATTAATTTTAAAGGATCACATCTGTGCATGTGGCATGGTCTAATAGTCTGATCAGTCCACGCTGTGATTCAGACTAAGGTTATAGAAAATATCAGGGTAGGCGCAGCATAGGAATTCAGTAGGCTAGAGAATCAACTGCAGCATATAATAGTGAACATCCAAGGTTAGTGGTTCCAAGCCATTAGTGGCTAATGATATGAAAAAATTTCCTTGTCACAGGTGAACTTCTGAGTACACATGTTTGGCAGTGCATACATGAATATTTACAGCAAATGTGAATCTGGACATGCATTTGAACTTTTTCCTTACGTCCACAAGAAGAAGCAGCAGAGTCTTTGGCATTCTCACAGCACTCAACTCACATAAGCAGTTAGGTTGTAGTATAACCCTGTTTCGTTTATTTCTTGTAAGCTGCTCTACTTTCCCTCCCTTACTCTATGGGGCCTCTCCCTCTCTCACTCCATCCATCTCTACCCCCACCCTCTTCCTCTCTATCATTCGTCTTGCTGCATTGCGAACCCTAGCAGCTGGTTGAGAATCCCCACAGAGTTTCAGCTGCAACACGCACATGTTTTTTGTTTTTTTATTACTACTGTATGTGTGAATGTACTTAAGGGTGTATGTTTGTTGGCTTTAGCCCTGTGTCCATTAATCTTTCTGGAGTATAAAGCAGGTTTCTCAACCCTAATCCCTTTAATTTCCCTTCACTCCTTTATAACCATTACAGAAAGTAATGTAATAATATCTTCTCCCTTCTGAATAGCGTTGACTTGTTAACCATGCTAACACTTTGTGAAAAAACATAGTTAAAACCTGGCCCTTGGTCCAAAACTTTGTGTTGCCATCTGAATAAGGCAGGTAGACATGAATAGAATTGTAAATGGCTTCTTTGAAAAGGGGGAAAGGGGCCAGCCCTCCAACAAATTGCACATAAACAAATAGCCGAAGGCCATTGGCTGAGCTACTGCCAACATCTTTTAAAAGGGAAGGAGAAAGAGAGCAGGAGGGAGAGAAAAAGAAAGGAGACTGTAGGAAGGGTGCATTCCTTTCCACATAATTAGGCTTTATTTGGCTCGCTCCACTTGGATCATATCTCTCTCCTCCTCTTCATCTTTCTCACCACCTCTCCTTCTTTTCATCGCTCCATCAGCGTTAAGCGTACTCAGATCAAGCATCAGGACTCAAGCATCTCTGATACATACTATATGCGACACAGAGAATAGCCGGAATGCATGTTATGAGTCATGAAATAGACACTAAAACACTGAAAACATGTCAACAGGCGGAAGACAGAGAGTAATAACAAGAAGGTAATAAGTTCCCTAACATTTACTTGTAATTTTAGCAGGATTAAGTTTTGGCTCAGCTGCCATTAGCTCTTGGCAGGGACTGTTTAGTCCAGTAACTGGAACACATGAAGTGGTGAAACCTGAGCTCACAATATATAAACAAAAGCTTGGAAACAGATAGGCATACTCCCAGATTGTATAGTTATTATAATGACAAAATAGGTTAATGTAGTTTAAAAACATACATATTATTCAAGCTATATATATAACAGCCAGAGGGTGAAAATGAATCCACAAAAGTAGCATACAGCAAAAAATAACCTATCATCATTCTCTTTTTATTTCCAGTGGCACACAGACTGGAGCGGATTTGGTGGGATGGCAGTAGTGTGTGTGTGAGTGATTTATGTTTCAACAGCATTGGGAACAGGTCCTTAAAAGTAGGACAACAAAAAAATGAGAGGCGGGGATGTTCGCATATAACAATATTAAGAGAGAGTGTATCATAATAGCGGCTTGTATGTAATGAAGAATAAAACAAATACATCTGAGAAATTATTCGCAATGAAATATCTTGGTTGTGATCAGTTCTTCACAAAAATATAAGACTTACTGTTAAGGGGTTAACGTTCAAGAGAATTCATGAACGTGAATGTATATATTACAGTAATTTCAATAATAATCCAAATTCATGAGTCAGTTCTAGACCAAATATAAGTAGAAGTAGTACACATTAGATATAAAATTGCTACAGGTAATCTGTTTGTAGAAAAAACACTTTATCCTCCGCCTTTATTGCTCTCTGCAGCGCAACTGAAACCAGGTCATCTTGTTCTCTTTGTGGAAGATGTACAGCTTCACAAGGACACAGATATACTGGTTGTCAAAACTAGCTCATGGTGCTATGTAACAGCACAGGGTCCTCCGTCATATTATGGTATTGTCCATATGTTCCACATTTCAGTTGAAGTCCATGTTGCCGTAGAGTCCGTTGAAATTATGATCAAAATAGCCCATATGTTGACTGTTCATTTGTCTTTTAATTGTTTTTAACCCTGAGCTTTTCGTTGTGTCTGTAACTCTTTAAGCTAAGTAAGTTGCTCAGTGTCCAAGCAAATGTATCCTTAGGGAGACCAATAAAAGTACATTGATAATGTTGGAGCCAATAAACTACGGTCACAATCACCCTCCTGTCTTTAAAACAAGTTGAATTTGAAATGCAAAAAAAGCTCCACTAGGGGACTGACAGCACCAAACAATATTAACACAAATGATTATCACATTTTTGGAGTTCTAATTAGAAGAATTTGGGGCTCTCCAGTGCTGACCCTAGGATTCCTCTTAGAGGGTCTGGTCAGCATCCACCTAGAATAGGACCAATTAAAAAGGAGTAATGCATAGAGTGGCAGCAGAAAAAATGATTGAAATTTCCTGCAGAACTGAGATAAGAGTTGAAAGAGAATCTATGGTAAACATTATGAAAAGCCCACTTTGAGAATATTTTCCTACATTTATTTAAAACTTCTGTAGACTCTTTGGTGAATAGATTAAATGCTTTAGAGCACATATGACCTTAAGTTCTGTGAAATTATTTAGAAATGTAGAAGATGGCACGGCAGAAAAAGAAAGTTGTTTTTGCAATTGAGCATAGCAAAATAGATGTGTTCTTCAGAGGAGTTGGTGCAAAGGGAATTTTAAGTTTCCATTCTGCACATCATATTATAAAAATTTGATTTGCTTATGTAATCCACTATTTTATAACTATGAAGACTTTTCAGTGTTGGCACATAATTTCTCATTTATCACGTGAATCTGTAAAATGTCAACTTGTCTGGAACCACGAAAAGCAGCTTATGTGTATTGTATACCATGCATTTTTAATCAAAAGACATTTGAGCATTTTCTCCATTTTTAATGAAACACGGACCTTAAATCTCTTGCATTGTATGTTTGGGATGTAAGAAATAACTGGATTGTTGGGAGTTTATGCTAGAGTGGGGAGATACAGTTTATATAATATGATTATGATTGGATTGTGGTGTTTATAATTAGTTAACTGTGCATCAAATGTCAGAAAATAATAAAGAATATTACAACATAATCTTCAAAATATTAAGTCCAAGTTGGCTTATCCAAATGCCAAAATTCATTGTTTCTTTTTTTCTGACCGCCAGTCCAAACCCGCCCAAAAATCAGTTTAATAACACAGACGATTTAAGAAAACCCAACAAAAATATTTACTTTGGAGAAACTGAAACCAGAGTATGTTTGCAGCTTTGCCATAAACTCTCTCATTTCCCACTGTGACTAACCAGTAAGTCTTTATTTTTTTTACCCATCTTGTGGAATCTGCTGCATCACTGAAGACAAACTGTTTCAATTTAAAGTGACAACAATCACCTCATTCCCCCTCTCCACACACAGCCAACACAGGCACTGGCCTCTGACACGGAGCCAGCCAGGACTTCTATGCAAATAAAGCCTGAGTAGGTGGCAGCCGAGAGCAGAGTGTGCAGCAATGTGAGGACTCTCACAGGCCCCGCCCACATAAGCCAGTTGCTAAGCAACGAGCTGCAAGGGTGGGGGAGAGGAGGGAGGAGTGGCCATGAATTCAACAACTGTTGCCTGATCTGAGCTCTCTCACTGTGTGAATGCAAGTCAGCCAGCGAACCGGTCAACGAGAGAGCGAGAGCGTGTGAGGTGCAGAGTCTGTGCTTGTGTTTGTGTGTGTGTGTGTTTGAGTGTGTGTGTGAGAGAGAGAGTGAGAGACAGAGAGAGAGAGAGAGAGAGAGAGAGATAGAGAATGTTGGTGTAGAATAAGCCAGGCAGCCGGTGCAGTGTTTTAAAGTGAACGATACATCTTGCTTCGCTCCTCTGCCCCTCTTTGGACTATACCACTAACAGGGACTCACCCTTTGGACTATCCCGACACTTGCCTCGTAAGGAACACCTGTGTGGGGTGTAAGCTAAGACAACGGACTTAGACCTGGTGAGCAGGGAACAGTGGATGACTTCATTGGACGAAGGTTTTGCTGGTGGAAAGAGAGGGACTGCTGGCCATGGACTCCCCTCACTAGTAAACGGGGTAAGCAACCAGACTGCACCCATCCAGCTGGAAAAGGGGGGTGATGAAAGATCACTTGACAGAATGAGAACATAACAGATAAAAGACTCAATAGTGAAACGTGAGGGTTCAGTAAACAAGAGGAAAAACCATAAGCAGAGATGGTTTTATATGTTAAGTGGTGGAGTGGTTGAAGACTGGCGAGGTAAAGGGGGACAGTTCAGCAGCAGTGCAGAGTCCATTGTCCCCCTCTGTGTCTGTGTGTGTGTGTGTGTGTGTGTGTGTGTGTTGCATAGAGTTGACCCTGCCTCAGAGCTTCCCTGTCTGTCCTGCTCAGCTGTCGGTGTCTGTGTCATCACGCCACACTCTCCTGTCTCTTCTGTTCACTCTTCTTGTTCCTATCTGCTGCTTGTATCCCTTGTTTCTCTCCCTTCCTCAGTCACTGATGGCTCTGTTGCAGTTCATCATATCTCTGATGGTAATGGGATTAATTGGAAACCAGGGTAGCTGCAAGGAAAGGGAATGATGAGAGGGACTGAGATCAAAAGAAGTTTGCAAGGAACAGGACAGATATGGCAGGTACAGATAGATCAGAAAAGGTAGAAAAATAGTGTTTATGGGATAAACAGGTCTGACAGGACTGAGGAGAATGATATTTGGTACTGTGTAATACATTGTAGGGTGGTGTTAATCATTGTGTCATGTGTATTTAACTTCCTCATTAGCCTAATAGTAAGTAATTTGAAAACCCTGTCAAAAAAATGATGCTCTATTACTGTAATTTAACCTATTCCAATCTGTTTATTCAGGACAAAGTTCAGTGGAAAAGTGAAGTTTATACCACATAGATCACGTTGTGTTTTAATCCAACCCCACCAAAATTGTAAACACAATACACACATTATGGCTTAGGAATGATTTAACTTTATTTAAAGAAATTTGATTTACTTCTAGAAAGTTTTAGGTGCCAATAATGTTACAGTAAACACTAAAAAACTCAGTCATTTAAAAGGTTGTCTTTGTGGCTGTGTCATAATTTAAAAAATAAGTCTTACTGTAGATCATCTAGAGAATTTAGAAAAATTGCTGTACCTTTCGCACCTACTAATATTCATTCATTAATCCAAAAATAGAGAGGCTAGGTGAGTTTTATTTGTATTGTGGGGATTTCAATGGCTACATGTGACGTCAGACTCTATAGTTCATTGTTTCAATGCATCTGTTCTGTGACTGGACATTGCATAATGAGATTTACTATTCTTCAGCTGAGCAGAACATTTTTGTTGATTGTCCCTGGGCCTGGTCATATGGTTGAACATAGTTGCTTTTTACAGTAATTTGTATTCCGTGAACAAGACTGACATTTAGCTAAGCGTTTTTGATGGTGCAGTGTGTACACTAGGACTAGAATAACTAGATTAACATGCAGTACTTAGCTGACTGGTTGGATGGAGGTTAATCTGTTAGTTAGAACAGTCACTCCTCTATGATTTGTCAAACTTTCTTATACATTGATACTGTGAGAGACGAAAGAATAATCTGTTGACAAAACAAACAATTATCTTAACAAAAATACATTTCCCCAGAGTTAAAGGTCCAATGTGTAATATATTTAATGTAATAAATCCAAAAAATGACCCCAACGCATCATCAGATAATAAAGGTGCCCTGCCACACATATTTCAGAACTTTGTGGTAACGTCTGAAGTTCTACCATTGACTCTCTAACAATTATGGGGGGGAGAATGCCTTTGTTATCTTGTTTCAAGCTATTCTACCGTGACTCAGCTTGATTTGTACCATTTCTCATTAACATTCAACAATCTAAGCTGCTTGACTCTGATTGGTTAACAGCTAGCCAGTGAGAGACTGGCTATCAGATCTTGGCTTTACCCAGCGCAACCGGTCGAGCTTATGAATTGTATTGAGCTCAAGCAACATGACATCAAACTGACCGGCTTTTGTAATTGGCCTGATTTCTCTGCTTATTTCTTTTCAGTGGCTTATGCTGACAGAGGAGTGAGCAGTTCATTTTCACATTCACAACATAACACGAACACATATGGACCTAACATCCTAACAACGTTTCAAAAATTGCAAGTAAAAACGTTTTTTTGTGGCAGGGCACCTTTAAGGAAACATGCCATGTTGAAATACTATCTTTTCTGACAACAATGCTAATGCCAGTATGTTCTCCTTTTGAAATTTCCGTTCCATGATGGAATTTCTGTTATTGTTTTGGCTTGTGTGTTGTTATCAACTACCCAGTTTGACAGCCAGGCCAGGGTTGCCAGATAAACCTGTAAGAACGTAAACCCAGCGAGCTACAGCTGTAACGTTAGTGCAGCCATGAAAGCAGCAAACAAACAAACAGGATCAACCAACGTAAACAAAACGGCATGTTTGTAACAGTTGCATGACCAGAGACGTAACAAACCCAGGTAAATATTGGAGATATATTTAAAAGATGGCAACAGCTTAGAGCCCAAAAGGACACCTAGTTGGCTAATTTCCTACTGAACAGGTAGCTAAGCATTAGCTTCAAGCTAATTTATCACGGCTCGTAGGAACGGACATTTTATGTAATTTCAACATTTGTGTACTCACATTGAATTATATATCTGTAGTACCTGAGTTAGTTACTTGCAAAAACAATTGAAACACTGCCAGTAGAGTGATCCAACATCTAACGTTAGCTACTACTGTAAAGTAATGTCTGGCTATGTGAGACAAGCGTCTAGCAACATTGTTGAACTTCGAGGAAGGGGCAGGGGAGACAACTCTCTCCAGTATTTAGAATTTGTACTACAGTAACTATTTTAAACACTAGCTGTCAGTATTACATAATGCACCTTTCATATACTGTAGTTTTAAAGTCATATTGTCTGTGACCTTCTTATACTTGTTTTCCTTTTAGAAAATGTTTAAATTAGTTATTGTTGGCACAGAATGCACATTTTGAATGACAAGATTTACATGCAACAGCTGAAAAGAAGCAGGGTCCAGACCACCTGCTGAGGGTCTGCCGCTAACGAACACACTGAAATTCCCCCATTCAGAGGCCGACAGGAAGAGGGCAAACAGTTGCTTAGGAGAAAGACAAAGCACTTTGTTAAAGAAAGACTTTTTCTTTTTCACTGGACATGAGTTTAACGACACTAAGAGGACATTCAAAACGCTACACACAACACACTTTGGCTGTGAGAGGATAGTAAGTTATAAGTGTTTGTGCTGCTACATATTAGTCAGTGTGCTGTGCTTTTCTTTGAAGATGAATCTAACTTCTCTTCTTGCAATTCGTAATAATACTAGTGGTGATGATAATTCCAGGGAAACATGACTGAGCCATGCCAATTGCTAAATCAGTGGACTGCAGACCTAAAACCATTAGTCAACAAAAAATTGAATCTGCAAAAAATGGATAATGGATTGCTTTTTATTATCAAGCAAAAATGTTAGAAATTCTCAGGTTTCTAGCTTAAGAAATATAATATGCTGCTTGTATCTGGTATATATCATAAATAAAAATTGGAGATTAAAGGTTTGGGGTTTTAGGTTAGACAAAACAATATTTGTGAAGATTGCGCTCTGGTAAATTATGAGGGATATTTATTTTTACTCTTTTCTGTACCAGACGTATCTCTAATTGTAACTGGGACCGCATAATTAATCACAATTTTATCAATACGCAATATGAACCAGTGCAATATCCAAATCGCAGGGGGGCACAATATTTGTTAAAGTCAAAATATGTGTCAAACCATTCTAAAATAAAGTATTGTGGTGCTGCAGAGACATCCCAGCCTACAAATCATATCCTACAGACTAAAGAAAAAAATCTTTGTTTGGTTCAGATCCTTGCAAAAAAACACACTTCAATAAAAAAAAGAAATTTCAATGAGAATAATGATACCAAAATGATCATTCCCTCCAATATCGTTAATCATATCGCAATTTGATCGCAATTTGAGCTTTTTCTAATACATTGTGCAGCCCTAGTTGCAGCCCCAGTGGCCTGTACTACACTGTCTGTAGCAGGGCTAAAAAGGAAGCACACTCATGACTTTGGTTTGACTTCTATGGGTGAATGCAGACTTCCTTGTTTTGATGTGAAGCAGTACTGCTTTTTGTTCAAACATGCAGTGTCGGCAGTTGTCAAACACTTAAGAGTTCAGAACAGGTGGTTGGTACGCAGAGAGCAAATAAACTAAAACTTCCGCACACCTGCCTACTCGGTGGGACAGCTTCTTTTACACTTCAATATGTCATTTATGCACTTTAAAACACTTGTCCACACAAACATTGAGCTTTCTTTTTACTTTCTTTCTCTCAAGCATTGGTAACCATGTGTACAGAGATAAAAAGTACACAAACTGCTCTTTGGTTTACCTTTTAGCCCAGATTGTGCCTTTTTTCTGATATCACACATCGCCCACTGACACCCCCACTCCCACATGTAGAGCATTGACTGAATGTTGTGCGGCAGTCAGCAGGATACAACCGTTGCTTTGCTTGCAGCTTTTTGATCTTCAAGTCCGGGAGCTTAATTGTTATGTCATGTTTGTGGGGACTTTTTCTTCGTAATAAAAGATGCAGTTTTAGTATTGATTGACACACAATGTAATAGAACAGTCAAAATCACTCATAATCAAGATGTATTTCAAGTTCTCCTTGTTTATTGAGCCTACTGTGTGTGTGTGTGTGTGTGTGTGTGTGTGTGTGTGTATGTATATGTATATATATATATATATATATATACACACACACACATACACACCTATCTGCATTTACATGCCAATTATTAAGACGTTGGGATTAAAACGTTGGGATTAAAAATACTCGCAAGGATCGTTGCTGACAGCACTCGTTCATTAACAGCTAACCTTAACTGTCACCACTACCTGGTTTTTTAACCCTTATGCTTTTATCCTAAACCACAGTCTGAATGTTGAGCTTCACTCTAAATCCAAATGTTCACCTTAAATTACCCCCTTGATAAAATATCCTTGTCTTTCTAATTTCCAGTGCCATTTTCTGTTTATTCAGGAAATTCAGACATACAACAGAAACACAGGTACTCACACTGTTTCCCCTGTTGGGGTTTTGTGAATGTAACTTACTGGGTTTCAGTGAGATTACCTCCACAACGTCTCCAGTGTACTGCTCCAGTCCCTCCCTACATTGTCCTTTGTCCAGTACAACATTCCTGGTAATGCAAGCAGTTACATGTTTAGACAGGTGGAAACAAATGTGTGTGTTTGTAATGCTTTTATATATTTGTAGTTATGTGTGTCAAGCTTCAAGCGTTTTTTACATTTTTTTTACTTACAGTTTTGACTTAAAGATTAATGAGCAGGGAGGAGGGGAGGGTTTCTTCATGTTCAGCATTTCAGATAAGTCAACTGTGTGTGTGTGTGTGTGTGTGTGTGTGTGTGTGTCTCATTTGCTAATAGTTTCACTCAGTGTTGACCTAACAAAATGTTCATGAAATATGAGTCATTACTTCCTCTTTGTGTGTGTGTGTGTGCATGCATAGGAAGAGTATTGCTTACCAAACGAGCTGAATAATACAGACATACACCCAGAGTGTTTATGCTGCCCTGTCATGGTGTTTTGTTAGTGGTATTAAAGCAAGGATCATCACTCTACTATGGAGGGTATAGTTAGTCATAATTGAACTTGAAAATCCAAAGAGAAAACAAAGCAAGATCAAATTAAAAATATTATTATTTCACTATGCCACTAGGAAAAATCATGCAATAATTGAATTTATAAAAAAAGGAAATTGAAGTTGAAATGTAAAATAGTTTGAAAAGCTATGGTTGACTTTAATAAAAGAAGACAGCAACGGTTATGGAAACCCCCCCCCCCCCCCCCCCCCCGTCTCTTAGGTGAAAGTCCTGCGTTAACCATCCTCCCCAAACCAACCTCACTGTGCAAATGTTCACATTTTCAAACTCCTTGCTATCACAAGTTAATGTTAGTCAATGGAGGCCACTAAAAAATGGAAATAGTGGAAATTCCAATCCCAATTTTCCAGAGCCCAAGCTGACATCTTCAAGTTTGAAAACGAATAATATTCCATTTATTATTGAACATGTCAGAGAAAATCCTTACATCTGAGAAGCTGTAACCAGTAAGCGTTTGATGTCTTTGCTTAAAAAAAATACTCAAGCGATTGACCAATCAAAATAATCAACTAATTGTTGCAGTTTTTGTGTACACATTGGAGATTTAGAATATCTTATGCTGTCCCGTCCCGTAGCTTCATGTTACCCACTGGTGCGATCTGAGGCTCAGAATGACAAAAGCATCCACTAGTTACACTCACAGTGCTAAATATGAAAGCAGAAGCATAAAATGTTCGCCTTTATGGGGAAATATTTCTGTGGTGGCAGCACTTGAGGAGCTAAGGGCTTAAAAGAATGGGGAGTAAGAGAGGATGAGATAGAAAGAGAGAGGAAAGCCTCTGAAGAGAAACTCATCTTATCTCTGGAGCTCGCTCAGACAAACACAAGCATAGAGACTGCTGTTCTTTCTCTCCCTTCTCTCTGTCTCGTTCTCCCTCAATTTGCTTTATTGGCATGCCAAAAAATATATCTGTGTTTCCAAAGCATAAAAACAAACAAAAATATAAACAGCAACAAGGAGCAAATACATCTGAATTAATAATACAAGTGAACAAAATAATTATGATATAATTGCAGATACTAAACCAATTCTGTGCATGTCACTCAAAGGGACTCTCTCCTTTTCCTCACTCTCTCTCTCCTCCCTCATTCTTTTTCTCTAACGGATCCATCCTCTATATTCCCCCCTTTTTACTTTTCTGCTCATCCTCTAGTTTCTATACTGCTGACTCACACTACATTAAAGCTGCATCAGTGGGGATTGGTCCAGTTGTCAGTTCATGCACCTGCATATCCAATCCCTCCCCACACTCATGTAGCACTCCATCTCTGTTTGATCCTCTTTTGCACAACACTTGTTTTGCAAAATTGTACAGCAACACAATGGTTACTGTCTAGCTAGTTATACAACAAATAGGCAACAGGAACAACACCTTTTTAAAACCCTATAAGCTGTATAATCCTTTCAATCTAGCTTTGCTCAAATGACAAACCACAAAAGAAATATTTTTAGATGATGGTTCTCAATGGAGAAGATCATCACTTAAAGCTGTATAAGATGCTATGGGGAAGACGCAGAACATTTGTAATTTATTACATATGTAATGCAGATCCACATGCATCAAGTATTGAGTTTTATTGATATTTATGGTATTAGCTGCTGTATTCTTTGTTTGGTAATTGAGATGTTTTCATTTAAACTACTGTAAAAGTTAGAAAACAAGTTTATGATAAATACATGAAACTAAATTAGACACGTGGTGGGAATCCAATTCTTGGCAGTATTTTCAGCTGAGAAAATAAGATATTAATGTTGTACCACTCTTTCTCAGGCAAGTCCAAAGCCATCTTCTCCCTCTTTTTCCATTTAGATCCATAGGGCTATGGAATGCATGATCATCCACATAATTCTCCCCTGTGCTGGAAGGGCAGATTAAGGATTTGTTCAGCACTAAACTGGTATTGACTCTCAGCACTCAGCATAGAGTGAAGGGCTGTGAGGAGAAGTGGATCTTTTTAATGACAGCTGTAAACAATGCTGTGGTTGTCCAACCTGATAAAGTGTTTTGTCCTTTAATGTCTTAGAGATTGAGCACTAACCTTAAATGTGTGTGTGTGTTTGTGTGTGTGTGTGTGTGTTTGTGTGTGTGTGTGGTCGGTAATGTTGACTCTGGTTCTGGTTGTCAGAAAAAGGGGATGGTAAAGGGAAGACAATCAAGAGAAAGAAACAAAATTAACTTATACATTTACTTTTTCAGAGGATGAATATACATTTTTCTACAATCTCCATCTACCAAATTGAATTAAATTTACCCGTGCCCTCTAGAACAACACATAGTACATTATACAATGTTTCCTATGAAAAACAAGTAAATTTCATTTGACTTCCTAAGAGCTTTTGGTGCGTGTATGTCCATGAGGAATTTGCATTGTGCGTTTAGATAGTTCAGGGATTTGACTGTAGTTCACGACAGAAGAAATAAGATTGAGCAGGAGAACTTTGTGATAGACTTTTTTTAATATTATCTTTGAATGCAGGTTTGTTTCCCACTCACACACACACATATACACACACACACACAAATAATGCCTGTCAGCCTCCCTAGCAACTGCATTGTCACAGTAATTGCAAAACAATAGCGTCGAATTTGCGTCTCACAATATCTAGTATACAGTGTTGCTCAACAACTGCGTGGCAAATACATTACTCAATGTTTTTGAGTTTCATGGCTGTGTCAACATGGTGTGATTGGTAGTCATCATGCATGTTACAAAGACTTCCATCTACCCACTGCTGAAAAACTAATGTCGCTGCCAGGCCCACCTGAAAGCTAATTAGGAGGTCAGATTTTCCAAGTACTTCAAAACGATTTCCAAAGTTGAGACGCATGTGTTGCACAGATAGCAATGATTGTTGTTGTTGTTTTTTTTAGGTTTGTTTTAGTTGTCTCTGAACTTGTTCTTTGCACTAACATCTGTCTCTCTTTTCTTTCCACATTTGGTGATCTCTCTATCTGTCTCTCTCATTCTCTCTCTCTCTTTAGTAGAGAACTGACAGTGATCCTTTATTTTCTCTCCCTTTATCTCTACTCTCCTACATTTTTTGCATTTCTATTGCAGCTTCAGTAGATGTAAATAATATATTTTTCCCAGAAAGCCTGGCTTTGTTAGAGCTTCTTCTTTGCTCTGTATCATACACAAGTATTCATGACTCACAACTTTTGCACAACAGAAAAATCCCTGTATCGATACAGATGGTGTGTGACTTGTATTTTCCCAGAGAACAGTTAAGTACACTCAGTAAGCCACCCAGAGATGACATGTAATAAATGACCTAACAAATCTGTCACATGTGAGTAATCCAGTGATGATTGAGAATGCGTAGAAGCTCATCTTTAAACACAACACCTGGGTGGAGCTCTGCCAAGTTGGTAGTTGGATAGATAGAGCATTTAGACATACAGCTAGTAGTTGTTGTTAACATGCAGACAGCCAGACCTAGTATACACACATTTGCATAGTTATTTTCTATTAAAAAAACACATCACCAGACTCAAATGGACCACAGCACACAATAACACTCCAACTGAATTTCTCATCTCAGAAAAAGGAGAAAAGGTTTTATCTTCTTATTCCCGCCATCTTTTTCTTCTCTGACATTAGCCTCACCTGGGAGAGTGGGAAAAGAAGTCAGAAAGATAGGATGTCTGTATTTAACTAGGTCAGACCCTGCAGCAACAGACTTACAGAGAGATCAGAAATATTTGTCTGTTTTATTTAAAAAAAACTGTACAACAGCAGCATGCTGTACAGAGTAATGCTATAAGGCTGCATAGTTTCTTTTTACATCTGTTCTGACTCTCTATGATTTTATAATCCGTGGACACTATAAAGAAGTAATGTATGTGTATATTCTCATTCGGTTAATACAGTTCTGTAGTGCACCCATTAGTATCTTGATATTTAGTACTGAATTGAGCCTGTTTTTTACTGTATTTGAAAAAAATGCTACTGTTCTGTTAATAGCATCCTGCAAAACAATTGCACTAGCATATAAAACAGATGTCGGTATAATACATTAGGAGTACTGACACTGTCATACACCG
The DNA here is from genome assembly GCF_013103735.1 of Etheostoma cragini. NCBI lineage: Eukaryota > Metazoa > Chordata > Actinopteri > Perciformes > Percidae > Etheostoma > Etheostoma cragini. The sequence continues at coordinate 18,304,184 of NC_048408.1, forward strand.
AAAGTCTTACACACTCATAGATATATATAAACCTGCTGAAACCTGCAGAAAAATAATCATCAATTTAATGGTGATAGAAGTCCTCCTTAGACCAAAGGGTGATGTGAAGGTGTGTCAGGCTTCAGGCAGAGCCGCTGCAGTTAAAAGCACAGCAGTTCTTGGCGTCCTTGGTTTAAAGCCACTGGCAGGTTGGATGCTGTTTGGCGAGTTTGTGCTCCAGGGAATCGAGCAACTCAAAACACTCCCGTTTTGGTGGTTACAGCCCCCGGGTGGGTACAGAGAGAGGCATACTGTAAACATGCACACACACGGGTCAAAGAATGCTGACATGTTCACCTGAGCAGAGGAAAATGAAAGCTCTTTAAATACTTTGATATTATTAACTACAGCCTCTACTACGTATATGGTATTATTGTAGCATTAGCATGATGTATTTAATGAAAATGAAGGTACAAATGACATATCACTTTATCAGCTAGAAAATGTGATGCCAATGAAGTGATCATTTAAAGTAAGTGTATTCCATAAGCAGGATTTATCAACTTTTCAACCCTTATTGTGAAGTTTAGTTCTGTATTTTGACTGGTTCTTCTACCGTTATTTGTTTATATTAGTTGAGCTAGCACTACGTCTCCGTTTCTCTTCTGCTGATCGAGCTCAACAGGTGTCAAACGTCCCCACTGTGTTTGCTTGTTCATTTCTTGACATTGTTGTGGTGGAGGACAGTGGCATCACACTGTTTTTTCTCTGCTCCAGGGGGAAAAGGAGACTGGTCTAAGGAATGCTAAAGAGATCTTTATCCTTCTTTTAATTCTCGTGACTCAGCTCCAGACCCCATAGTGACTCTTTGAAACGGTACAGAGCCTCAGTTTATAGGTTCAGTGGGTTCCTATTGTACATAGGCATTCAGGTTTGAGTGTGTGTTTGGACGTGTATGGGATAGGTAATATTAGTTATTAACAGACCATCTCAATTTTGACTCGTATTTTCACACTATCAAAAAGCTCTGATTCCACTATTAACAGCATTTTGGACTTAATCCTTTTTTTGAAAGTCGAAATCCCAAACAAGGCGTGACTTAATTGGTTATTTAGGTACACGGTCACATTTATTTTAAAATTTGACTACAGTAGTTTTGTGGCATACAGATAGTAGTTTTGTGTTGCATCCTTTATCTAGACACCTCCTGTATCTTTCTTCACAGCTCTCTCACACTTGTCTAACCTCTTCATCACACTGTACTGCTATTTCCTATGAATTCCTTCTTAGCTTTGTTCCTTATGCCCTCTTTGTCTTCTCCACGCATGTTAGCTGTGTTTTTCTCTTTTATGCTTATTCTTCCTCCCCACCTCCATCCATACCACCTTTTTTACGCCTTCACCACCTTCTGTCACTCACTACCTAACATGTTACACACCCTGCCCTCTTTCCCTCCTGTCTGATCACCTCTTCGCCTGCCCTCCTCCTTCATGCTCCCAGCTGTTCAGTCACGCTGAGATAAGTCCTTGTTCTCTGTTGCATTAGACGGGATTTGAGCCTTAGAAGAGTGAAACTAGACGGAGCAGGACCTGTGACCTTTGACCTGTTGCCCTTTCACCCTTTCACCTTTTCTAGCCCTCCAGATCCTTCTATGTGAACTTAAGAACATTCTCACAGTAAAGGAATTTACTAAATAGGAAATCCAGCCTAACACAGAATCCACAAGTGTTAATATTCGCAACCAACCATGACTTGTGAACAGCTCTTTAACTACCTAAAACAAATTAATACCATTTTAATGAATTTCAGAGGCCTTCAATTGTCTAAAAATACATTTCCAAGATGTTTGCATGTATTTGGAGAGAAATGAACATTTCTCCACCATTTGACGTGTCACAGATATAATACAAGATCTGAAACAGTTTATTAGAATTTCTATATAAACATAATTTCAAAGTTATTTGAATTATTAGCCCATATGCCTAAAGGTGACAAACCCATTTAAACAACTAATTAAAACTAATTGAACTGAATTCGAAAACAAAGTCAAAACAAAATAAGAATTTTAAACTAAAAGTAAACCCATACTAACCTTGGTTTGGTACTGCCAATTTGTTTTGTTTTGTCATGGTCAAACAAGTTGTGGCAGAGAATCGTGATATTGATACTAAGCAAAAAAATCGTGATTCATATTTTTCATATTGCACTATAACTATGGATATACAGACAAAAAGTCACTATTTAAGAAAACATCTTAACATGATAGTCACGAGACGTGACATTATATGGAGAGTCTTTTTTGTTTTGTTTAAATTGAGTGTATTTTTGTCTTTCTTGCAATAGAATATACCGCTATCAGTACAAAGAGTGAGTTGTGGTTGCAAGATTTTCACAAAAAAAAGATTTGGCAACATCACTGTGATCCCAAAAACAGCCTCACTCAATCTCTGTTTCTACAGTCCAGTGTCTGTAACTGTGTGTTAAAACTCACTCTCATTCCCCTTCCTCTCTATTGTTACCTTTCTTCCCATCATGCTCCAGGGTGGTGAGGAGGAGCGGCTTTGTCCGGTCATCATGTGCACACGGGCCCATCCTGACCCCGTCCCTGAGCGCCAGCTGTTTCCAGGAGAGGTGGAGGAGCCCGAGGAAGAGGTTGCCGACGAGACCAGGGAGAGGGAATCGGACCGAGACAGTGCAGTGGAAAGCACCCACGGGTCAGACGCCTCTGACGGGCTGATCAGACCTGGAGACAAGGAAGACTCACTGGGGGATCTTTTTTTCTCTGGGGAGAAGTAAGCACCGTTCCATCTTTTTTTTTTTTTTTTTTTAATATATATATATTTTTTTTTTTACCACTGCTTTACCATCTGTCTAACTGTCTCTGAATCATACTTCAGTCCACATTCAATGATGCTCTTTGTTCCAGTGCTGCAGACAGTAAAGAGCTTCATTCATGGGGACAGATGTCTTTTTTTCACCTTATGGTCTTTACTGCTGTTTTCTCAATCCGACTCTCTGTCAGACTAACATTTTCTGTCAAACTAAAAGTGCCAAAACAATATTTTCAAATAAAGGTTAAAGTCCTATGTTCACAGTGGCACCTCTCTCCACTAATTCTGTAAAATGTATCAACAGTTGATTTTTTGGGGGAAATATATCCTCTGAACTCACATAAAAGTACAAGATACCAGGGGCTACTTTGTAATCATGTGTCGTCATTTCTTTCAGATTACAATCTGAAACAAATTCTGTAATTCTACTATGACTGTAACTATGGAGTGCCTTTGTTTTAAAACACCTCTCAAAATGAAGATAATGAATTAAGAGTGTGAGTAAGTATGAC
>NC_048408.1:18307515-18316953 GCF_013103735.1 Etheostoma cragini
TTTTTCCTCAGGTGTGGTCAGACCAGCATCTCAGTGACCTCTGACCTATCAACACGTTCCTCTGCTTCTCTGAACGAGGAACAGTTTGAGGACTACGGAGAAGGGGAGGAACCGGACTTCACTCCCAGCAGCCCCTGCCCGGAGGACGAGACTCGGACCAACGGGTGCTCTGACCTCGGCTCATCTGTTACCTCTAGGTAAGAGAGAGTTAAAGATAGATACATTGTTCTTTATGTTTAAATGCTGAGGTGACAATAGATACTGGAATAAAGTACAATTTTGGTATCGGCAGTGAACTTCAACATTGTATACCATAGCCACCGATGTGATCCATTAATGAAGCCTCCCAAAAACGCCACCTTGTGCCACCTAACCTTAAATGATGACCACCTTTAGTTTACATAATAACAATGCACATTCATGTTCTAGGTGCTATTTAAATATTATGAAATCTAAATATTGAACAGGTGTGGATATTGTTTAGACTGTCATCTACTACCTACGAGACAAGATGGATTACTATCAATTGCCTTATCACCCCTGCCAAAAATGTCCATATTGGCAGCAGAAGGTTTTACATGCAAGTATTGTGTAATGGTCAACATGGTGGCGGTATGCATTTTTGGTGTTGCGACCACAATAAAAGTCAAACATTTGGATTTAAAATGCGTATCTTAGTTCTTCCTCCAAGTAATAGGATCTTTAAATGCAGAGGCAAGGTCAAGGTAGTTACTGCAAAAATAGCCTTAATTAGCCTATGAATTTCTATAATTATTATTCAGCTTTCTTGATGAATCCTAGCATTCTTCCCAGGCCAAGTGGCAAGTGTTTGGTGGCCAAGCAGATAATTATACATTTCAGTTGTGCCTAGGCTTCTTTGTTGTTTGTTGAAGGTCAAGTTATGATAAAGACATTGACCAGTTTCTGTAGCTGCAACTCTGTTAAATATTATGGATTTGAGGCTCCACTTTGCAGAATCATTACCTGACTCATATTATTCTTGACTGTAGAAGTGTAGCTTAAGGATTCTTTCCCTTAAGGCCATATTAATATTCATCGGAGGTTTGTGTTTAATGGGATTAAGTGTCCCGGGCTGATAGAGTGGCAATACTGCTCTATGCTCCGTCCACGCATACCGAGCACACAAAACTCACCAAATGGAGTTGGCATGGAGATTTAAAACAAGGCCCAGATTTACAAGAAGTCTTAGACAGCTCAGTATGAGAAAGCCATTTGAATAACTACAGTACAAAGTGGGTTGAAGGTACACTTGCACATTTTGGTATCCTCCTAAAACATTTCTGAGGGTGAGATTTTGAACTAAAAGAGATCATCAGCCTCACTTCTCTACACACTCAAATTGTCATATATGCTCCCACAGGCTCTTGTAATCGTATCTTAATCTTTTTCTCAGTGTATCGGCAGCTAAAAACTGCGTTTGTCTCTGTGTGTGTACAGTGCGGGCCAGACTCCTCGCAAGGTGCGTCAGCATTACACCGGTGAACTGATGGATGTCTACTGTTCTCAGTGCAGCAAAAAGGTCAACCTGCTAAATGACCTGGAGGTTCGCCTCAAAAACCTCAAGGCTAACAGGTAAGACACACACATGCATACTGTACAAACATACACACACACACACTCAGCACACAAGATCTACACCCACCAAATGCCAGTTGTTAGTACAACCTCAATAAAAAATAACTTTGTGAGCTATTTCTACACTGTTCTTTCCTTCCCTTAACCCTTTCCAGCTGACCACCTGACTGTTAACCGAATATAACTCTGCATGGCGAAATATACTGTAGCAGAAATACAGTACCTGCTTCCATACATTAAAAAATGTACCTATTTCTGTGAGAAATTAGCGTTAATTATCCCAGAAGGTCAATTCTTTAGACACAACCATGGTATATCAAAAGAAAATAACTTAATTATTAATGACAGGAGATATACACCACAATGTGAGACAAAAACAAACAAATGTCAGCTACTGTTTTATGTGTATTGGTCCACTCACATTGGACTGGTGAGGTTGACTCAGAAGTCACTGTTTGCTTTGTGTGCTCTTTTTTTTGTATCATTTAATAAGAGTATGTTTTAAGTGTTCCTCCTCGTGTTTCATGCATTGCCAAAGTCATTATCATCATTCACATGCACGCACAAGCAAAAACACTAATTGATTGTTATATAAGGCTGTCACTCCTGTGCTTACCTCATCAACCATTGTAATAGGGAATCTATTATTGGAAACATAATCTGTGGTGACACCGGTGCAAGAGAACACAAACACACACACACACACACACACACACACACACACACACAAACATGGACACATACTACAATAGTTAGAACACTGAATGTTGCATTTTGAATACTGTGTGAACTCACTTTTTTCTATGTATTTTGGACGTACAGCTGACTTTGCCGCATTTTTATCCCCAGAGAGAAATTAACCATGTCTCCCCTAATTAGACCTATGCTTTCCTGTTATGAATAATGAAAGAGGAGTTAGAGAATGAAAATAAATTGGTTAGAGAAATTACTTTGAATGGACTGAGCCCATAGAAAGTGATTAGAATCTGAATAGAACTGAATAGAATGGTGGTGGGAATGGATTTTGATGGAGAAGGCTTAATATAAAACTAAAATCTAAAATGTTTTAAAAGGCAACATATATCAGTCCAAAGAAAGAAGGATTTTAGACTAGACTAAATGGATTCAGAATGGATGGGAAAGGGCTTTTGCTACTAAGCAGCATACAATATTTAAAGGATCCCTTTTGCGTGTCAAGCTCCTATACACACAATTAATTAAATTAAATTGTCCATACTGAGGCAAGTGTAATAACTCATGAAATTAGTGGGTGAGGCTTGGATAATTAAAAAATGGGTCATACATAGATGGGAAAGACATTGACGCAAACAAGTCCATGTAAAAACAAAAATATTTGCTCTCTGACAAATATATTCAATATTGGTAAAGTGTTCATGTGAAATATTCTCTGTCTAGTGCAGTATGTCTGACTGTGCATTCACTTTTAAGAACATATGTGTGTTGGAGCAAAGGAATGATGCTAGGGTTTTAAGCATGACCTTAAAAATACACTACTCGTATTTCTAACAAGGTAAAACCACAAACCTTTAATTAAAGTAGCAGTATAGTTTGTACATAACAGCACTTTCATACCAAAATGTTAATTAATAATTCACTGCATATTGGGCAGCTGAGGTTCAGAGATGAATGATAAATTGCGAGAAGAACTTCCTCTCTACACTTGAGCCCCTTCAGACGTCTACAAAAAGGACATTAGGTTAAGTAAAACCCTAGCAGCAGGGGAATTGGTTTGTCACACATTATTGAAACTCTGTGAAACTTTGCTTCATCTGAATGCTAAGAGGATGTGCCACAAAGATCAGCCTTTCAGATACACAATTCAGTTATTTCTTGACAAAGCCAAGTTTAATATCAAGTTTCTTCTTATACCAATTTGTTACCAAAAAGTGTTTTGGATAAGCTAATGCTCTTGAGGTTTGCAGTTTGCATGACAAGAACAGTACTGCAGTAGCAGAATGAGTAAATTCAAGAAAATTTTAGTGGAGAGAATTGTATATGACGTGATCGACTACAACCATCAAATCATCAGTAGCTAACAAATTTGGGTTGACACAGATAGAAACATGCGCCAAGCTGTTTCGCATGGATGCAACAGTGATGCATTTCTTTATTTGCACAGAATAAACAGTTTTTATAGTAAGGCACAGCTCTCCTGTTGTCTTACTGTCATTTATGTGCACCCCACAATAGGTTTGCTCATTTTTGTTAAAACCCAGCACAGACAGACACATCAGACTGAAAGAGTCTTTGGGCTTTTGTCCCCCTGAGACAGTTGCTGAGCTGACAGAAACCCCCGCTCAACTGAACCAGGAGAGAAATTGTGTTATCATCGACATATCCTTCAGTCTCTCTCTCTCTCTCTCTCTTGCATGTCTGTCACACTGAATTGCCAAAATCTTTATTGACATCAGCAGTAGGTGCCTTGTTGAACTGCAAGTCCAGATGTATCCATGGCAATTCACTTAATAAAATTAAAATAAAAAAAATTTTTCTTCCTTTGTAGCCCCAACAGGAAGATTACCAGCACTGCCTTTGGAAGGTAAGCTGTGTGTGTGTGTGTGTGTGTGTGTGTGTGTGTGTGTGTGTGGGGGGGGGGGGGGGGGGGGGGGGGGGGGGGGGGGGGGTCATTTACTTGTACTGTGCATGTTTATGCATTATACAGCCTGTGCTGCACGTGTTTGCTCTTTTTGTCAACATAGGCACACAAACCACCACATACAGCGTGATTAGTTATCAACTAATCGACTGCCCGGCCATTATCTCTCCAACCGCCAAGTAATTAGTAACTGGTCTTTCAGAGAAAAGGCACAACATCTGGATGGAAATAATGTGATCTAAAACCAGGCGTGCTGTAAAATCTTTTGTTTTTGTTCCAGAGTTGAGAAAAAAAAGGGTTTGGACATCAGCTTTTTCAGTGTCAGCCATGTGTCCCTCTTCATGGCCTGTTGGTCTGTACTGAGTGAATCGTTTTGTGTCGAGGGTTTTGTAGTATATTCACCCACAACTGAATTATAGCGACAGAGTGAAAATGGCCTGTCAGACCTGATCTATGCATTCAATATAAGCTTTGGCTCTCTCCGCTTGTTCCTTCCACTGTCCTCTGTGTCTGGTTTACTAACTTCTTTCACTTTATTGCTCTCTTTATCTGTTCTTCTTTCTGCTTCCTCATTTTTTCATGTATCTAGTCTTTTCTCTTCCCCTCTTTCCTCCTCTTGTCTCCTTTCTTCTCCACATAACTAATCTCAGTAATGGATCAGAAACTTGCTGTTCTCAAGTTATTTTCATCAGAGGAAAAAGGGGGCTGTGTGTGTGTGTGTGTGTGTGTGTGTGTGTGTGTGTGTGTGTGTGTGTGTGTGTGTGTGTGTGTGTGTGTGTGTGTGTGTGTGTGTGTGTGTGTGTGTGTGTGTGTGTGTGTGTGTGTGCGCGCGCGCTCATAGAGAACCAGCTGGTCCCTACCTGGATCTATTCCGGGCATGTTCTTTAAGTTTGTGTGTCTCTGTGTGTTTGAGCAGGCAGCTGCTTCATAACAGCAACTTGAGCAGCAGTAACGGCAGCACGGAAGACCTTTTCCGAGACAGCATCGACTCCTGTGACATTGATATTAATGAGAAGGTATGACTGTGTTTGTGTCTTTTTGTGTGTGCAATTGTGATTGTCCATATGTTGATCTCTGTCAGTAGACCTTTACCTGAGTTCTTGTGGGAAGTAATAACCCTTCCTGTTTCTGTCTGACTACTGAAAATCTCAGTACCTCGTCAGCCTTTTTTACGCTCTTGGCATTAAAAATCACAGCAACAAAAGACTTGTTTCTGGTGGATGCACATCTTAAGTTGAGAATGCTAATTCATAGGCTGAACCCTGTCAGGGTCTTACGTCTGCAAATTCAAAGAATAGGGTTATCATTTTAAGGCTTTAAAACCTGGGCAGTTGCACAATTACTTATAGGAAGTCTCAAAAGTATTGTTCCGTGCCAATGTGATGTTTCTTGTTTTATTGAGTGATATTTCCCACTTTTTATTCTGGCCAGAGTTTAGCATACATCTTAAAACCCTAAGCCTCGTCATCACATTTGATTACTTTTACATGTATGGTGCAAATTCAGGTTTTAGTAAACTGTCTCCTTTTCTTTTAGGTGAGTTCTCTGGAAAAGAAGGTGGCAGAACTTGAGAATGAGATTAGGATGAATGGTGATCTCAAGTCCAAGCTGAAGCAGGAGAACACACATCTAGTGCACAGGTGACAGAAGTTGTAACAGTGACCATTTTTTGAGAGAAAACTGGCTTTCTGAAATACACAATTTGTTTTAGAACAAATATATGACCGGCTTGGTATCATATTATACAGATTATTATCTATAGTATAACTTCTCATTGTTGAAGGTTTTAGTTCCTCAAATGAGAAGTTGTGTAGACGTAATACAACAGAGTGTTATTGTAATTTTGTATTCACTGTTTCAAAAATGTAACCCTGAGCTCAGTTATACTTTATTGAAAAATTTTGTGTAGGGTCAATGAACTCGAGGAGCAGCTGAAAGACCAGGAGACGCGAGCAGAACAAATTCTACAGGACGGGCTAAGACGACACCGAGAGTCCTACAGCAAGATGGAGAGAGACAAGAACACACAGATAGAGCTGCTGACTAACCGGTGACAAACACAATTAATCACGCACGCATACTCCACATATGTAGATGTTTTTATTTATATGCAAATAAATGAATTCATTGAAGTGTATGGTCTGATGCCGACATACAGTTTAGATTAGGAATTTTGTATGCAAGAAAGTGAACATTATCCAGGCGATCCTAAATATCCATGAAATAGACATTGACGTGCCTGCTTGTTTGGAGAAAATGCAGAATGTTGCTACTGCTTAACAGAGCTCACAGATTTCTCCTGGGGTTAGTCAGTTACCTCTGCCGCCACAGCATATTCTGTGGACATTTGCTTAAACCGGTGCCTTAGCTGACTAAGAGACACACTCAGCCTTTATATAAAAGTAAACTGATGTACAGGATTTTGTGTTTTTAGAGTAAAGCAGGTGGAGCAGGAGAACAGTGAGATGAGTCTTAGCATGTGCCGGCTCAAATCACAGACAGAGAAACTGGATGAGGTAAGCCATATTTACTTTGTATGTTTGCTTTCTTTTATCTCGATTGGCTTTCCTTTTTTTCTGCCCTTCTTTCTAAGGAGCTGCGTAAAGTCTGATCAACCGACTCAAGTGATGTCACTTGAGTCAGCGTCGGGTTGGAAGACTACGGGTTTAAAAGTGAAAATAATCTTTGTGTGTATAGTGTAGAAGGAAGTGAGTTTCCCAGACCTCTGTAGCCCGCTCCTCATTTCTGCTTGAAGTTGGCGGCTTAAGGCTACGTTATCTGCAACTTGTAGAGCACACTTGAATGAGTAATGCAGGCACCAGGTTTTGACAAGGAAGAATAACGTTTGGAATAAAAAAGACTATCTTTCATTCTACTGCATTGATTTTGACCTTCTTTTTTCTAAACTGCCAATTGTGATTCTGACAATGTTATATAAGTGCATCCTTTATCGGTGGAGAACTCTCACATGCAGCTGATGTTCTTATCTGGAGCAGCTCTTCAGCTAACTGTCTGTTTCTCTTTCTCACATGCAAGGGCTTTGTTATTTCCATATTCCATCAACACAGTTCTACTGTCCTGAACCACACCATTATTTTAAAACGATACCATGTAAATAACACCAACGCAAATCGATGTTAACTCTTGCTCACGGAATATAAGCATAAGAATAACATGTATGACCAAATGTGTCACAGAAAATAACTGAAACTGAAAACCTTTGACACCAAAGATCTGTGTTGTTTAATAGCATTTATACAAAAGTGTCCATCACATGACTGTATACTGTACATAGGAATGCCTATCGCATAACTGAGTGCATGTGTGCTTTTCTGATTCTACACTAAACAAACTTTAAACAATAACTGTGTGTGTATTTCTGTCCTTCCTCAGGAAAAGCAAAGGATGACAGACAAGCTGGAAGACACCAGTTTGCGCCTGAAGGATGAGATGGACCTTTACAGGAAAATGATGGACAAACTGAGACAAAACCGACACCAGTTCCAGAAAGAAAAAGAAGCCATGCAGGAGGTGGGAGGGACTACTGTATGCAATCATATACATGCACAGAGTGGGCTGTTTGCTCTTCTGTCCTCTCTGTTTCCTCTCTCTCACTCATCTCTCTCACTGCAATTATGCTGCCTTTAACACCCACAACTACAAAATACTGCACTGGCATTACATAACATTGTTCATCTGTCCTTTCTTTGTGTGAAGCTGATAGAGGACCTGCGTCGAGAGCTGGAGCATTTGCAGCTCTTCAAGCTGGAGACAGAGAGGCCGGGCCGCAGTCGCAGCTCTTCCTCTGGGCTGGCGGACTTCAACAGCAGGACCAGGGAGGTGGAGCTAGAGCACGAGGTCAAGAGGCTCAAGCAGGTACAGATGAAAGACTCTGTTCAAATGTCTTTGTTGTGCACAGTCAGCTCAGTGAGTACTATATCCACTGAGTGGGGTTTAAGATGCGTAGATCATCATAAAACGCTTAATACTCATCGTGGTGGCATTAGTTCTAAGAACAATTATTCACACACAATGGCCAAATTAGAGCCTTTGAATTTTGTCCAACGTACCTTGGTTCAGATGGGCTACTTGAATCAGATTTATTTCTGCAGAACGCAGTGCAGTTAACCTGGCTCTTACAGGAAGTATAATAGTTTCCAATCAACACAATAGATTTGTTTGTGTTACTGCCAGAGTAGTCTAAATCCATCTAGATAACCCATTTACTTTCGCTTTCTTTGTTTTGGAATTTTAAACTCCGGTGGATTTATGAGGACTATGGTTGCCTGCTCCTGAGATCTCTGCGTGGTAAATTGAGACCGCTAGCTAGACTATCTATCCAATCTGAGTTTTCTCTAGTACGACTATTTAGCAGCGGCTCTGTGTGGAGCTTAGCGTCGCACATGACGATTTTGATTGGTTTAAAGAAATGACAATCCAGTGAACCAGGACACCTTTTTCCACAAGCCAGACCCGCCTCGGCAGCGCGTGGATGGTCTGGCAAAGGAGATTACCGCCAGAGGAACATAAAGTGTGCCGCTGATTTCATAAATCAAGCCATGCTTCTACATACCATGAACATTAGGTACATGGTTGCATATGCTAAGTTGATCACATTAAAAAAGGGTTGAGGCAGAGATTCATAGTCACTCACACTGGCTCCTCTCCTTATCTTGAAATCCCCTTTAACAACAGCACCGTCCTCGACATGACGTGCTAAAATAGATTTGTCACAAAATGTGCTCTGTATGTTTTCTCTGTTCTTTTGTTTCTGTAATCCCAGATACTGTAACATTTGCCTTCAAGGTATCTGGCAGGCAGATACCTCGATACTTTAAATGTTATGTTACTGTTTCTAGTCCTGTAAAGTGGACAGACCTGGTGCAAAGTAAACATCAGAGATTAGAGAGTAGATGAGTGTTTTTTAGATCTCTCTGATAAGACTAGTACGTAGATGGTAATGCTCCTTGAAGTTGCATAGAAGCCTGTCTGACTCATTTTCATGCATTAGAAATTATGCTTCCTAAGCCCACAGAAAATGCAATAAAAGGTGGAAGTTAGCGAAACAAGTCCTGAAGTAGCTCTGTAGGTGGTGCATAGCCAGTGAGTTAGAAGTGCTAATTTGCACAGTGTGTTTATCTTATCGGGTACTAAGATGATCCACAGCCCTGTGTGTGCCTCAGAATAAACTTGTCACACTAAGTGCATGCAAGAAAGAGAACAAT
>NC_048408.1:18317053-18381383 GCF_013103735.1 Etheostoma cragini
ATATCAACTTCTTATTGAAGTTGAGCTACTTCATGCAGCGTTCTATAGATATAGAACAATTCAGTTTGATTGTCTGTGGACAAATTATGTAGCTGTGTGTCTTTAAGATTCGCTGCCCTGTGACAGCCATGAGGATTAGCTCACTATTTTATGCCTGCCTGTGCACTTCTGTATATGTCTGTGTGTGTGTGTGTGTGTCCAGCGGTTTGTGTCCCAGGACTTTCTTCCCCATGAATTCCAGCACCTGGTGTTGTCTGGGGCTCGGCTCCGTCCTGGTCTGATGGTAAAATTGCTTCTGTGACCTTTGACCTCCCGATTAACCACTAATCACAATGGAGTATAGTGAACATGCCTAAGCTGAATTGGGGTCAGTGCTGCAATTCCCTCACTAATGGTTCAGGATAGAGTGAGGGAAAAGCAAACTGACCTCTTGTCAACGTTTAAAGGCAACTTAATCATGGAGCTTTCATAACCCACCAGACAAAGCAGGGGAGCAGTTTGTTCTGTAACACTTATAACCCATGTTATGTCCTCTAGGTGTTGTCAAAATAGAATGCTGTGTTTGCTGCTGGATGAGGTACATGGAGTGCATTGTTTTGTCGTATGGGTTGAGTGAGGCTTGAGTAGTGGCCATGTTTTTAAAAGCATTAATCACAGCTGTTACAGTGATTGAGTGGTCCTGATACTTATCTTATTCTCTACCTCTCTCACTGATTCTGTATTTTTAGGAAAACCAGAAGCTGAAAGAGCAGAACGACGAGCTTAACGGTCAGATCCTCAGTCTCAGTCTATATGAAGCCAAGACCCTATTCGCCACACAGACCAAGGCCCAGTCTCTAGCTGCTGAGATAGAAAATGCCTCCAGAGACCAGGTAAAATTAGGACAAAATACAGATGATGCATGCATATTTTATTCTTAAACACTTTTCTGCCTGTATTTCCATTGTTGCCTATTCTGCAAGCTACCGAGCTCATCAAATAGATTTCATATGAACCGTGTTATTACTGTATATTATATTATTGTAGATTTTAATCTATTAAGCATAATATGGAGGTCATTTCTCACACATAGACACTTACTAACACCATGGAAATAAGCTATCCTTGTTTAAAATGGAATAAGCACTATGAAATCTGCGCCTCTAACAGAATTAGAGCTGAACAAGTAGTGGATTGATCAATTAATCAGTCACTAGAAAATTAATATTCAACTTATCGATTAATCGTTTTTAAGCAAAAATGCCTCTGGCTCCACCTTCTGTAATGCAAGAATTTTGCTGCTGCAATTTTTTTTTTTTTAGGTTTTGGAAAACTAATTTCTTTTTTTGACGTTTTTGACGATTGGTTGGACAAAACAAGCAATTTGATGACAGCACATGGGGCTTTAGGACATTGGGATTTCCACTGATAACTATTTTGTGACGTTATTGACCAAATGATTAATTTATCAATCAGGGAAATAATCAAATTTAATCAATAATGAAAATTGTTGTTTATCACAGCCTTAATCAGTATTTCTATATAAATAATTAATACACCATATTACTGCAGGTGTACCCCTTAAATAATGATTTGTATGCAGCCAGTCTAGTTCCAAATTAAAACTAAGAAACTCTTGGTTGTAATACTTGTTAGTAAACTGAAATGAAAATGTCTCTCTCCCCAGTTAATGGAAGCCCTCAAAGAGCAGGAAGAAATAAACATACGACTGCGACAGTACATGGACAAAATCATCCTGTCCATCCTGGACCACAACCCCTCCATCCTGGAGATCAAGGGCGAATAGCACTGACTCAACTGGAATGAGAATCGTTCTCGCTCTCGGGAGAACGAGGAACATTCCAGTTGTCCTGCATCTCGAGTCAGGAATCTGTCAAGGAAAGCAGAGAGAACCAGAGCCAGTCTGAGGACACGGAACATATAAATAGACATGCATCGCCCCCTGCTGTTTGTGGGGGTGCAATAACTTCTAGAATGGAATTCTGCGCTGAACTAAAGTTGAGTTTTCTCAACCAGGGACTGCTTTCTGACTGCAGGTCATACTACTGTGACTCTTCAACTTGATCTACCCAGCTCTGTTTTTATTCACTGTCTATGCTGTGAACTGTTGTTACTGTCACAACGTTGATCTCATATGACAAAACAGGTGATTTTTTTTTCTAGGAACATCCTTCGCTCAACATTCTTCGAGGATCTACAAAGTTGCTTAATGTAGTACACTGGATATACTGTACTTTGGAATTAAAACTGGAACAATGTATCAAACCTGATGTGGGTTCTACTATTTCCTGTTGTAATATTAGTTGTATTATTCACGGATACAGTTTGGTGCGATGTTTTAGGAAGATGCAGTGAGACCGACCAACAAGTTGGAAAGCAGACTCTCAGAGGCGTAAAGGCAGACCAGTCGAGTGTTGCCCGATCTGTTAACTGCCCCATCTTTTCTTCTCTGTCATGTGAGTGTTCTCTGAAGAATGCTTGTTGATGACGTATTTGGACAGGCACGTTTAAGAGAGGATAGAGAACAGTGCCAAAGTGGTCAGAGAAAGAAAACA
The DNA here is from genome assembly GCF_013103735.1 of Etheostoma cragini. Lineage (NCBI taxonomy): Eukaryota > Metazoa > Chordata > Actinopteri > Perciformes > Percidae > Etheostoma > Etheostoma cragini. The sequence goes on from NC_048408.1 coordinate 18,319,609, forward strand.
ACAGGAACCCTGTAACTACAAGGAAGCAGAAGAGTTGAAGTGACCTTAAGAAGTGGGGTGTCAGATGATGGACCTTGTATGTGAGCAAAGGAGGGTTTTGGTGAAGTCGGTGACGGTTAATTGAAGGTGAATTTGTTAAATTCTCAAAAAAATGTCTTCCAGTAACCTTGCAACAGCACTTGCAATGTCAATCAGTCCAATAGTGAATCTTTTTCACTGAGAAGTGGCCCTTAGTTGGTTCAGATGAGTAGGACGGTGTTACTTTATGGAGCAGAAGCTGCAACCAAGGAGTGTCTTTAAACTGTAACTTCCATGGATGCTATTTGCTAGCAATGCATTGGCTTAAAACAGGTACATTGTTGATACCCATAGACCCAATGATGTTGCACAGAAATATAAGGATATGAATGTACAGGCTGTGTGATGGTGAACTTTCATCCGTGCGACTGGTAGCCATTGTAACACGGTTTAGTGAATCATCTCTCTATGCTCAGTGAAATCACCTCAGTTATTGTACGTGAGCATGCACAGGAGAGTCCGTTTTTGGTACGAACAAAACTGGATTAGCAATCTCATTGAAGCCTACAGGTTGCATATTGTTTTTAAAGCCCTCTGAAACTGTTAATATCATGAATGTACAACTGGATATTTCCCTTTCTGTAAGGCCAAAAAGGCGTTTTGACTTTACTTGCTGTAACTGGTACAGTATTCAGTACTGTAATGACGAGGGCATTGTACAGGGAGGGAAAGCAATTACAATCTGCTTCATTACCGTATGTTGTTCTATACTTGAGTTTTGCTTCCTTTTGCATGTTTCACCTTTTCTTCTGTCTGTGCCTTTAAGGATATTTTTCCAGACAATGTTGCAATGGATTTACATAGTTTTTTGAAGGTACATTCTATGTCTACGTCTGAAATATTTTCTTGACTTGTAAATGTTGTAATTATGTAGTGATAATTTGTATTCATGTGCCACTCACCACTCTTTATTCAGATTCAAACTATGAAAACTATTTTATACAGTTTTAACAAGAAAGAACTTGTGATTGCTTAGGTGTCCTATTAGAAAAGCAATATAGCACAATGCTTGTATGGTATGCAGGCCAGGTTAACATTTTGGAAATATTTTTTTTAAATTGTTTTGTTAGTCACGGTAAGTCCGTTGCTTTTCAATCTGCTTTATACTGGCTTTTACATGGTTGTAAAATGTCTTCCTAACTTAAACTAAATGGTGAACATTATGAGCAATATTAACTTATTTAAATACCTGCTGATTTGTGTTTTGTTTTGCTTCACAAATATTTTTACTCTATAGCTGCTCGTCCCATTCTAGATTTAAAAAAAACCCCGGTACATTAAGATGTAAAATCTGTCACAGACCCATTTCTTGGAGCTCTTAAATTTTGAATCATTAGGGCTACCCAATGTGATGTAGTCACTAAAACAGCAATAAAATGGCTTTGGCAGTGATGCTGTCTCATTAAATTCATATTAAATACAATTTTCTCATTTCCATTTATATATCTGTATAACAAAAAATCACTTATTCTATGCCTACACTGCTGATGTCTTAGCTGCCATTGTGTTTTACATACTGTTCTGTAAATAAAAAACCATTTGAGCTGACATTGAAACCATTATAACCCATTCTCATCCAGTTACATAACAGATTTCAGAATTTACAATTATGGTTAATTGAAAGCTGGTTGGAATTGGAAACATCTCTATTGAGATCATTTAAACATTAGGCCAACACGACTGGAGCTAAAAGACATGTAAAGGGAGAAATAGATCTATCTGGGTATGTGTAGTAACTTACTTTGCGAACAGCAGAACAAATTACGTACCCCAATATTACACCATTAAACTGCTTTTATAAAAGACTATACTGTACTGAGAAAGATTTCCTGTTTTATGTGCAGGGCAGCCATGTTCCTCTGCACCAAACACGGATAACCATTTAATCATGGATGCATGCTTTGTGCATAGGTGACTAAGTCATGCTGAAGCAGGAGGGGGGCCTGGCCTTCTCAAAACTGTTGCTACAAAGTTGGAAACACACTATTGTCTTAAGTACCACTGTTTGGGGCAACATTGAGATTTGCACAGGACCTTTGCCTAAACCAAGAGCCCCTAAGTCCATGCATGAGAACAGGACAAATTGACCACATACTTTTGACCAAAGGGTATAGTGTAGGCTATCTATAATATGACAAATGTTTAATAGATTATTCCAGCCAACTATGATCAGTCTAAAAGTCTTTGATATTCAAAGTTTAATCCTTCATCTAATGAAGAAAGAATAATTATGTCTGACTTTCTTTTTCTACGTTAGTAGTCTACTTTGAAAGGTGGCTTTCAAAAGTTTGCAGATTGCTTGCAATTCAGCAGATTAAAGACAAACAGAAGCTACAGGCTAGGCCAGAAATATACAGCTGTGAGTTGGTGCAAATATATGTTTGTAACTCACTAATAGGCACCAGGCAGCAGTTTAGTGAATCCATGCACTGATTAGTTGTTTATTTTGCCACAAGGGGTCAGTATTCGATCATCGTCCTGTATCTAAGGCAACTACACAAGTGCTGTGTTGTTCTCTGCTAAGTACCTGACACACGAGGAACAAACTCCAAATAAACAAAACTCTTTAACGCCTACATGGAATAAATGGTTTGATATTTGAAACAGACTGTATGTCTAGCGTAAAAACATTACTCACCTAGCTAGTTATTGGCGCATCTCTAACGTTACTTCCTCCTGCACATCCCGGTGTCTTCCCACTTTGAGCTAACGTCACACTACCGGGGAGGTGTGCCTCCGGCTGCAGTAACGTTTCAGGTAAGAGGTATCTTTAGCCAATTTTAGGATTTAGAGTTATCTAAGTTATGTGTTTGATTTTCCATTCAAATGTTTATTGGAAGGTTACCTAGCAGTATGTTGTTAACTGGATTGCTTTTTGTTTATGGCAAGCACATGAAATGTCTACAGCCAACACAACACCGGTTTAACGTTCGCCAACGCTAGGTAGCTAGCCAGCCAGCTAATGGGGGCTGTTAGCATGCAGCAGGTCAACTGTCTTTCACCGGTGTTGGTAGAGTTGCTAGCTAGCGAACTACTTCTGAGTAAATAAGTTATTATGAATAACGCTGATGTTAACACGTGAAGAAGGCACAGAGATGGTGTGAACATTTAATTTACATGTTAAAGTAACGTGTAACCTAGTGTATTTGATTGATTTTAAGGGGAGCATAGCTCATGTGACACATTGGATCAAGGTAAAAGTGCACAAAACAACTCCACGCGGTAACTCGCCGACTCGAGTCATTTCAATGATGGGAAGGCAGCGATGGGAAAGCGTTTATGATGAAGCGGTTTCTGCCCATGTGTATGCGCACAGATTTTGCTCTGCCGCCCAGGGTTCACCGTGCTGAACTTGAGCAGGAACCGTAGGAAAATGCGCCTTTGTGAACGCTCTCGCGGGTAGGCAGTTGATAGGGGCATTGTTACACTAGTCAAACTATGCTTAAGGGTCAGCTTCACAGTAAACGTTGTCATTTAAGTTGCTAATTTACACTAAAAGTAAAGATTTGCGCACCAGCCTTAAGGTTGTAAAAATATGTAGCTCAGTTTTTAGTACTCTTCTCAGTAAAAAGGGAAGGATATAGATAGACTCCAAATGATTTAAACTGTTCTATCTATCTATCTATCTATCTATCTATCTATCAATTTTGATATACCAATTTTGATAGTTGTCAAGTTGTTTTTATTCATTTTTTGCACTAACGCTATATCAAACCCTACACATTACAGGTGACGTGATGCCTCAGAATGGAATGAATTATGAGGGTAGAAGAGGAAGGACGCGTCACAACACCTATAAAGCCAACGGTCAGGTTCCAGGCACAGGTATGGTTAATGGAGCTGTTGTTCAAAATGGCTGCCCAGCTGATGCCTCTGGAACCAGTGAGAGAAATCCAGCTGGCACACTGAATGGAGCCAAACCACATTGCATGGTTGATGGTTATATTAACCAGAGATACAAAGGCTGGAGTAGAGGAGCAGCACCCCCACAGACAATCAGGAGACGTGGAAGCACAATTTCAGCTGTCACTGATGCCTCAGCAGCTGGCAGGGTCCGCAGTGCAGGAACTCCAGGTGGTATCTCAGAGAATGGGGCCACAGGTCTTGACACTAATACTTTGCCATGTAATTCTGACCAAATGGCACCACAGCGCAGCAAGTCAGCAGCAGCAAAGATCCAGAGAAGAAGGATGAAATTCAGACATAAAAAGAGGTGCGCCACCTTTCTTACAGCTGCTTTGAACAAATGTACATTCATGCACAAGTACTCACTCATGTCAGTCAAATCTCTTCTATATGTTACTATACTACTACTACAGTGGGGCTCAAAAGTTTGGGCACCCCAGGTAAAGATTTGTATTAATATGCATAAAGAAGCCAAGAAAAGATGGAAAAATCTCCAAAAGCCGTCAAATGACAGATAAGACATCATTTACACTTTTAAAATAACAGAAAACAAAAAAATGGTTTCTGCAAAAGTTTGGGCACCCTGCAGTTTATAGCATGCCCTCTTTGGAAAGATGAGACCTGACAGTTAGGCTGAACAATAGTGTGTTTTAGCATCGACATCGCGATAGTCACATTGCAGGACGTTGCGATTTTGAGGCAAAAACTTTTTGCTGCTTGATAGAAAAGTTAACTTTCAACGTTCTCCTTTTACATGATTATTACCGACCAACCCTTGCCCTTTAAGACAAGGAGCCATGTGGGTGAAGATACCTCAAACAAGAATTGAAAGACTCTTGGCCGGCTACAAGAAGCGTTTACCATCTGTGATACTCGCCAAAGGGGGCAGTACAAGGTATTAACTCTGCAAGATGCCCAAACTCTTGCAGACGTAATTTTCTAGTTTTCTGTTATTTTGAAAGTGTAAATGATGGAAATAAAATCTAACTTTTTGTAACATATTATACAAATGATTTTCCATATTTTCTTTGCTTCTTTATGCACAGTAATACACATTTTTACTTGGGGTGCCCAAACTTTCGAGCCCCACTGTATATGTATTATCTGTAACTGTTACAAGACTGGTGTAGACAATTGCATTGTTTAAAATGGAAATGGTTCTGTTCCGTCAAGAGAGGCGGCTAAAAAATGTGACTGCAGAGATAGGGTGTGAAAAATAACTTACTATTGATGGATTTATTTTCTCTTATGAAGTTGTGCAAATCAAATGAGTACAATGTAAAAAGAATAGTTTGACATTTGTTTGGAAAGTCGGAGTACTGTCAGTAGCAAGAGAAACAAAAACAATCGGTGCTGCCTACACCGTGTATGTCAAACTTGTACAATCCAATATTCCAAAATGTATTTTTTCCACAAAAAAACAATTTGCCGTTGTTACAACTATGTAGAAACAGGGTGTAACCTGACACCACAGTGGAACCGGGAGAGCTGAAGTTCAAGAGTTCAAGAGCTTTCCACATGCACATAGGTAGCTGAGCAACAGTGGGCTCTTGAACTTTTGACCTACTGAAGCCGAGTGCGAGTCTGGCTCAGCTGTGGTGTCAGGTCACTGTTTCTAAATGGTCATTATTAAGGACATAACGATGGCAAATCCTTTTTTTGTGTGTAAAAAATACATGTTTCACTCCAAATTTTGGTTATTTGTTGAAATTGGCTGGAATTCTCCTTAAAGTCAATTTGAGACCTATCAATCTGCCAACTGTTATAGAGACACTGAATTTGTCCGTCCGGTGTACCCTACTCGCCCGTTGATGCCTCCACAAGAGAAGGAAGACTGGGAAAATGAGATCCAAGAGGTCACAAAGACTGACTGGGGAAAATTCTGTTTCGGAGTCACCCCCTACGGTAAAAAACAACAACATTCAAATATTACGATTTCTCCCTCCAAAGCACTGTATTGATACTATATGTTGAAATACATACTAGTTAACTTATATATGAAGTTATATTTTACAGTTAGTTTTTTTTTTTTTTTCTTTTTCAAGGCTTCTCTCACAGAAAGCCATTTCTACTCAGGCTGACGTTGGCTTTCAAAGTTGTTCCTAGGATTGAGGTCATAACAAGCACAACTGTTCTACTGGTGTTCTGTGCCTCCTCCAGGTCCACAAGATGTTCTCCATTTTGATTTGCGCGATTTGACACTTAAGCAGAGGGACACTGTTGACCTGCCGGTGACAGCCAATTACAGCCCAGCCGTACACCACCCTCACCCTGTGAAATGGTCCTGCTACAGCATTCCCACGGAGACGGACCAGTTTGCAGACGCTGACGAGTAAGCCAGACGCATGTTATGTTAAAGGATTGGTAGAAATCAGTGTTCACATACCAAAAGTAACTAAGGGGTTCTGCTGTGAATCGGGTCTAGCCTTTATTGTTACTGTGCAGATTTGGGCTCCTGGATAGTACCCAGGCTTAGTTTAGTCAGCATGAGTATTCCACCTCTAAAACATTATTGGGCATTTTTTAATTTAAAACTTCTCTTGGTTAATGCTATCTCGGGTCAAAGATTATAGGTAGAGCCCAGGTTGCAATCAGGATGTTTTTATTTTGTATTTTCTATTCAGATTTTATATTGCAACATATTAATTTGTCAGGCTTTTGTGATCTTAAGGAATGTTTTTAGATAAATTGCCATACTTTGCTGTTGAACTGCTTCAGTGACTATTACTAAAAAATGGACATGCATTTACTGTTCTTCCATTTCACATCTTCATCATTTTGCTAGTATTCCCAAAAACTTTTTTCAGTTGTATATTCTGTGTTTTGTAATGCCTGAAATGGGCATACTGTTGGCGTTATAAGTTGCTCTTTTGAGCAATCAATTCTATTGTTTATCAATTGCATGTTCACAACCAACCCATAAAGCAACTATTTTAATTTGGCGCCAACCTAATCAAGAAATTATGGTTGGATTATGTAACACCAATAAATTGTTATTAGCCCTAACAGACTTTCATTTTCACAATCACAATAAATCAACTTTTCTTTTACCTTGTGGTCAAACCTTGCATGTTTATCTCCACTAGTCACCGCTGTAGTTCTCTGTTCAGATCTCTCCCTTCCATTTTACTACTGAAACTGTTTAACTCAAATCATGCTGGTTTGCCATGACAGTGTTTGGCCACTAGATGGGAGAATTGGTGTCAAATTTAGCTTTCTCTGTTATTCCACACACCTTTGGAGTTCAATGAGTTCATTCCCAAAGACTTGGGAGACACAAGCACTTTCTTGCCCACAATTCAAACCCCATTTTCCCCTGGTAGCTTATTCAGAATGCAACTAAAGCTGTTTGTTACTAAGCTGGTTCATGTAATCTATTAGTACTAAATCATTTATGACCACTGACACCATGTCAATAATAGACTGAGGTCACAATCTCTAGTGAAATCCACAGTCGTGCTCTCTGAAAAGACTTTGTAGTTTAATTCTAAGTAGAGCTCTGTTTTGTTTTTTTGTTTTTTCAAAAGCATACAACATCAGATAATTCACTATCAAAGAGATGAAGTAGGTTGTGATGTTTCCCAGCCATCTGTGTGACTTGCATTGTTGATGTAAAGGGTAAATGTCACTGGAGGAGTGGTTCAGAGGATTGGGGGGGATGATGTCGTACTTTCCTGGTGTTTACAGACACTTGAGATGAGGATTGAAAGGTCACTGAGCACTTTATGTTTAAATCCTGTTGAACTGTTCATAAGAGTTTCAGACAGTTAAAAGACAGTTAAGAATGTGTCCAAAATAAGAGAAACATGGCATGCCAAAATTAAGGGTGTCAAAAGTGAATAACTGCCTCTCAATCAGTGCATGCAGGGATAGCCTTCAGCCTATCCACTCCTAAACAGGATAACTAGTTAACAGAACGGATGGGTGAATGTCAGAATGTACATTTTAATCTGCATTTGTCTATTTTAAAACAGACATTTGGCATTGTCATTGTTAATTTACCCAACAGATGATCATTCTTTGGAAACTTGTCTTGACTTGGCTTTGGAGTAAAGCGCTACTCTAAAGAAGATCTCACATATGCTATTAGTTTGATCTTAGCCAATTTAATAAATGTGTGTGAGCATGAAAAACTCCCAAACCTGGAATACTTGGATGTAAAGAATTTTTAACATTATAATGCATTCCTCTAACCTGCCTATGGTCCCTCAATGGCTAGAAATGGCGATATGTGCAAACCGAGCCCTGGGTATCCTGCTCGGCCTTTGAGAAAATGAAAGCTCAGATGGGCTGATCTGGAATCTTGCTCCTTATGAGGTCATAAGGGTCAATGTTACCTCCCCTCAGAAATGGCAAATACTAAGGAAAGCTCATTGTGAAACTGGCTCTAGTGGTTGTAATTCTGCACTAAGGCTGAATTTTTGGAAAGAGACTTCAGATATGGTATTAGGGGTCCACTATGGGCTATATAAAAGCATCCAAAGCATCTTGTAGCTGCTTCTTTGACAGACGTGTTACACAGTTCCTGTTTTCACATCCGTGTGACTTTTTTTGTTAAAAGCTTATATGCCTTTCATAAAGAAATGGCCTGTTTCCTCACTTGAAGTTCCCGTCAACTCTAGGAATCTGTTTACCAAACCCATCTGTTATTCATTGTCATCAGAGCAGCTCACATACTCTCACATTTAGCTGTTTGAGAGGCTGCTTCACAAAACTTGACTAAGCCAGCATCATTTGAAAAGTCTTTTTTCTTGGGTGGATTTCTCCTTGAATTCTGCAGTACCTGTAATAGTCTTGCATTATAATTCTCTGGGGTGTTATCAGAGTTAAATTGTTAGGCAATTGCAGATGTCAAACGTTTCCTGTAGTTTTTCACCAGGTTTGCACACACTGCAGAAGGGATTTTGGCCCACTCCTCAACACAGATCTTCTCGAGATCAGTCAGGTTTCTGGGCTGTCGCTGAGAAAACACGGAGCTTGAGCTCCCTCCAAAGATTCACTATTGGGTTTAGGTCTGGAGTTTGGCTAGGCCACGCCAGAACCTTGATATGCTTCTTGTAGAGCCACTCCTTGTTAGTAGTTGGATTCTTACTGATTGTATGGGGTGGACAGGTGTCTTTATGTAGCTAACAACCTCAAACATGTGCATCCAGCTTAGGATAAGAAATGGAGTGGAGGTGGACATTTTGAAGGCAGACTAACAGGTCTTTGAGGGTCAGAATTGTAGCTGATAGACAGGTGTTCAAATACTTATTTGCAGCTGTATCATACAAAGAAATAGTTAAAAAATCATACGTTGTGATTTCTGGATTGTTGTTTTTTAGATTATGTGTCTCACTACGAAGACAATTTCAGACCCCTCCATGATTTCTAAGTGGGAGAACTTGCAAAATAGCAGGGTGTTCAAATACTTATTTTCCTCACTGTAGCTATTACTTGAGTTGTGTACATACTCGCAAAAACAATTGAGACACAGCCAGTAAAGGGATCCCGACTTTTTCTGGCTAACACCACCATGCTAAGCCTGCTAACTAGTAACGTTACCAGAGGACCAGGCCAGCGGGTCATTGTAAGCCAAGAGAGGGGGCTGTAAATTGGGAAGAGAGGGTTGTGAGTTAGCAGTGTGTTTAGCAATTGTTGCTTTTATGGGTGTCAATTAGCCAGCATCTAACGTTAGGTGCTCCGCTGTGCTGTGAAGTAATGCCTGGCTATGTGAGACAAGCATCTAGCAACATTGTAGTGGATGCTGCGGTCTCAGCCTGGAAACCAACGTGGACTTTGAGTCTGTGGAGGAGGGGGCGGGGGAGACGACACCCTCCAGTATGTTGAATTTTTACTGCAGTAATTATTTTAAGCACTAGCTGTTAGTGTTAAATTTTGCACCTTTAATTATATATTGGTTGATTTATCTCAATATTGGATTTGTAAATAACCAAACCATTTGGTATCGGCCTTAAAAATCGGTCGAGCTCTAGTACCTATATATCTGAATTGACCCTTTCTCCAAATCCTGCATTTGGACAAATAAGTAGACTTCTTGCCCTTTTACATCCACACTGCTGTTCTTGTATGGATCAAGTTCAACTCATTGCTTGCAGTTCATGTTTTAACTGAAGTTCAGTACATTTTTAGAATGTAGGCAGTATGCTGACCACCCACGCTATTTTATTGTAGTGATAGCCAGATTGACTTTGATGAGAATACAAAGTAACATTTCCCAGCGCTGAGATGACTTTGGGAAAACAGTTACAGGCCACATTTCTCAGATGTGAATCACCCCCACTTTCTTCATCTTGTTCCAGTGTGACCAGTCATTTAGCATTCAGCGTCTTGATTGATCTGGCAGCATAATGGTTTGTTAGTGTGGCACAGGAAGAAACCCAGGAGGAGACAGGAAGGATGATTGTGGTCATTTTAACCTCCTGCAGCTGACTAAAGCAAACAGTGCGAGAGTGACATTTGTCGTGAAAATCAGCGTTATTTAAAATCTGCTTTCCTAAATCACTAATCCTTTCTGTTCTTCCACGTGGAAGCTGTAACCAAATGCTCAGCCTAGTGTAGGTACAAGTGTATTGTCCTTTGTTGATCCTATCAAAAAGTATTCTCCGTTGTCCAAATACTTTAGTATTAAAAACACATAAATGAGCCACACCTGTGCACTATGGCATGTTACTACCACTGTAGTTTATTATGAGGCAATCACCCCCATAGACCATCCTGCTGCCGTTACTCACTTAAGACCCAAATGTATATTTATCCGCCGTTTTAAATAGTCCCCAACCAATCCACTTTTATCTTTGAGTAATGTTCGCTAAAACACAAACTACAGTGCCTTGCTGGAAAATAAAATTATGGAGCCTTTTTTAGGGTGTGTGTGTTTGTGTGTGTGTGTGTGTGTGTGTGTGTGTGTTTGTGAGACCCTTTTTTTTTAAAGATTTGCAACTTCAGTTGGAACCAATGGCCATTGTGGCAGAATGCCACAGATGGGTCAGGGAGTGAATGTATTAAGAATTGTACTAACACGATAAAATATATAATATCTTGGGTATCCTCAACTGTTCAGAGTTGGTGTGTATGGAAACTAAGAAACAAAACCAAAATGTGTTTTATAATACGTTTCTGGAATGACCATCAAAACAAATCCTGTTCCTTCACAATCATCAATACAAACAGCAAGTTATATGTGTCAATTGGATTTTGTCCCCCTTTCTTCTCATTTCAATGACCTCCTGCAGACAAGTAGTTCATAATAGATAACACACCGAGTTCAGAGCCACTTGGCTCTCTGTTTCTCCTCTGTGACTCACTTCCAGTCATGGCTTTTTCATCTCTTTTCAGTTTGTCCGGTCATATCCCATGCCTTCTTTTGCTAGATCTTGTAACAGCGTGTTGGCAAGTACAGGAAGATGCCTGTGGTTAGCCAACCACAGCTAACCAGTACAAAAACATAAATAAATTGGCTGTTTGGGGGTTTAGAGATTCCGGTAAATTACAATTATCTTCAGTCCACTAGTGAGAATTGGTCAAAGATGGAAACTACAAGGCAAACTTGCTTCATTTAGGGTAGTTCCGTGCCAGTGTTATTTAATTAGTTTTTTGGTTTTGTGTTCATTGACATTTGGCAGCATTAAATGTCTCCTTAATGACTAATGACTCCTTTGCACTTATACTTCTCTTAACTTTCTGGAAATGGTGGGTAGTATGTAACGGTTTGTTTTTAGGCTGTAAGGATGTGAACATATTCATTTCTGTGAGGTTCTATAAAGCCAATTGTAATGGTCCTAAAGAAAAAGATTTGTGGTTTCATAGTGACTTGACCCAGTAGGAAGACAGCCAGGGTGTAGGGAACTGGGTGATAGAGCCTATTGAGAAAGAAATGCACATAGCCTGTGGAAATAGCTGGCAGCAGTGACTGTAAAAGTTAGAGCAGCCTAATGACCAGGCACACTGTTTCTTAACTTTGTGATGAAACAAAAAAGGTCCTGCAATGCTTCTGAATGTTCATCCAAGTAGGTTAGCTTACACACTGAATCATCTGTGTGCCTTAAGCTTGAGCCTATATATTAAGTCAGTAAAGTTTATTTATATAGCACTTTTAACATACAAATCACAAAGTGCTTTACGATCAATTGGAATATGATAAATAAAAGACATACAAATATACTACTAATGTTTACATTTTGGAATTTTGGACCTTCTCCTTAGGATTTAGCATAATTTTGTGTTTTGGGGTGGATTGTTTTGAAACAAACCGTCACCACATCTGTTGAACAGAGGAAGGGCAACATATTTTGATGAGTCAGAGTGATTGGAATCAAAGGGCGTTTGCCTGGAGTAAAATCTTCACCATATGGTGAAACTGAAGCACTGCACCAGTGCTGTAACTCGTGTCTGGTAAAGTCACTTCCTGAGCCTCACTGTAATACTTTTCTCAGACATTCTTGTTGTAACATGATGATTTTTATTAGGGTACAGTTAAGGGAGTAGATATGTTTTGGCATATTCCTCCTCAATTTAATTGTAGCAACATATTCCAGCTATGGTCAATGACTGCCTAGTTTGTAGACACTCACAACTGTCTCTAATATAACTAAAGTGATGCCGAGAATATTGTGCCATCCTTTAATGTTTAACATCACATTAACACAGACATTTCCACACAGAATTAAAAGAAAAAAGGGAAAATGCCAAAATCATTTTCAAGGGTTATGGGTACATTTTAGGCTATGGAATATTTAAGAATGTTTGTGTATAGTTAATCTCTTTTTTACAAAGAACCTGGTTTATACAGCCTGAGATTGGTTTTGCTCTCTTTTAGACTTGTTCTTGCCATGGCCTCCATTGCTACATAGGCTCAATGTTTTAGGTTGAAGTGACTGCGGGTCCTCTTTGATGTATAGTCTAAGAAACCCCTGGGACTGTAGTCAGTTGATTAAATTCATTTAGTCTGTACAATATAATTTAATCTGACAGGGACTTTCTTCTTTAATCCATATATCTCTATGTCAATAAACACGTGCATTAACATTGAGCTTGTTTTGTCAGACCAGTCCTAAATCCCAAACATTTTTCATTTTGCCAGAAGAAAACCAATTTAGAATAAGCCAGCAAACTAGAAGATTTTTTGCAAATTTTTCTAGCTAGTTTTCTGTCACTTAATTTCAGCTCTACTACGAAGCCGTTGGTGATCTAAAACTGTTAATTTTATTTAAATCACAAATTTCCCACAAACATTTTGAAGGTTCCATGTTGAGTTGAACCCAAAGTGACCTTAACGTTTTTACTATTCTATTCTCCAAGGATTGTCTAACTTTATATTCAAAGGTCCAAATTTGATTCATGTACAAGGTCAATGGTCCGGAATGATTGGTGATGAGCAATCTACTTTTATTAAACTTTCTTATAACTTACAGTTATAATACCTTTGTTAGGTTAATTCAAGTTTAAGACAGTCAGAATTACATTCCAGCCTAGTGAATAAAATGTCACGGTTTGACTGCAATCTGTAGCTTAAATTACAGAAACTCTACCTTTTTTAAAAGCAACATACATTCAAGTGTCAGAAGTGTTCAAAATACATTCCAAACTAGTGAAAAAGAAATGGCAGTGTCTGCCCCGAAATGGTTGCTTTTGAACCTAAGCAGCTCCAACATTTATGATAAAATGTTCAGTATAGCTTTAGAAGAAATAAAAAAAAAGAGACAACCATCTTTATTGATTTATTTTCATGCCTAAAAAAGTAAATGTAACAAACTAAGCAAACTTTGGTTTTCATGTGGGAAAAAACTGATTAAACAAACTGACCTTAAAAACCACAAGGCACAGTAATATGAAGTTTACTCAGAGAGAGGCTTCAGTAGCCCACACTTGCTTTGTCACAGATCTCACAAAAAACATGTGAGATCTATTCGTTGATTCATTGGAAGATTTGAACTAACAAAGTTTTGTTGTCACCTCTGTATTCTGAGGAAATTGCTGTATAAAATATCCGTGCTTTGTGTCATAGTGGCGTTTAACATTTCCACTCTTCGCAACTCCAACAGTCTTTCTGCAAATCAAACACAAGGGCTTCATGCTCCATTGGGACAAAATAAACGCATATTATTTAATCCCCTCGTCTTTGAAAAACCTTTTTTCTTGGTCAACTTTTCTTTTCTTTAAATATTTGGAAAGTGACATCCTCACCGCAACATAACCTTCACTGGCAGAATACGCTGAAGTCTCACTTTCTCGTGGCTGCAGGACAGATGTGAACGCCAGTTAGCCGGCCCTGAACTCGGTATTAAAGTGTGGTTCTCCCTAATACTACACGTGAACGCCAGCCGACCTATAACTCGGTAACATAAAACGTGTAGCATAGCCTGTTAGTCGACAGTTGACTCTGTAATATTGAATGTGGATGGCAGTTAGCCGACCCGGACATCAAAGGCCGTCAACGTTGTGATGGCGACGATGTCACATAGGCAAACTATCGTTTTTTTAATCCTGGGACATAAAGGATCACTGTAACGTTTCAAGTCAACTACTATATTATACAAGACTTACAATGTATTGAGTACCAGACAACCACACAATAAATTGTGTTGTTGCATTTCTACGAGGTGTGGGCTGGGTCCAGATTGACTTGCCGTCCAGTCCAGACTTTGAGAATCACTGCGATACTCCATTCCTCCAATATCCTCACCTGAATATTACTTCAGGCTTTAGGAGGAGATAACGTCTCCTTTTGGAGTCTTAATACGTGCAGTTCCGTGCCAGGCCCAGACAGAGGCAGTGTTTATCAGCCATGCAGCTACTGACCCACTGGCCTGTTGGGATGCTCATAGCTCGACTGGTTACTACGCACCGGCCTGTGACGACCTGCTTGTCTGGCTGCTTTGCCTATATCTATCTATATTCCTAACTGTTTGGTAGTCTCTTATTAACAGCCTTTCTGTCAATTTTGTCAAACTACTCGCATGAGAGTCTCAGTGCTGCCTCTCCCGATAGCTCCGGTCCAGTTCCTTTCCTCCTCCTCCCTGATCGTCTTTTGTCATTCTGTCTGGGTGTCTGGCTTCCCAGCTGAGGGGTGTCTGGATAGTTTCTGGATAACAAGGACCCCGCAGATCCACCCCTCACATACAAGAACAGTGATGGGGAGAGAGGGTGAAAGAAAGGGAGGACGCTGTGACAGATAAATAGAGATAAATAAGGGGGAGAGGATTAAAATGGGAACACATACAGTAAGAAAGGGTGTGGAGAGAGACGGTGAGAGGCAGGAGAGGAATGACTACAAGGAGATAGACGTGCATTAACGAGGAACAGAGGTAGACAAAAGGGGGATAAAGCAGATGGATAGGACTGGCATTGGAATGAACAGTAGCTCTAAATCCTGTGATATATTGCATTGGACATACTGTATTTGTCCCCATCTACTAAACATTAAATTAAATTAAACAGGTGTGTCAAGCAGGGCAGAATGAGTGAGTGAAAGAAGAAGGGAGACATAGCACTTTGCTGCTATTCCTTAAATGAAATTAGCACACAGACATATTGTTAGTCTGAAGAGCAAAACCATGACTCTATAGGGACTACTGCACAAAAACACACTCGATCCTTCTCATACCTTCTCATTCACATGCACACCCACACAGGCAGTGGTGTAGTGTCAGACTTCTGGGTCTCTGCACACAGTCATTGTGATGAGTCTTGCATCTGAATAACAGATGATACCGTGTAGTGTTAAGTGCTGCAATCGGAATTATGAATTTACAACTCGTTCGTATAACACATTACTGACTCGAGTTAGACTTATCAGGCAATCTAGGCCATAAAGGAGAATTCTAGCCATTTTCTACATTAATCTTGATTTGAAAAAAACCCTATCCAAATCGGTGCAGGCAACACAGAGTAGCTGCAGCTACGTGTCCGAGCTTCCACTGAGCTAAAACGGCAGTTGTCAGGTCAAGTTTCAGGGTGCCTTTGTGCCTCTTTACAGACACAAAATGCAATTAAAATATCTGTACAACATGAACAGGGCCATTACGTGACAACAATATGCGTTTTTAACTCAGACATTGTTTTAATTCACCTACCCTGTCTCTATCCTGCCGGTAGCTAGCTCGCCCTGTTAGCTGCTAGCTAACGTCCATCATAAGCGTGTTCACTCAGGCTTCTGTAATCATCACGCAGCAGTTCCATGTGTATTTGTAGCTCATCCATTTTGTGTGGGATCGATCTGGTGTTGGTGATTAGGAGGCTTGGCAGTGTCAATGTATGTGGTCGTTTCCTCGGCCGCGCTAGCAGGCCCGACCGGCAGAGCATAGCAGGGTGTAACAGGGCACAGCAGGACATGTAGCAGGACCACGGCGACAGCTGCAACCATTATTTTGGAGCCTCCCTAATAGTAATAATGGTAAGCGGTGTCTGATGGGGCTGGTTGGGGGGTGTAATTAACACAATAAAAAGTCACAATAAAAGATAATGGAACAGTGACTAGAAATAGTAGTTTTTGGCATAGCAGGGCACTGCAAGGCGTTAGAGGGCGCAGCAGAGCGTAGCAGGATGTAACGGCATCGCAGGACGTGTAGCAGGACCACGGCGACAGCTTTTGAATAACTCCCCACAATTAGGTTAGTAACAAGCATTTTTGGGACGTGGATGTACACAAATGGAAAGAGAGGAGTTCAATGTGTAAAAGGAAGTCCCCCGGCAGTCTAAAACTATAACAGCATAACTAAGAGATACAGGATAAAGAGAGGCGCCTGGTCGGGCTAGAACTCTCCCCAGCCGGATCGGCCTGTACTGCCCTGCCTCCCTCTTGTTTGATTATATCATTGACTATATGGTAAATCAATCAGACAACCATGGCAAAGAGCAGGTGGGCCGGGCAAGGCGAATGCAGCAACTCCTCACTCCCCCGTAGCTGTAAGTTTCATCAAAGGGAAGAGTTTTAAGTTTATTCTTAAATGCTTTGACGTAGTCTGCCTCCCAAACCCAGGCTGGAAGCTGATTCCACAGTTGAGGAGCCTGATAGCTGGAGGCTCTGGCTCCCATTCTACTTTTAGAGACTCTAGGAACCACAAGTGGCTCTGAATTCTGGAAGCGTAGTGCTCTAGTGGGACAATAAAGCACTAAGAGCTCTCCAAGATAAGATGGTGCTTGACCATTTAGAGCTTTGTAGGTCAGAAGAAGGATTTCAGATTCAAACCTGGATTTTACAGGAAGCCAATGCAGAGAAGCTAATCCAGGAGAAATATGATCTCTTTTCTTAGTTGTTGTCAGAACTCGCGCTGCAGCATTCTGGATCAGCTGGAGAGTCTTAATGGTGTTATTTGAGCATCCTGATAATAAGGAATTACAATAGTCCAGCCTAGAAGTAATAAATGCATGGACTCGTTTTTCAGCATTTGTTTTGAGACCGGATGTTCCTATTTTTGGCGACGTTTCGAAGGTGAAAAAAGGCTGAAGTTATTTAGGGCTGAAACAACAATTCAATTAGTCAAGCAACATACAATTGTCTGCTAACTATTTCAATAATCGATTATTCTCTGGTACTATTCACTTCTTCAGTGTGAGGATTTGCTACTACTATTTATTTATATCATTGTAAATGAATAATATTTGTGTTTTTGAACATTGGTCTGGTGAAACACATAACCTTGGGCTCAAGGAAGTTGTGGACACTTATTTATTTTTTACTATTTTATGACATTTTATAGGCTAAACAAGTGATTGATTACTTGAAAAAGTATATTTATCAATAATGATAACTTGATTCTGTGCTGTCCAATGTGTGAGGTGCAGCAAACGGACTCTTCAATATACAGTGCAATAGAGTAGAAGCTGTCCAACTATTAACACATATTCAAATAAACTCCCTTTGTGTGTGTGTGTGTGTGTGTGTGTGTGTGTGTGTGTGTGAGAACCTAGAACCCTTATTTTCCACATTGCTCTGTGGACAGACAAGAGGAGTTGTTGCTAGCAAGCTTACACCTCCCACACCCATTTCAACAATAAACAAACGCACACATACACACGCTCGCACTCCGCACACCCTACATCACGCAGGAATCTGCCCTTTTAAAGATGAATTACATTCACTTTCCTGTCTCTTTTGCCTCTCTCTCTCTCTCTCTCTCTCTCTCTCTCTCTCTCTCTCTCTCTCTCTCTCTCTCTCTCACATACACACATGCACACAGTCTGCAAACTTAACAGGCTACATGACCGAAGTCCAAAGGTTTTCAACTCTTCTGCCATCCATTCAGAAAAACCTAACCGTTTTTCTTCCCCTCCCTCCTGTGATTCGGCCCACGTGTTGTCTTTCCATGCCTTTTGGAGCTGTGGTCAGCTGAGCCATCTTTGCAGCTGCATCCACAGTCATGCCTAACTTTCCATAGGGGAAGGCCCGTCTGACAGCACATAACAAAGGAATGTGACCTGGCTGTCACAGCTGATAGAGATATCTGTGGCCTTGTGTGTTAATTTGCAACCTAGCAGTAGCTGGTGGTGGAGTTCATCAGATTATTACACTATTGGGCAATGGTCTTTTAATAAAAGTCTGACTCGATTGTAATGTTAAAGCGGTTCTCCCCTTCATCTACATTTGGAAAACAACAAATCGTTGATTGTGGTATGGAAATTATGCTTGTAAAGAAAATAATTATTTGGAGATGAGAAGCTTCATCATTCATTTAGCATTTGGCATGCAGATTCCTACATTGCACTATTTTTTTAGTCATGTGCTATGTTAGGATGCTGTCTGGTGACACTTTGTTCTAACCCAAAGCTGTCATGTCATTCTGTTGGAACACCCCATGTATGGTTTTGTTAAATTTGACTCTATTTTAGGAGTCACTTCCTTCATGATGCCATATAGAGGAGTATGCCAATGCATTGATTTTGATTAGGAATTAAACAATAAATTGATTTATCAATTAGCTGATCCACAGGCAATTAATTTGCAACAATTTTAATAATCAGTTAATCATTTAGAGTGCTCAAATCATGCTTTTTCTTTATCGTGTGGTATATCTTCTTGTGCTTGTTATAAGTTTATAAAGTGAAAAGTCCAAAGTCCACCCCAAAGGGACTTACCATCTCCAACAGAAAACACTGCTCACAAACTGCTCCAAACTGCTCTATTGTAGTCCAGCCTTTACTTCCGTGATGAACGTGCGTAACTTTGTAACAGGTTATATAATGCTCGCCTAGCTGCTAGCATGGCACGTCCTCACACTCTGCTTCTAATTAGCTAGTAGTGCTGACCAAGGTACTGCACATGTGCGATTCCCAACGAAGATGGAACAGAAGTGAGATGCCAACTTGGCATCCTTTGGGGCTCTAAGCTGTTTCCATCTTTCAAATACAACTCCAATAATTCTGTCATGGTACAGAAATTATGAAAGGACAAAATACTGATACTGAATACTGATTAGCATTGTTGTCAGACAAGATAGTATTTCAACTTAGCATGTTTCCTTAATATCTAATAAATCCAAAAAATGACCCCAATGCATTATCAAAGTAAATATACTGTATTACAAATTGGACCTTTTTAATATACATGGCGCTCATTTACTCTATTTCACTTTTGCAAAATCATTCCTTCACAAAGAAAAAAATCACGCTTCAGCAGCACATCAACGTTGCATATGAGGCAAGGCAAGGCATCTTTATTTGTATAGCACAGTTCAGCAACAGGGCAATTCAAAGGGCTTTACACAAAAACAGTTAAACAGTTAAAAAATAAAAACAGATAAAACACAAGAATAAAAGTTACAGTGCCGTATGAGAAATTAAACATGAAAGAAATGAACATCATTTAAAGAAAGGCAACATCAAAAATGAGGGAGAAGCACCCCCACCAACTCATTAACCTTGGCATGTTTTGTGATGATCCTTGTCAAAGATCTTTCTTAACATGATACATTGAAGTGAAACAGAGCTGTCTGCCATTGAAATTTTGGCACAGCATGGACAGAAAATGATGCATCTGGTGAAGCGACACTTCTGTGCTCCTCGCGGTGTAACCTGGCACTGGCTGCAGAGAGATGGCAGCAGGATGGCAGCTTAGCAGGCGGACACACAGAGGGAGCGGGCATGGTATCCAGGACAAGCAAGGTCACCGGCACAGGTTGATTGAGTGCTTGTAGGAGTGGGTGACCTCCTTCCCTTCCTCTCAGTGGCGAAAAAAAAAGAGGAGAACGATGGGAGGATGGAGCAAGAGAGGAGGGAGTTAAGAGCTGTGTCGCTGCTGTCTGTCCCACTTTCTCTCTCCCCTCTCTCTCGCTCTCTTTCTTTCTCCATCTCGGTCCCTGTGGACCCACTCACAGACACGCTCTCTGTTCCCACACACATATTTACACCGTAGAGTACAATATACTTCCATACATACTTATCAGGGCACAGTTAAACTCTCTGTTTCCATCTTCCACATTTTTACATACAGTGTACATGTCGAGTGTACTTTTGTGTGCCTACACACCACGTATGCACGCCTTGACCATTTTCATTATATAGCATCAAAGCAACGCCCTGTAATTTAGAGCCCAGGTTGAGATTATCTCTTACTTTGTCTTTGTCTCTGACACCTAATTCTTCTCAGCCAGCCCCTACACGCCATATTATTGTACATGAGCACAGCCATGTTTGCTGCGCAGCATTGACCACACTTAATCACTGTGACAGACAAGCAGGTTGGTGAGTCAGCGTGCGTGCACGTCCATGTGTGTCAACAGGGTCTACCACTGAAATGTAACAGGCAGGCTTAAAACTTGGTCGACATGTGCTAATGTGAAAAGCACATCGGGGTTGATCTGTGGCGTGTGGAGAAGAAGAGGGGGAGTAAATTGAAGATTTAAAGAATGGTTCACCCATTCTTTTTTTTTCAGTAAAGTGTCTCAAGATAACTCTTGTTATGAATTGATACTCTAAATAAAATTGAATTGAAATCTCTCCACTGGCACTTCTAAAACTCAATTAATTGCTTTTATCCTAGTTGTTTATTCATGCAAACATATTGGCAGTTTTTTTTAAACTTTGGACAAAGTCAGGCTAGCTGTTTCCCCTTTTGTTTTCAGTCTTTATGCTAAGCTAAGCCAATCAGCTGCTGGCTGTGGCTTCATATTTAGGGTACCAACATCAGAATGGTATCGATCGTATCATCTACCTCTCAGCAATAAAGTGAATAGGCGTCTTTTAGACAACATATCAAACTTTTCCTTTAACAATGCAGCCTTTTTCAAAGTTTTTTGTTTGTTTTTACATTAAGGTTTTTCACGCCTCCCCTTTGACTCATCCCTTGTTTTCCCGTCCTCTGTCCTTGTTCTTCAGCCCTTTGCTCCCTTACCGCTGTCATCTGTCTCTCCTCTCACAAATCTCTCTCCAGTCTCTCTACATTTGGGCCTTGGAACAAGCTTTTAAACTCCTACACTTGCACTCCTTGTTGGCCTCTATTGCTGCACAAGTTTGTTTAGCTTGTTTTTATTTCCTCATGCACATCCTCCCAGTGCAATTCAGTTGAAATTGCTGTGTGCAGTGCTCCATCTTCTGCTGGATTCAAGGAGCGTTTCAGGTTCCTTTCCCTATCACGCGTCCACTAACACCTACCTCCAGGCTGGGTCTTTAGGGCCACGCCAGGGATGAATGCTTCATTTGGAATCTAGCCTAGCGGATGTTTCTAACAGGTGCCCTTAGACACCCCTGTATCTATGTCTGCTGAGATATGTGGCCTGGGTGACGTGTGTGTCCGTGTGGGTGTGTGTTTTTTGCGCGTTGGCACTGACTCCTGTATCCTCTGGAGGGGGGTCATCAGGGGCACTCAGTGAAAACAGATCTTTGTGGGCATCAGCAAATCCTCTGGCTGTTGCATGTGCTCTATACTATTCTATCATATCATATATCATATCTTACACACCACCACACAGGCACATGAACACTCACTCATGCATTTTCACATATTGCTTATCTGTTGAGCAGAGGTTTCAGTCTCTCTCTCTCTCTGCTTTCTTTGTCACAAAGTCTCTCTCTACCCCTTTCCCTGACAGTGGGGCCTCCCGCTTGTTTTACTGTTTCCAGGAAGCGGGTAAAACCAAGTCTTGAGTTTCCCTCCCCTCCATTCCAAGCTTCCAGGTGGTGAAAATAGACTCCGCTGTCACCCTTGTCCAAATCTGTCCTCACGTTGGAGTGGAAAACAAACAGTGGAGCTGCCTGACAGGTCCAGGAGGACATGAGAACCTGCGGACTGGTTGAACATAGCCCAAGAACAGAAATGAAGGATTGTACTTCAAGCTGCTGCATTTCACCTAGTTAACTTTCTTCTGCCCTGCCGTTTATTTGTATTTTTGACAACCTTCTACCTATTGCCTGACAAACAGGGAAATAGGCCTGCCTCCATGACTGAGTCTCAACCTCATGTCTTACATCACAACCTGCTGTTATACATCACTTTGAGCCGCAAAAGATCTCTTACACTCTCAGCTGGTACGAAGATGCCAAGCTGTCAGATGGTTTAGTTTGTACAAAATGATATGCTGCTAAAATAAATATAACCTCTTATATTTAAAAACTATTATAAATGAAGATGTGGTGATTCCTGCAAGGTGAGCAATGTTCAGTTGCTACTTTGGAATTTATGTTGTTTGTTATCATAAAAACATATTTTATTTATTAAAAACACATTAAATAAAACAAGGTAGGCTGTTTAAACAAAATAATATTTTCCATATCTCTTTAGATGAAAGTGTCACATTTAAATTGAAGGTAACCATTTCCAAGGCCTTTAGCTGAATGAGTGCTCTGGTAATGGGTATCCGATCATTGTGTTTTTCTGTCAAACTCTCCTGTCGATCTCTTGTAAGCGGCCGCTTTGAGGACCACGGTAAGATTTTCTCCGTCTGTTTCCATTTTTAGACGGTGTGACATCTCAATGACAGCGCCTCGTTGTACTTTCATTTTACATCCGACTTTCAGGCTTTTTGTAGCTGGATATATCATTTGTTTTGTCTATGTATGAATGTAGATAACGTTAGTGATAGTAAGATGCTTGCTACAGTTACACTAGTGATGAATTGGTGAAAACATGTCACGGCTTGACGCTTAGTCTAATACTGCTTTTTTAGTCCAGCTGTTTGTAACATTAAAATAAAATTGGGTTATGGATCATTTCATTTCTATAGTTTTTAACTGACTTCTCTATTGACTGTTGAAACAGGTGACGTCCCTTACGTTCTGCGATTTGAACAACTGAAAGGCTGGACCCTGATTATAAGACGACACCACTTTTTCAGACTTTTTCTAGTAAAACAAGCCTATCTTAAATACGGTATAAACGCGGGATATATTTTACCCACAATTGATGCAGTTCATTGGAGCAGGTGTCCACAAATTCCTTTTTGGGTGTAATTTGCAGGGGCCCGGATCTCCCGGTGGGTAGAGCGGGCGTCCATATTTAGAGGTTTACTCCTTGACGCAGCAGTTCCGGATTTGAACTGCTGCACGGCCCTTTGCTGCATGTCATTCCCCCTCTCTCTTCCCTTTCATGTCTTAACCTGTTCTATCAAAATAATGTCCCAAAAAAATAATCTTTAATAAAAGGTGTAATTTGTTTAATTAGAACTATGTATTTTTTAAGGATTAATAATTTTAATTTGTCACACACACCATCTTCCTGATTGCTACAGTAAGGCAACACTAATCTAACTTGTCATTAGACACAATGAATATTAGAAGTTATTTCTTTGTTTCAGTCACAAATGCTCTAGGGAATACTTACTCATCGATAGTGTTTACTTTTTTTAAGATCGTATTGGAAGTACAGTATGTTTTGTTAGGCTTCCAGGCAAAGAAAACAACAGATTCTACGAAAGTAAACTTCTCACACAATAGCTTTCTACTTTTGGTAGGTCTCTCACTGAGCAGTGTTTTGGCAGGTCTCCCTTGTGTGTGTGTGTGTGTGTGTGTGTGTGTGTGTGTGTGTGTGTGTGTGTGTGTGTGTGTGTGTTGTTTTTCAGGAAGGCTCACTTTGCCAGCAGGTCTGAAACAATAGAGCATGGTTTTCTCAGCTTGAAGCTGCTCGGTGTAGGCCTTTGCCTGCAAGAGGGAGAGGGGAACTCCGGACTTGCCACCTCCTGCTTCTCCTCCCCCTTTTTCTTCTTCTCAACCTCCTCTTTCTCCTCCCCCCTCTTTGATGACTCAGAGAAATGTGCTTGCCTCGGCCCCTGCTGCCAAAGCGCAGACCAAGGTCTGCTGAAAATGGAGCGATAATGACAGAAGATTCCTTTTATAAGAATTTGGCTGGATCAAGGCCTTAAGCTATTTCAGATGTACTGGGTTCAATAAGTGCAATAAAAAAGAAAGATTTGTTGAAGATCGACGGAATGGGTTCCTATTTCTAAACTCATGCATGTTTATATGCTTGCGCTGTTATGCTGGAGCCGGTTGCTGCCAAGCACAGTTACAAACATCGTAGCACAGTTTCAAGGCAGTGAGTTCTTGAAAAGATAAGATTAAAGATAGAGTAATGCTCATTTATTTTGTCAGTTTTTTTTTATGTAATGGATTTAAATGTAATGCATTTCTGACACAGTGATGTCTTTTCAAATATCTATTTGGCTGGAGAAAAAAAAGGTATTATTTTCTATATTTTATGACTATAAAATAGATATTCTTTATACTGTATTCATTAAGGAGGGTTCCATTTTTTAAGGTAATATTATCTGTCTAAAAGTGTTGATTGGACAGAAGAAAGTAATGTAGAATAAAAACATAAAAACAACATACAATTTGTGTAATACTTTACTAAAGACTGGGATCCAGGTGAGGGTATAAGAATTGTACAAAAAATAAAATAACAATCAGCTCCTAGAACTTTATGTCACTGCAACATTTCAGATGACTTATAGAAATGGCTAAATGCTGTTTGAGCTGAATCATTTAAAAGCTACAAACTCTTTGGTTTTAATTACATAACCTGGTATTTGGAGCAGACATTTAAAATTAGTTTTCTTCCGTAAAATAATTCTCCTATATTTAATTGTTTATTAAGACAGTGTAGGCTATAATTAATTTTATTATCACAGGTACAATTTACAATTTTCTTTTCACAGTTTAATAACAGTATTATTAGTTATTATCTTAAAAGTAGTAATACCCAATATATCACACATTATACATGCATTTTACATCTATTTCTATGATTAAGTTTATTTTCTTAGTTTTAGTTAGTTTAGTTTTCTCAAGTTTTATATAATGTCCATATATATATATATATATATATATATATCAAGCCGTAATTTCAATGTGATTTTTTTACATATTTAATTACTCAGACTTACTGCATGCCAGCAGGATTTTAAATGATTTGCAGAATGACTCACTCAACGGTTTTCTGGATTCATGTTCCTTCTTGTCTGACCACTTGGCTTTTTATTCAGGTTTAATGTGTCATCGTGGCTAAACTGTAGCTTCAGAACGTTAAAATGGTAGCTTTGGCAATACTGTCCAGTCAGCCTTCTAAACTTTGGCTTTTCTTAATTCAGTTCTGGCACAGTTGGACTATGAGCTGTCAGTGGTGTAAAAGTATGCGTTATGTACATCTGACAATGCGTAGTTTTTGTTCTTGTTTGTCCTGTGTGTTTTTATAGTTATTATTTAGCAGTGAATGAGATGCCTTAACTCCCCTTAATCTGTTGACTGACACACTCCTCTTTTTGTCCATCTCCTCCTTCCTTCTCTTCTTTTGATTTCTTTGGCTTTTTTTTTTTGTTGGTCTTTCTCCATCTCTCCTAACTGTTGCTCTTCTTAAATAATGCCACTTGGTCTTTGTCTCTTGTATGACCTTGCTGTCTCTACCTCTGTTTATCTTTTAATTTCACTCTGCTTTATCTTTCCTTTTTTAATTTTTTATTCATTGCCCACTTCTGTATGCCACACACTCAACATAACATTTGAACACACTGCACACAGATAGTTAAATGGGCCAATAATCGCACAGGAAATTTTCTTGGCAGTGTTTTATAGTGAATGAGGTTTAACTGTTGGCTGTAATATATTTGGCGAAATACAATAGCTGCTCCGAAGGTAGCATTGTAGAGGGCTCCCCCAGGGCTTGTATGTTGGCCCCACACAGTTCCTTTTCTGGAACAGCATCTGCTTTGTTCTTATTTCTGAAGTATCATCCTTCAGATCACATATTTAACCATTATACTGAACTTAATAGCTTGAGCCTATGGCCCTCTGATACACACTCACAATCGCACAGTAAACACCCACAGAGACGCCATCACAGAAGCTCAGTTTGTCACTCACAAGGGTGCACACAACCACACACACACACACACACACACACACACACACACACACACAGTCATGCACAGAAGTAACTGAATGGCTTGTGCAACACTGGTGATATATGTGTTTGATGAAATGACCCACTGTAAAGGTTGGACAAATAAGAAGACCTACATGTACACAGGTTGTCTTGTATCTGCTGAGATCTTGTCCTCTGCCTGTATTTTCTCATTTTGTTCTTATTTTGCTCTGTTTGGGACTTTTTGGGGTGTCAACCATAGTCTTTGGGCCCCACATGGGTGTCTAATCCCCAGCCAAGAACCGCCCACAGGGTGTGCCCAGCCCGTTCACACCGCTGTTGCTGTGTTTGTGCTGCTTCTGTTTCACCGACACAAACACAACTATGCAGTGGCAGGATGAAGCTCTGAATTCCCACAAAATCCAGCAATGGGGTATCTTACTGGAGGGTTGAGCGGCAGTGTGGTTGTGTTAATTTGTGCTTTAGAATGTAGACGCTGTAAGACACACTGATTCACTGCTGCCAACTCTGAATGCTGTGTTTACAAACACCAACAGACCAACCTACTTAGTACAGTACCTTTAAGTTATAATTTTAGACATACACATTTTTTATTTAAATAATTGTCTGATGAAACACTATAATCATAGGAAACTAGTGCAGATTTATACATTTTAGATTATTGCTAATATTGGGTAAAGTGTGTCTCCAGTAAAGCTGAAACTTGTAGGCCTTGGTGCACATGACCTAGATTACTTGATGCCACACATCTCCAATAGGAAGTTGAAAGTAAGAAAGATTGTCTTTGGTTAAAAATATGTCAGGGAAATTCCTTTGTGACTCACACTAAGTTGGTGCTGGCTTGTTCTGAATCTGGGTTGATGTAAGGTTTGGTGAAGTCCACCTCACTCTGGTCTCTTCCTCGCCCTGTCTGGGTGGATGGGAGAGATGGAGAGTGGATGTGGGGAGACAGGTTTTAACCCCAGCCCTTTGTAGTGAGACACAGTCTGGGTGATGACATTGAGTCATCCTTGCTTTCTAAGCTCTCCTCTTTCTTATTAGTATTCTGCATCATGGCTTCTGTTCTCACCACACCCTGCCAGTGTTACACACACTGTACACTGTGCTTTAGGTCTACACAGTCCCCTACAGGCTTTTTTTCTGTAAATCTGGGTCAGGACCCAATTGAGAGTTAAAGGGAGATTAAAATATGCCTCAAATATTCTCAGAAAATTGGCATGTTTTTAAAAGGGACCTAAAGCCTTCCTGAACCCCTGCTACGTACGGATGAAATACACTGTAGCCAGTAGATATGTATTTTACATGCCAAGTGAGAGGGTTGCATCATTTGTATGGTACAGTACTCTAAATGATGCAACTCATGCTGCAGATAAGCAAACACAATAGTCTGAAAAATCTGTCTGGTTTCACAAGAAAAAAATATGTTGAAATAATGTACAGTTAACCGCAGTCTCTCTAACTGATTGCCAGCTTTACTCAAACAGTACTGTGCTGTCATTATACTGTGTATAGATCTGTGCTCCAGGGGTACTAACTATAGGCCTTTTCTACACCATGTGTATATTCATTCAGTTCATAGAAAGATAGACATTCTTTATTTGGCTTTAGGGATTGTAGTTCCACCACTTCCAAACTGGCTAGCACCGCCATGAGGTTCACATTTTTGGTTTTGTGTAAAACAACTACTGGATGGATAGCTTTGAAATTTAGTATGGATTCATTTTAATAACGTTGCAATCACCTGACTTTTCATCAAGTGCCATCATCAGATCAAAATCTCACTTTCTCCAATACTTTGGTTTGTGACCAAATACCTGCAAAATTAATGACATTCCCATCAGCCTCAGCTGCACTTTGTGTTTAGTTTTAATTCGCAAATGTTAGCAAGCTAACATGCTAAACTTTAACGGTGAACATGGTCAATATTACCTGCTAAACATCATCATGCTAGCATTGTTATTGTCAGGATGTTGTCATGCTAAAGCAAGCATTTAGCTAAAGCACCACTGTGCTTAAGTACAGCCTCACAGAGCAGCCAGCATGAAGTTTAGCTTATTTGACACAAAAGCTATTACATTTGGACTGTATAACATGAGCGTATACACTCCTGGCATATACGTTTCATTTACAATTTCAGCATTAAACCAAGATTTTCCTGAGTAAGATCTCCCGCGATCAAATATTTAATTTCTAATAAAGACCTGCAAACAGTAGAAGTTATTTATCCTGGGCAAGAAACCTCATGAGGTAAAATAGACAGACATGCCATTAATGCCCATAACTATAACCTAGATCATGATTGTAAAGCTGTGCATACACTAGGCCTTAACCAATGTAAATACAGTAGATGGTTTGCTGTGCCTCCGTAGTTCATTGAGTTGAGTTAAAAATCTGTATTAATTACAGTATATCACTAATGTACAGTATGTGTTGGGAATTTGTTTTCAAGCATATTTAAACTTTTATTTTTTGTATGAATATGAAAATATGCTGTGGGGAAGCTTGACACTTTACATGTACAGTAGATGTAGAGACGTAATTGAAATGCTCTTTTACATTAAACAGAATTATGTGCGTCATTTGGCCTGTATGAAAGTAGAGGATTTTGGTCTGTATATTTTTAAGCAGGTGGCAAAAGAACATGTAACGACAGTTACCCTACAGGAATAGATGTTGGCAGTAGACGCCTTGTGTGTTTGAATAATAGTCTAATAACTCACAGGTAGACAGTTTACCCCAGGGATTGCTCCTGCCCCCGAGCCCCTCCTCGCAATATCAAAGCAAATGCTGCTGAAAAATCTACTCGCTTTTTGACTGGGAACTTGACCTCATGCCCAGAGAAAACTATCAACAGAAGGAAGCTTTTCTAGGCAAATTAGCTCAACTGAACTCTTTGAGAGGTCTCCTACTTATCCATGTCTAATTTTCTTTTGTTTGCAACTGTCTCTCTTGGGATTGCACTTTTAGTTTAAAACTCAACAGCAAAAGATAAACTTAACATTCAAAAGTAAAGTTAATAACAAAACACATTTGCCAGGATTCCTGTTCAAAATAGAAGGCAGTTCAGAAATCAATCAAAGGTCCATAAAGGTGACCATGCACTGTCTCTTTATGAACCTATTGTCACATTCTATAAACGGCATACACACTAGTGTGTGACTCAAATATTGTGACCTGCAGAGAGATTCCTCATATGTAGATTGCTGGTGTGAATAATGGCACAGTGCCTAGAGAATACATGGTTTGTACTGCTGTCATGATAAAGGCAAAATGGTGGAGATCCTGTAAATCTCCTTAAAATAGCACGTCAGTAAACAGGCCTTTACAACGATTTGGGATTTATTTTCTTTCTCAGTAGATATAGTAGTAGATATATTATCGTTCACATATTATTAGCATGTTTAAAGCTTATCTTTGTATTTACGGAGAAGAAATATGTTTTGAAGTTTTGAATTTTGCTGAAAGTTTGCTTAAGTAAAATTTGGAATACATGTCTTTTACTTTTACATTGTGGTATTGTTGCTTTTACTCAAGTAAAGGCTTTGAGTACTAACTCCTTCCATGATTGACATTAACATTATTCATGTTGAAACCTTGATTTTTCTTTTGAGTTGCTTACACACAGAGATCAGCTTAATATAATACACACTATAACAAAACGAGAAGACACAAAACCAGATAACACAAACTCATTTTGGGATCGCTATTCAAATATTGCCAAAGGGAAAAGAAATAGAACTTAAAAAATATAAGTTTTGACTGAATATTTTTCAACGTTGTGAAAATAGCTCAATAAAATGAATAAATCACCCCTGACCAGAGCATATCACTGTGTGTGTGTGTGTGTGTGTGTGTGTGTGTGTGTGTGTGTGTGTGTGTGTGTGTGTGTGTGTGTGTGTGTGTGTTTTGAATGGGGCTTTTTGTTCCAACGTGACACAACATGTTCAAGCCACGGTTGGTGCCTGAAGGTAGACATGAAGGGAGGGTGAATGAAATGAAAGAAAAAGAGTTGATTAAGTCATTAGAAGACTAAGCTTCAGACAATTATCTGAATCAATAATCAAAAAGCCTGCATGTGAAATAGACACAGGGAGTAAGTTCTATCCGCTGGTTTGCCTTGCACCATATGATTTTGACGATCATATTGCAGCAAACGCTGTCTGTGTGAACTTTTGAAAAACTGTAACCACATTTGTAACCGCTTTATTGGCACTGACTCACTGTGACTTCGACATAACTGTTGAGCCGACGTAGTTTTCCCGCACCTCGTGTTTGTGTGTGTATGTATGTGTGTGTCGGAGCTCCGCTCTGTCAATATGCAGAGTAACACGGCAGATATTGAACTATTTTATATCTATAAATGTATGTGTATGTATATGTAAATATATTTATTTATATATATATATATATATATATACACGTGTGTGTTTGTGTGTGTGTGTGTGTGTGTGTGTGTGTGTGTGTATGTATGTTATATTTACGACGTGGTCAAGGCGGCTGGCGCATCTTGCTTAGGTGGCCCCCTTAACTGCAAAGTGCTGCGGAAAAGCCCAGGTATGTATACTTTTACTGTAAGCAATTGTATCCAAAATTTCCCCTTGACATTTTTTTCGTTACTACCCATACGTACATACTCTGAGAGCCAAAGTGAAACCTACTTCCTGGTTCTGTTCCAGAAGGAAGAAAACCTTATGCAAAATCCCATTGACATTTGTGCCAACACTAACAAAAAAGTTCAGCCTTGGAGCAAAGCATTTCTCAACATTTTGTTTTGTGGCTGCAGTCATATATTCAGACATGGATGGTAATTTGAAGAAGAAAAAAAAAGTAATATTATAGTTCATTTGTTTTTGCTGGTTATCAGCGGCTCAAGCAACAACATGAGCCCTAGACCATTGGGGCTCACACATCAGTGCTCCATGGATGAGTCGAGGGGCCAGGATTAGTTCTGACATTTCTGTAATAAAAGCAGGACAGAGGGTTCCACATTTTTAGACAGCAGAGATGACAGTTAGGAAAAATTGGAAAATTACTTAAAAGGGGTTCTTCTTGAATATTATGTTTACGGACAAAACTAAGCTGGCCATGGGAAGTGTACTTTTTTGTATGCTCTCAAAGTAATTGATAACTTTTTTTTTTATTTGTTTAATAACAAGTGTGGGAGAGGATGCGGATTTGTCTAAAAATATAGAAAGTAAACCCCAGGTTTGTGCTTAATTGTTAGAGTTAAAAAACACCCAATGGGAGAGTGCATTAGGCATGGGCAGGTTACTGGTTTTCAGGTATACCACGACTTGAAAAAGTTATTCTCCCTAAGGTAAGAGCTGTTTTTGATGAGTCTTCAAGGACAGAAAATGCAGTTTAGAAATCCCTCTCCCTGTCAGTGTGCAGTACGTTCCAAAATAAAATATTTTTTTACCCAGACATTTCAGAAATAATACATTTATAGCTATAATTGCAATATCATAAGACAGTGAAACCTTAATATTTTTGCGGAAGGTTAGTAGGGGTGGAAATCTCTTGGCACCTCACATACAAAATCTAAGTTTAAAATATAACTGTTAAACGTAGATTTTATATAAATCTGAGTTTGTTAGATTATGCCATATGCAGTCACACAAGTTTTAATGAAATGTTTTGTCTACTGAGGTTTTTATTTTGTAGTCATTCCATGCTTATCCTTAAACACGCTTGTGAAAGTTATCTTCTTTC
The DNA here is from genome assembly GCF_013103735.1 of Etheostoma cragini. Lineage (NCBI taxonomy): Eukaryota > Metazoa > Chordata > Actinopteri > Perciformes > Percidae > Etheostoma > Etheostoma cragini. The sequence continues at coordinate 18,351,614 of NC_048408.1, forward strand.
ACGGTAATCTTCCATGTCAGAGGCTCAGTCATGTTTTAAGGTGGAGAATTGGCTTCTTAGAACATGAACAGCCTTTGTGTTTTGCCAAATTATTTTATGTATGTCTCTTATTAGATCATACAAAATGATTCTTTTTTTTCTTTTCTTTTAACAGTTGGCCATATTTGTGTTTTTTTTCAGCACTCTTGCCTAAACACTAAGTTGTTGTCCATTATCCCATCCTCTTTCAGTCTCTCTATTTTCTGATTTGTACATGTCTGGAGATAGTAACTTTTTTTTAATATCGATTATTAATCAGAATCGAGCATGGAATTGTTCTAGAGAAAATTGCGATGCATCTAACACAATTTTTTCCACCTCTAGTTATTATAGACAAGGCAGTTTTATTTATATAGCACATTTCAGCAACAAGGCAGTTCAAAGTGCTTAACAGAAATTAAACTGTCAGAATCTCTTCCCGGCCCATGCCTAGATTGCATTAAGTTACAGAAGCTAGCAGAATAGAGGCTTACCTGGACGTGGCGTCATGTCTTTGCCTCTCTATATCTACATGTTCAAATGTTATGAATCAAATCCCCACCACATGTTGCGTGTACACAATAACACACAATAACAGGTTTTCTTAGACACACCTCTTTCTTCCCCAGCACTCATTGTTACCAAGTGTGAAAGAAACCTCCACTTGAGAACAACCCATGACCGTCTCTCTGGCGCTCTCCAAGAGGTGGTCACGCACTTGTTGTCCCCGCCACCCCTCCACTCCAGCACCGTTTGCCATGGATGTTTCAAAACCATCTGACCTGGCTGTACTAACGGGTGGCTATTTTGGGAGAGGGATGGCAAAACCGTCTGCTACCCGGGCGGCCATCAAAAAAAAGGATCACTAAGAGACAGTGCTTGCTGAGGGTGTGTGGGAGGGGAGGGGGGAGGGGGGGGGGCCCTCCTGTGTATATGTGTGGGTGTGTGTTCACAGCAAACTATACCAGTGACCAAGTGCGGTGTTAGGGTCATGTGTCGCTGTAGGCCATAGGGATTGCTGTTGAAATTGGAGATTTCATACTCTTGCAAAACCCAGACAGACGCTGTTCAATCTCTGGCAACTGCTTGTTCTCAGTTAAGCCTTTCACCTACATCATTATCAACATCTTGCGTTTATAAAGGCAAAAATAGGTTGTTTTGCTTACTGTGGCTCAAAACTCTGCTCATTTTGGTGAACCAATGCCGCCTGCAGATTTGCACAAACTTAACCAGTTTGTAAGTGTTTGATACCTACAATTTGCCCAGCTTATGAAAATGTTTAAATAAATTAATCCCTTTTAGCTTGGGGCCCCTGGCAGACAAACCAACTTCCGCTTTTAACAGAAACAGTGAAATATCCATTTCAGGCTCTTTGAGAAAGAGCCTGATCAACAGGTTAGGCAATGGAACATGCCAGCGAGTGAGCATTGGACCTCTCTCTTGTTGCATCTGAAACATCATCTCCCTCTGTGGGACTTGACTAATGCAAGCAAGGGAATGTGTGATGGTCAAGGGAACAAGTGATCAAGCTTGACGCTTTTAAGATAACTTGGCAAGTTGAAATTGTTAGTTTGCCTGCATTGGTTAACCTTACATTTTTGCTCTTACACTTTGAAAGCATGTTCTCATCATTGTGACTTGCAATAAGATTTATCCAACTCTACGGATGAGGAAATTTTACATTTAACACTCACAAGTGTACACACACACACACACACACACACACACTAGGGTCAGATCTGAGAGTAAGTGGGCCAGTTCCTCCTCCTATTTCTTGTAATGTGTCCCTTGTGCTGGAGGTGTGGAGCTGCCAGCATTGTTCACTAGCTACACTGGATGCTAACAGCTGTGTATATTTACCGATGATAAACACATAAGTTACAGCGGAAATTTTAGCCCTTTCATTTATTGTTAACAGCTGGTGTTTTGAATGTAGGATATGAGGAGCTGTATATTAAAGTTTGTAGGAGTGAGTTAATCTTGCTTTGTGCCTTTGCTGTTTTATCTGCATGTTTCTGTTCAGTGTCTTGGAGAAATGCAGCACAGATAAGGCGTGTCAGCATGGTTGCAAATCCTAGACTGGTCCCGCTGGACTGTGTGAGCAGTTCCTCCAATGTGGCTCCAGGGTGTGGATCGCAGGCTGTACGACTGGGCCTCCTGATGCAGCTCCTGGGTCAGGCCCGTAGGCATTATGGGTAGGCGTGAGATGCAGCTCCAGTGTGTGGCTCATAGGCTTTATTAATGGGCCACATGATGAAGCTCTTTGGGTGGGGTGCATTACTCGCCTCCCACAGTTAAATGGCTTTTTCCGTGTTTGGTGAAACCACTTGTTTAAAAAGAAAAATTGGTTAAGTAGAATAATTGGCAGTTAAATAAATTCTTTTCTCCTTTTCTTCTCTTTGAATTCATTCGATAGGTTCTTTCCCACAGTGAGGTTTCATAAGGTATAATTTCAAAAGAATGATGAACTGATAATAAAACCAAAGGGCTACTGCTCCTTGTCAAGACAATGAGATCCTGCTTGTGTCCATCCGCTCTCTTTTTTAATTCAAACTAAACTTCATGTGACATTTCCAAGCAGCTAACAATTTATTTTTTTATTTTTTCATTTTCTTCGGAGCAGTTAATAATTTGTAGGAGGGATTTTAAGGAATGTTGTGGTTTGCCATAGGAACAAAACTCACACAAACACTTACCATAGATGCCGCATAACATTGATATCAGCACATACACGATAAGTTACTGAAAACTGCTTGATTTCAAAAGCGTCTATTTTAAAACACCTCAAAGTTGCAGTATTTCTCTTGTTCCTCTTTCCCTGAGAAAACAGTAAAAGGAATGTGTTTTTCTGGCAAACAGCAGCAAGTAACATACCATAAAAACTCCAACACAATGATCTAGCTTATCAAACATTTGTGTAAGAGAGAAGTGTATTTTATATGCATGAAATGTCTGACTCAACGTGTGTGTGTGTGTGTGTGTGTGTAAGAGAGAGACACGTTACACTCAAAAAGGTTAGTTAGATCACTACACCAGTTGCATTTTTATTCTCCCCACTGAGTTCAGAGGCTGTCTAGCTTTTACTTTGCATAGAGAATGGAGGCCCAACTACTTTTTTTACATATGTACATATGTGTATGTGTTATACTGTAAACGATTTTTTAGTTGGGCAGTGTTTTTGCATGTGACCCGAACTGAACGAAATGAAGGAATCATACTTGTTGCCTTACTGTATTTAATAGGACCAGAGGACCCACATTTTACAACTTAAGAAACTACGTATAAATAGAAGTAGAATTTACCCAAATGAGCAGTGTTGGGCAAGTTACTTTTAAAAAGTGAAAAAGTTCCAACAAGTAACTAAATTAGTTACTCAGTTACAAATTATAAAAGTAACTAGTTACTTCAGAAAGTAACTATTGCATTACTTTCAAGTACATTTTAAATATGACCCCAAACTCAACCCCTCTTCAACAGAACTTAAAATACATGTCCAGTTATTTATGATAAATCTGAATATTATAATGAACTGGACACTTAATGCAATATATTATGAACAGAAACAATGTACACAAATCTAAACTATTTTAATGTTGCTCTGGGACAAAGTAGCCTCCAATCAAATGCAATCTAAGTAGATATTTTGTTTAAATAGGGGATCAATACAAATGACACGAAAGATTTTGTGTAACTTCATCTCATATTTAAACAGATATTTATTACCGATCATTTGGGATCGCCATAACTGTCTCTCGTTGACTGACGCGCTTGTGTTGTTTGATGTGTGTCTGACTATGCGTGCTTTTGAACACCTGCCCAACTCTACCTCTGATTGGCTTACCATGACATTTTACTCAACCTCAGCCAATCGTCAACATGTATGCGCTTGTCTTGTGCACTGCCCAGTAACCAAGAAAGAACAAAGTCTTTGCCTCTCAGCTCAGAGATCTTGTTGGTCTGATGAAAAAACAGCCTCAATTATTGTAACGTGCCACATTTTTGGGTGGTAACGGCGTTATTAAGATGAGAAGAGTAATCAAATTACTTTTTAATGAAAAAAGTAAGCCGTTATTTATAACACCATTATTCCTATCACTGCAAATGAACTGATCTATCGGATGTGCTTTTTTCTGGGAAAAATTTTGAAGACGAGTCTGTCAATATTCTATATTTTTTTTTATTGTCAACAAATCCTAGATTGGTGCTACTGTCAAGTAGGGTCCTTTTATTCAAAGCTTGATAGTTTATTCTTTTGGGGCATAGACCTCCATTGTTGTCCAAAAACTATTAAAAACACATAATTCACACCATTGTACTGAATAACATAAATAGATAATATTTTCCTTTCCTTGCCGCATTGCTGCTGCAGGCGGCATTGGTTCACCAACATTAGCACTGTTGTAGGTTTCAAATCAATACCACATACACCATCCTGCTGCCATAAATGCTCACAAGGTCACAAAATACATATTTTTGCGGCTGAAAGTAGCGCCCTTATAAATGTGCTATTTACTCCTATTTGTATGTTTGCCAACAACTATAGTGCTCACCTGTGTGTGTGTGTGTGTGTGTGTGTGTGTGTAAAATACAGATTGTTATCTTAATATGAGGCAATTGAGACATTTTCCATTTTGTCAAGTTAAAACACACAAAGTAGTTTTCTACACAGAGATCAACACAGCTGATATTTAGAACAGAATCTTTATTCAATGTGTTTGACATAATTAGTATACATAATCCAAGAACCAAACCTTTTACAAACCCTTTTTTACTCCACTTATTCTTTAACACTGAATGCCACACAGTCATTAACTCCTGAAGGTAGCCAGCCCTCAAAGGGACAGCCATCTATCTTTGCATCTGCTTTTACAGCCCTTGATCCATCCTTTGATTCATTCCACAATTAGCCATGGTCGCAGCATATACTGTAGGCTTGCTGATTCAAAGCCTTCCACTTGATTTTTATGTAGCCATCAGCACTGCACCAGACAATCGGTTCTTTTCATATCTCAGTGGATGAACCCAGTAAGCTTGTATAGTGAACACTGCACTGATTTATAGTGCCCTAAGTGGCCAGCTGCCTGAGGAGACTGTCTCTCAATGATGCTACCATGTGATGTGACAGCCGGCGCTCTCTTTCTCTCTCTCACTCACTCACTCACTCACTCTCCCACACAAACACACACACACACACACACTCTCTCAGACATTTCTGCTCAATTTGATTTCACCCTTTTGGTTACACTTTGCCAGCATGTTTCAGCAATCAACCAAATCAAAGGGGGAGAATTCTGAGAGGATATTTAGTAGTAAACGTTTAACCTTCATCTCCTCTCCTTTTCTTATCATTGGCCTCCATTCCCTTTTAATTTTCTACAATACCTCGCCGTAATTGACGAACAATTTGTTATATTAGCAGGGTGAAACCTACCATGCAACAATGACATATATAATATTTGCCCAATTGGGGTCCAAAACTGTTTCAGGGAAAACATCAGTACTGCTGGGAAGTTAGCACTGAGATATTACTGAGGTATGACTAGCAGTGTTGAAGAGACAAGACCCCTGAATGATATGACTTATTAAGATAACATACATATATTATCTTATATTATCTGAGAGTTAAATGATACAGACTTATCAGCAAGACACTAAAAAGAGATCAGTACATGAGACAAAACAGTATACACCATTACTTATACATAGTTATATTTGCATTTAGCTCCGCATGACTGCATAAGCTTGTTGAGACTTTAGGGTAAATGTGTGAAATACAAACCAACCATTGAGAGAATCTCACTGAGATATTGGGCCCTTAAGGTAAGACATTTATAGGATGTGGCAACAATATTCAAAGGCCTCATTCTTGCTAAACTCCTTTAAAAGAAGTCTTTTGCAATTTCTTTCCCAAAGTTAATGCTGCTCTCCTCAGGCTAAGCAGCTAATTATTGACAACATGCCGGCAAAATGTTATGGTCTTTGAACCACGAGATACGGCGTGGCGAACAGGATGGAGACCTCATGACTGCAGACAGGACAGGCGGGGAGGCACAGTCTCCCCCATCAGCTCTCTCTGTGGGACGCTTTTGTCCGATAAGAGGTCACGCACCACACCGGATTTAAGTCATGTGCTCCTCATTGACGAGCAACACAAGACAACAAGGATGTGTTCTGCTGTGTATGTGTGTGCTGTGTATCTGTGGCTGGGTACTTTTTTTGCTCATCTTTGTCTGAGAAAAGTATGTTTGTTGTTTTAGTTCATATGTTGTCTTTCTTCTGCCTGTTTTTTTTTCATGTGTATCCAAGTGTGTGTGTTTCTTCGCTGCATAACCAAAGTATGAAAGTATGTGCTTTCCTGGAAGAGTGGTGCTGTGTCCCTGTGAGTGGGTGCGAAGGGTCTGGGTCAAAAGCTTTTTAGTACTCTAAGACCTTAACTCTGCTCCGGGGGACTCTTACTCCACACCCACCCCTCATTCTATTAAACTCTGGGCCACATCACCATTTCTGAGATTAATGTAGACACAACCGCTATAGCAAACCATATACACACTGCTGTGAGATACATTTGAACAGCGTCCAGCCAAAAAGACGGTTTGTCATTCGTTAAGTGAGTGTAGATATGATTATGTCCAGATATAGCGCCAACATAAACTACATAATCTTTATTTCATTCTTTATATTACTATATTCTATAATTGAAAGCAATGCATCGCTCAACCTTAAAGTTTTTTTCTACCAGTTTTGTTGTCTAAAGGCCCTGATAAACTTCACACCACGCATGTGCACTCAATGGCCCTCATTTATGAAACGTGCGTACAACCTAAAACAGGTGCATGGCGGGCATACGCCAACTGCTACGCAAAGCTCGGCATTTATCAATTTGAACGTGAGCGTAGGAGGGCGGAGGACACACGCTCTCCCTCACCGCTGTTGCCTGGTTCACGAAAAAAAGGAAAAAAAAACACTGCATAAACTCTGCTACCGTGTGTTCATTTAAATATAGGTACACCTACATGTAGGCCTAAGAGATTGCAATATATACCTATATATATTACTATATGAAGTATACATATGTCAAGGATGTATAAATTAAATAAACTTCAGCTGGAGTCCGATTTAATATGGCAACACTGTTGACCGCATCAGGGATCTCTTTCCATTTCGCATTCTTTCTACAGCCTAATACCAGTTTTTAGGCTGCCAATTAGGACACATGTTACTGCAAATTAAACTGAGATGTTTCAGTCTCCACCTCTGAAAAGTGCTTCTTAGCTGGATTACGTCTGGCCATGTCCTAAATAGTAGGGGCGAGGCCTCAAAACCGAGAATATATTGGGCCGTGATATTTAAGTTACAATTGTTTCCAGCCAATGCATTTATCAGTGTAAAACCATTCTTACACTCTGTGGGATACGAACGTTTCATGAATCCCACGTGAAGCCTGTGAGCTGAAGAGGATTTATGCTTATCTAAGTTTAGATATGGTAAGGTTAAGGATAAGGTTTCTACGTTAGGTTGATAAATGAGGGCCAGTAAAGTCAGTGCATGCTAGCCTCGAGCAGAGATGAGGAGCAGCTACAGAACTCTGGTAAACTCGCTTCTTTTTAACTCCACACCCAAAAATTATTTTAATTTTCAAACTAGTAGTTTTCAGATCCAACTGCTGCTGACTCAATACATAACATTTTGCGCAGATCCCTCTGGAGCCCATAATACAACGTTTTTAATGTAGTACTCCCCAAGACCTGTTAACAGACTTTAATGCGTAAAATCACATCATGGAGTTCTCCTGTAACTAAGTGTTTTTAGTTACCCAAACTTCAAGGTGCTCTCAGCGACGTTGGGCGACATTACTTCTTGTTGACGTTCAAAGTATTTTCAAACATACGAGACTAGCTTGCCCTTCCCTCCTCTTCATCCCCACCCCCAAATCCTTCTTGTTGATTATTGGCTGGAACACTGGAACACTGTTAGTGTATGCTTCGTGGTTCAGGTGGGCACAGGTTGTTTTTGTTGCTGTTTGTAGACCCTGGGCTGTCTACAGAGACCGTGTTTTTTTTTTTACAGTGTGTTCTGGGGACAGGCAGCTCGTGGATAGGTGAGGAGATGTTTGCAGGATGTGACAACAAATGTTGTTGCCTAAAACACACGACATCGTTCAGAGCACCATTACCCACACCCTAACCATGTAGTATATTTAACATGACTACAGTCTTCCCTTTGTCTTTAACAGTTACATAATTAAACCATACATCAACGTTACTACAGTTGCCACAAAAGTTATTGGTTGAATAATGTTGGCATTGAAAATTCCACTTTGTGTTGTCACAGCAGGTTAGTCATGTTGTTGGTGATGTTCATCAACTCAACGTGCCTTTGGAAGATTTGTTTGCAAATGATTGGGTGACGTTTGTCGGTCTGGTCATTTCCCATATTAACAATGATCATGAGTGGTAATATAGAATGTACAATACAACTCAATCTCGTTTAGTAAAAAGAGTTGTGGGGCGCACACCCTGGGCGTATAAACGTAGCCACAGAAAGATTTAACCTCCCCCATACTTTATTTGAGCTAAGAAAAATGGCCTTGATGCCCTGTCACTAAGTCATTTTCAAAATTAAACAAATCCAGGCCTATAGGTTGCGCTGTTTCTCCTACAGAAATTCCCAAAATAACGGAGAAGAAGAGACTAAGCATGCGCATAAAGCTTGCACAGTTTATTCAACAGACGGTAGAAGAAGAAACCATAAAACAAGAAGAAGACGACAAAAATGGCTAGTGCAAGGAGACCAGAATGGTCTGTGTGGGCCAGTAGTGAAGTCAAACTGCTGCTGCGACTCACACTCCACTACAAGGCTAGAGGTTGAGGGGTGTGGCAACGACATCATTGATACGCAAGTATGCGGCTTCGCCATCCAAACAAAGGCCAAAATGATGCAAAACGTGCGTTTGCTTCAAAAAAGGTTTCTGTGTAGATGGCCCCTCAGACTACTTGCCTAATCTCATCATCTTGAGACGGGGTGTTGGGGATCCTGTCTGAGCCATGATGAAAAAATATCATCAGCTTAAACATTAACAGTCACATATTGATTGCCTTGTGTCCCTTACTAACTTGCTCACTCATTCACAGACATGCACCTTCTGCTAAACTCTTGCATTTACAATATCTATATAAGTAGTTGCGCATGCAATGGCCTTCCTAATGCATTGACTGGTCGAATAGGGCAACATTTAAATCCAAAGCAAAATTCCTTGTATGTGTCCTCATTCCTGGCAAATAAAGCTGATTCTGATTATGTATGAGAATGTGGTTGTACTGGCAAGTATGTGAATACATTTGTATTTATCCGCATTCTTACATATAGGATTCTTTTCTTTTCTGTCTGCATGTGTTTATGGTTTCAATGGTTGTACGCATAAGCTTCACTATGTGTTCCACGTATGCCTGCATTCATGCGTGCATACTGTACATGTTTAAGCTGTACATATGAGTGTTTCAGGATTAGCATGTGTGTTTCAGGAGCATGGGTTTTAACTCACTCTGACTGCGAGCCGAGGCCCCTGGCAGGGGGAGCTTTGGGTCTGGCAGGTCTCAGCAGCTCTGCAGCTCAGCTCAGCTCTGCTGGTGGTTGCGGGCTCGACTCCATGTGACACTAAAGAGGTATTTAAGAGAACTCCTTAACGGGAGGCCTCCGGCGTGAAAATGGGACAATGTCATGTCTTGTTGTTGACAGCCACGTTGGCTCCACAATAGGTTCTGAGCCACCGAGCTGAAAAGAAGTTTGGACATTTATGCCAGTTGATTTGTACAGTGTTTGCCATTTTATCCATGATGAATGGTAGTAAGAGCACTGTTACAGCTGCTGCCAGCCTGCCAGGTCTGCCTTAGAGCAGTGGTTCTCAACCTGGGGGTCGGGACCCCCAAGTGATAGTGAGATATTTCTGGGGGACGACAGATGGTTGGGGAGAAAAAAATGTAAATACTATTCTAGACTGGGGAATGGTTTTTACATTACTGTGTGCATTGGGTACATTTTATGTGTTATATTCAGAGCTTAATTTGTAAATCAGGGAGAGAAAAAGTCCCAAACATATAAAAAATCCACAAAGCCTGATGCACATTGGACAAGGCTAGGTGCAAGCTGCTAAGTATTATTTGTTTACATGTTTTAATTAGCGCATTCACAAAAAAAACACTCAACATCAGCAGAGGGAGGCGAGTAGAAACAGCTGATTACACCGTTTTGTAACTCTCGAGGGGGATGGGGGGCGGGGGGGGGTACTGATACCAACCTTATTATTCTGGGGGGTTGCCACTTGAAAAAGATGAGAACCACTGACTTGGCCAGGAGTTGGATGAAACAAATCTACAACAACAGGGACCAGTGAGTGTACAGTACGTAGCACCTTTAAAATAAAACTGACCTCAATATTTAAGCCAATTAAGCATCATTTCCAAATATAAAGAATTTCTTAAAAATACAGCTCATTACCCGACTTCCCACATTTGTTTGGTCTTGACTTGTTTACCAGATAATAGCACTACATCAACAGTGGTCTTTTTTCTTAAATGGTATGATACAGAATTTACAGTCCATTTTGGCGGATCCATTTTAATCTGAAGACGCTGCCTGTGAAACACAACAAAGGCAGACGCCAAAGTTGCTGCCTCTCTGGATGTCAAGCACAGCATATGGAGAGAAAGAAGTAGTGAATTAAAATTTGGATATGTACTGTAAAAGGGGGTGAAGAGTTAAAAAGTGCATCGAAAAGACCAAAAGCCGGTAGTGGGATGAGATGAAGAAGAAATGGGATGCAGAGGAGGGGAGTGTAGCGCAACATCGAGTGAGAGAAGTTATGGCTCTGACTCCTATGGCCAGATTTTAAATATGGTCTTTGACAACCTGATCTGACCATGCTGCTGTGTGGTCTTCTTTTTAAAAAAACAACAACATTGCTCCTATTACCACATGCATGTGCTCATCAAACACGGATTACACCCCAGTTTCACAGAGAGGGGGCTACAACATTAGAACGTGTGGGTTCATGTAATTCTATTATACAGTATAGCTGCATAATAGTTTCTTATTCAAGTGTTATGAATAAAAACATGTTTACATACAGGCAAAAAAAAAAATTCTGTGATTCAAAGAAGTAGGCCGAAAATGTCTCAATGTACCAGTAAGAGAACACTGGGTGCAAGCTGAAGTCTTTGGCAGAGGTTGTTGGCATTCGTCTTTTGCTTTTGGTGGTTTGCTGGTTTGCTGGCAACGCAGACGCCTGTTTGGTTATGTTACAGCTAAGCAAGAGATACAACTAAGCCAATTCGTTTAGAAGAAGAAATCCAGATTGTGGGTGTTTGGCAGGGTTAATGGGATTATTATTTTTTATAGCCAGTATTAATAAAATCATATCAAAGAGACACCATATCACAATAGTTTGTTGTAAAGCTGCAATTATTATTATTCATCAACCTAAAAGGAGGATGTCTTTGCATTGGGGATTTATTCTAGTCTTATTAGCATTGCAAAGTGTTGGTGTAAGGTTCTTCATTATATATCTTGCCTGCTTGTATAAACATGAGCATATAAAACACACACACAAGCGCCTCCCGCACTATGTTAAGATCGTTGGGAGTTAGGTAACAGATGCTGAGAATGCTTGGACCTAAATTAAGCCCGCTGCTTCATCAAAAACATCCTGCCTTCCTGCCTGGGTCAAGATTGCGTTGACTTCTTATGGGAAGCGCAGGTAAACTATTGAAAACAACACGGTTTGCTACAGCTTCTTCTTGCCTTTATTTTCACATACTGGTGAATACATATATTACCTAGCACTGTTAATCATTCAAAATAATGGTCAATTTTAAACAATTCTTGTTATATTCTAGTTAATTTCAACATGCACCACATGGGCAAATTCCTCAAACAAAAGGTAGTGTATGGATCCTATACTGTAAATGATTACTTAAGGCTATTCATGTATCAACACATGTACAGTATATGCTGCATGCACGTTTCAGATGTAAAAAAAGGAGAAAGTGCATGTTCCCAAGTTCATATAATTATGTTAAACCAATTGCATGAATCTTTCAATGACACCTTTAATGTTTAGTTTGAACAAAAAAAGTGTTTTATCCAGCTAGCACAAGTTTGTGTTAAATTACACTACATCAACATGGTGTAATTAAACCAGCTAAAACATTAGAAGAACTTCCTGCTGGTTAACGAATGAAGGCTTTGATTCTCACAATAAGTCCTCTTTTGACACACAAGAACAATTTAACAGTGAGTTATAAGCATGACCTTTTACTTTAAATGCAGCATTGTTCTATGGTGTTGCTACTTTTAAAAGGCACAGGTTTGAGTACTTCTTTCCATACTCTCACTGGAAAAGAGAACTTATTTACCTGCATGTACACATAATCACAGTATGACCCATATGCAGTAACAAGAGAGTAAAAGAAATTGGGTGGGAGCAGGGAAGGTGAAGGAGGCCAAAAAGGGAGGAGGAAGAGAGCTTTGCACCACTCTGCTCTAGCTCCATTTCCACTGGTGACCCCACGGCTGTAAATCTCAAAAGTAGAAGACCATTCCTTACACTTTTTTTTCTCCCTTTTACTGTCCGGCACTACACATATCACTGACAAGTAGAGTGAGTGTTTAATATGAACTCATGATATCCTTTTGGCAAGTCAAAGATGTTAATCTGTGTTTGACAAGTGAGTTCAGAAGGTTAAATATCGATGCCTGGTTTCAGATTTCTGTCTTTTTTTTTATATATAGGAAGTATGAAATTAAACCGCTGATTATTATTTACACAACAACAAATGTCACCGTTTGTGTCTTTGCGTTAACAGACCGCGTAATTAAGCCACCACTTTGACAATCAGATCAGTTAGCAGAGCTACATTGCTAAAACAAGAATTTAGCCGTTTTTAATCGTGCTTATTAAGCATGCATGTCTTCTTCTTCACACCCAGTACAAAGCTTCCTGTGTGACACTTCCCAGTCAGAAAAAAAAAATTAAAGAAGAAGTGAGAATAGAGAAGCGTCTCGCTAATACGGTCAACTTCCAGGAAAGCTAAACTTTGACTGCTTAATTATCTTGATGCCTGCCACACAACACATCCCTCTATGCCTGAGCCAGGCGGATCCTACAAAGAAAAAGACAGTCAACAAGGTGGTTACCAGCTTAACAGGGTACAATTTGGTTGAGGCCTGCAAAAGTTTTTTATACAGCCCCCGCCTACTTTGACCACCAAGCGTGGATTTGTATCTGCAGCATTGTTACAGGGCCTTGTCAAAGTCCTCATAATGTAACGTAGTCAGAATAAAATACTGTTGGCTTCTACATTTGCAGACAACATATGAATGTGATATGTGCCTGATGAATGGCTGCAACATGAGCTAGGACTGAGAAGGAAAACTGCTCTAAAAGTGGCCAACATTTCTAAAACTTAAATGAGTTGCCGTTTTTTGTCGAAAAATTGTTTTGGTGCTTGTTGCTCTACCTGTCTAAATGAACTATATCAGTGCAGTCCCGCGACATTGCTGGAGTTACAGGCCCATCTCTGTTGGGTTGGTATTATTGGATTGAGTTTCATTATGTTTTATTGAGCCACAGATCCATGTCCAACAATTCATTATTCATTCTAACAGTGACTACGATAACGTGCACATAATGTTCCGTTTTTTGCCCCTATTCCTAAAAAGAAAAGCTGTTTACATGGCTAATGAAAGTAAATAGTCAACTAATAGTCCTGTTAATTCATAGCCATGCAAAATACAATTCTTTCAAAGTTTACCAGCGGTGGGGGATTTGTTGGAACACGCGAGCACAGCGTCCTTCTTTCATTCCTTCAATCAGCTTCTTGAAATGGTTGTCGTAGCAATGTGTGCACATATCCAAAAACTTGTTGATATCCAAGTCTGTGATGATGTTTAAAAGTAGCTGTGTTTCTCCTTTTTATTGGGTCTGCAGCCTCGCACGTTTTTGGCACAAAGCTGACCATAAGCCATCAACAGGCAAAAGGGCTGTAAACTGCAGTAAAAACCCCAACTGAGATACATAGTCATTATCTGCTGTATACATATCCAAAGAACGCTTTTAAAATACAAATAATACCGGAATATATTACACATCTTAATTTGGCAAATGTTATATCCTACCGGAATTCGTTGTTTACATCTTTTACGTATCAAATTTGGAATATTGTCATATTCAGGAAAATTGTGGAATATTGGTGTGCATGTGAACGGACTCAGTGGAAACACTGGCAATGTGAACATGTATGCTCTTCATGTAAATTATTCTATTTTGCTAGCAAAGAACATTCCCAAGGCTACATCGCAAATCTTTCTTGCTGACCGCTGCGAATTGAACACTGCCAGGCCGACCAGCAGGCCACTGAAAATAACGAATGGAAAAATTATATACATTTTTGAAATAAATCATCAAATTGCTTATTCTTCTTAGCACCCCCAATATCTTGCAGAAATTATTTTGATGTGTAGCATATATCCTGGAGGGAAAAAAAAGGTACTTTGCAATATGTTTAGATAATTTGTTAAAATGATAAATAGGTTTAATTGTGAGCAGGTAATATAAAAGGTCTTCAGATGTTTCAGCTGGTGCCTCAAATGTCATCCCAATGATAGCCCAGTAAAAACCTAACTGAGCTTTGGGTGCGACAATAAGTTATATAAGTCAACTGACGCAGTATGCAACGACTCACAGCATCTAAAAAAACACACTTGTGTGCCCGAATTTTGTTTGGTCTTATCTTACATATTTCATGATAGTAAATATGTATAAAATAATATAAAACTAAATTTAAATGTAATCATCCCATAACATCCATGCATGCCAATTGCAACTCCCAACAAGCTGCATTAATCAAGTAGTTAACTTCAAGTATAAGGTTACAGCCCATTCTACTACAATGGCCTAACAGTTAACAGTCCCTACAGGATTTCCAATTTTTTTTTTAGATTCTCACGGCCCAAAATGCCTGATGTTGTGGGAGCTTTTGTAAAGAATTGCAATAAAAGTTGCCATGTTTTTTGTACAATTGTTGCAATGAAGTTGCAGGAAACAGGGAAAGTCATAGTTGTATAGTTTTTTTTAAATAAAAAGTTGATCTGTTAGTTAATTTCCTATACTGGCCTTGGCTGGGACACATTCATACGGTTTGGTAAAGGACTGCATTGCTGGAGAAACAGAAAAGCTACCTCGAGCCACGTTTTTCTCAGATTCAGCAGTTGGCAGTCGAGAATGACAACAAGCTAACTGCTATCCGTGCTCAGCTAGCATCTCTGACTGCAAGCCTTGTCTCTATCAGAGCGGATGTGAATAAACACTGTGGAAAGCAACATGCTTTTCAAGAGCTGGAGGTGAAGCTAGCAGACATGGCAGACACCGGAGATGCAACATCCTCATCGTCGGGCTGAAAGAGGGGCTAGAAGGTGCTGAGGACTTTGTGAACTGGGCTGCCCCCTGTCCTCCTGCTGCTGCGGCGGGGATAGCCGACGCTTCGGATTCTATCACGGAGAGCGCTGTGGAGGAGGATCAGGACTGAAACAACTGCTTGATGGACATGGACCATCATCATTGTTCTCTTAATGCGTCCTGACTTTTGTCACACTGTTGTCTGATAGGATTACAGAGACTGTGTTTCTGAATGCTATGGCGACCTAGCTTAATATAGTTAGTCTACTCTCCGTAGGTTAGCTAGGCCACTGCTAGGCTAGAGGTCCCTTTCCAAGGTGTTATGTGCTTTGTGTTTCTTGTTTCTGTTGACGGAAAATGTGTTTATTATGATGTTAATTTAGTGTGAAACCAGTTGCTGTAGCAACCAGATATTTTTGGGCTAGTGCTTATTTTTTCTGTCCCGTATCCAATCTTGATCACAGATCACCTATTTTAGATGTTAGCCTCTCTGGCTATGTTTCCCCCCTTATCTCCCTTCTGTGTCAATGTCTTGTCTGTTGTTCTGTGTTTGACACGTTTTGTGTATTGAGGGACTTGACTTTGGATGCACTATTATTAGGATTTAGCGAAATGAAAGGCAGTAGCAATATCCACATGTACTTTCCTTTTAAACGCAGCTTTTTTGATAATGGGTGATCTTTAACTTTTAGTTTGGAATTTTGGTGGACTGAATGCTCCTCAAAAATGCGCCCACACTCTGGGTTTACTAAGAAATACAAATGTTGACATTGCATTATTACAGGAGACTCATTTACTGCAGGTGGACGCTTGCCGTTTAGCCAATAGATTCTATCACACAATTGCATCCTCATCAGCAAACTCAAAAACAAAAGGCGTGGCATTTGTTGTCAAACAGAATAAACCCCTTAAAGTGTTGTCCTCTTAGTCGGATGATACAGGCAGGATTGGAATCTCCACAACAGAATTTGGTGCCGGAAAAATTTGTGTTAGCTTACGCGCCTAATGTTTGTTGATGGCAATTTCTATAATACGCTCACCAATCCTATGCTGGAGTTAACAGACTGTGTTTTTTTTATTTGGTGCAGATTTCAATGCTGTGTGGGACCCACATATTGATCGGTCAAACACTTGTTATCTTTTTCTGACTTACAAAATGCATTTGGTTTGCCACGTTCCTCTTTTTTTTTTTTTACCTGCAATTAAGATCGGCACTCAAGGCCTATGGTGTCCCTTGGCAGAGGCCTTTGCCCATCACTACTATTCGGAAGTTATTAACTGTGCATCCTAAAAACTTTGGTATGGTCTCTAGACTTTATCAGTTCTTGGTGATATCTGGCCACCTTGGCCTTCCTATTTAGAGGATCCGGGCACGTGATCGCCTAGGCCCAGCTCTCGACAGGCATAATGTATGGTCTAACATTCCAGAAGTATCTTGCAATCCAGATCATCAGCCGATTCACTAAAATTTCATACATAGGACTAACATGTATCTCACCCACGTGAAAATGCATCACATGAAAATAATTAACAGCCCTGTATGCACTTTCTGCCCAATAAAAGCACAATGTACATGTCTTCACATGTTCTGGGAGTGCTCTGCTGTTGATC
This sequence comes from Etheostoma cragini, assembly GCF_013103735.1. NCBI lineage: Eukaryota > Metazoa > Chordata > Actinopteri > Perciformes > Percidae > Etheostoma > Etheostoma cragini. Next base: position 18,368,694 of record NC_048408.1, read on the forward strand.
ACTTCTGAAACAATATTGCATCCAAATTTTCCACCTTGATTAATGTTACAGTTTGATTATGAATGACCTGTCAGCCTTTCAGCTTTCAAAAGTTCAAAAACATGCTGTGTTTGCTGGACTTATAGCTGCTAAGAGGATGATTGCAACCCGTTGGAAGCAACCTCATGACTTATCTGTTCGTTCATGGATCCTTTCTTTTAAGGATGTTACGTACACGGAACCTTCAACGGGGGTGGGGCCCCGCGGAAGACTTTGGACACTTGGCAATGCTTTGCTGAGTCCTGAAGGCAATGCTGTAGCCTTTTCTTTTGTCTGTGTGTGTGATTGGTCCCTTGCACTGTGTCTGTCTGTCTGTCTTTTTCTGAATGTGTTATTTTGTCTTCCTCCCTCCCGTTTTTCCTCTCTGTGATTTTTTTTGGCCTTGGGACGCGTTCCTATTTCCCAGTGTGTTGTTTCGTGAATGTTATGTTTACATTTTTTCTGAATATAAAAATTAAAATTACACATAACACATTATATACAGAAATAACACATTCAATAAACAGAAACAGAATTCCTGCAGCGCACATAAACAGATGCACAATGTTAGCTCAAACATAAAATAGCACCCACATGAATTAGCCTACTGTTGCTAACGTGCATTCATATATCCTACATAACATCGTCAGCAGACATAACATCATCATTACTAATTGATGCACGCACACAGTAGTATCCCCAAAGGTAGTCCAATAAGGGGATAAAGAAAAGTGTGATAGCACTCCACATTAACACCTTTTTTCTCTTGCTCAAGACTGCTGTGTGCAAGCCGAGGCGCTGTGTCCAATCACCTTACCGCAGGCTGATACGTACTAGGCCAGGTAGAGCGAGTTACTGTACTGACAGGGAGAGAGAGAGAGAGACTGTATCACTACAAATATGTTACACGTGAGGGGGGGGGGGGGGGGGGTAGCTTCCACTTCAGGAGCAGCACAGTGCAAAGCTTGACGCAAGTGTCTTTGCTAGTTTAAGACCGAGGCAGCTGTCAATTTCCCATCCATTAGGATTTGACCGGGTGGGGACTAACAAAGTTGAGCCTAGTTTACCCTTCAAACTCCATCACCCTGTAACCCCCATCCTACGGAAATGGGGAGTGTTTATTCTATTATGTACATGTTCCTTTATAACAAGTTGATTTGTAAAACAAATGACTGTAGCTGTTGCTAAGGCTCTGCTGGAAGTATAAGGACTCTATGCTTGTTGCATTAATGCTAGCCTCCAAAGTATCTCTTTATTTGATGTTGCCTTTTATCCTCCTCTTGCTTCATAAAGCCAGGGGCTGTTTGAAAATTTAGCGCAGAGGGAGTTTAAAATGTCACCAGACGTGAGCAAACTGAGAGAATGAAAGACTGTGATGCAAGTGGTCAGAATCTGAACAGACAAAGCATTAATACAACTCACAGTGTTATAGTTCCACGTAAAGGCGTCAGTATGCTATAAACAAAGTTGAACAGTGTTAATCAGTGAGCTTGAGAGGTGTTTGTAGGTGGATTTAGTTACCTTTAGGCAGAGCCAGGCTAGCTTTTATCACTCTATATGCTAAGCTAACAACTGCTTGCAATAGCTTAATATTTACCATGTATAGACATGAGTGTTATGGATTTTCTCATCTAATACTTGGCAAGAAAGTGAATAAGCGCATCTTCTAAAATGTCATAAGAATAAACTGAGTGTACTACAGAAAAACATTTATAGGAAAGTAGTCAACGTCACAAGTCTTGAAATTACATTACAAGGTAAATTTGTCTAGACATGAGTCAAGAAAAAAATATCCAAGAATAACAAGAAAACAGGCATAAAGGATGAAAAATAAAGCACTGGAAACCCAAATAAGATAGTCATTAAAGTGTATCTGAATATTTGGGATGCATATCTAAAAGATATTCCTAAAACTGTTTGTTTGGGAGTCAGACGGGCACTGGCTACTGTTCATATGCCCAAGGAATGAGAATGAAGTTCTAAGAAGGCACATAACTGGGATTAAGGTCGCCTCGGGCTTGCCTATTACATTTTGGCCCCCATTGCTCTGATGCAAATATAAAACAGCTCTTCATTCAACACTTAACCAGACATACCCCACACACACAGACAATTTATTCATGTCCACATCAGTTAAAATGGTTACATTGAAAAGCAATGCTGATGCTGATATTTCACAGACCCAGCTGCTAATGTGCTCTGTAGATCAACAATACTCGCATACAAGACTATAGAGTAAGGGTATAGTCAAGGGTATAAAAACCCATGCGCACACACACACACACACACACACATACAATCTCACTTTCTTCTGAAACCCAACTATGGCTTGATCCGACTGTCCCGTGACTGACAATTCTGCCAACATGGAAGACCAAAAAAAGCAGTAATTGATGTTTTGCAAGCGGCTTGAAAAACTTCTATTGACAGCTTTCGATAGAAGCAAAAAACCTGTTCTGTAACGTAAGAAGGTTTTGGGGAGGATGGGTTTCCCCTTTTTGTAATCTCCTCAGAGCCAAGCTTGACACCGAGCCCCTCTGGATGGAAGGATGTTGGCTTGAGCCAGACAACGGGACTTCAAGTGAGCCACAGCAAGGAGAAAAAAAAGATCAGAGCAACCCTTAGGCTCTGTCATGCTCCTGATTAGCTACAAATGTTTACTTCATCCCCTTGTTAGCTACAAATCTTACATAGAAGTTTGGGAAAAACAGCAGCTTACCTCCACTGCTGTCTCTGTTTAAAAGAAACACCACATTGAAATAGGCCAACCGCAGATCACCATTAGCCCCCTTAGCTTCCAAAACAATTGTGAAGGAGGTGGGTGCGGGGAAGTAAAGTGGCCACCTTTCCATTATGACAATTGAGGAGGTTGGACGGATAAGACACTCAAATTTGCCAGTGCAATCATTTTTTTGGCAAATGATCTTTCAGCCAAAACAAACATTTTCCTCACCCCTTACACACACGCGCACACACACACACACACACACCACTTGCTGACTCCACACAATGACATGACTGTATCTGCAGCACCAAACAGACATCTGCCAATCGCCCTGCGGAGCTCATTGTTACTCAATACCAGGGCACAACAAACACTGAGCCGAGTTCAGCCTCCAAAAAATGTTGCAATGCAAAGAGAAAGTGCCGAGGACGTCTGCCAACATGCATCGTTGACCCAAAATAGCCAGAAAACAACTTGAAACCGACGTGCCCCTGTGTGGTTAGCAAGGGATATAGAAGACACTTTTCAAAATATTGAGGTTGAATTCGAGCTCAGGCAGTGGAGCACCTCTCAACTATTTCTCCTCATACTATAGCAAATAGTTTCATACAATACAAACATCAACACTCGGCTTACATATTTGCAAACATAATCACAAAGACAAACAGTGGTAGATCAGTCCAGGCTGCTGACTGAACTGAACGCAGGCCAACGCAGAAAGGTATGACAGTTTGACATTCCATATGAAAAGCAAACAGTGAGTAAAGTAGAGGTTAAGAGGTAGAGAGATAATGTATCTGGCTGGGAGTGTTTGTGTGAGTGTGTACACAGTGCTGACCCCTGATTCCCCGACAGCCGATTACGGGCTCTTGTTTTTTTAAAAGCAGTTGACCTACACTCAGTACCGTGCCTGAACGCATCCTACGTAGACATAGATGGAGCACTGCAGCTGCTGCTCTGCTAACGTGATGCTTTCGCTAAGCAGGTTATACGATAAGTCTAACATTATGGGCATAACATTTTGTCATTTTATGTATATTGCTGAGAAATTAAATTTAAAATCCATAACTTTGTAAGCATCATTTTAACAAGTACCTGGATCATATTAAGACCAAATAACTGCCAGGTGTAACTGCTGCATAGCTAAATGAATGAACAAAAAGCCAACGTTAGCTTGCTAATATATTAGCCGTTAAATATATTAGCAAGCTAACGTTGGCTTTTTGTTCATTCATTTAGCTATGCAGCAGTTACACCTACGCAGTTATTTGCCGTATATATTTAGTTACAACTAATGTCTGCGTTATAAGTAGCTTATGTGGTGCGATCTGTTAGTGATTTATAAATGTCCACTTAAAGTTAGCAAACAACTAGCACAAACTTGGTCTAGTTATTTCAAAGACCTGGTGCAACCAGCCACACATCCAGAAAGGCAGTGAACAGCAACAACGGCCTCTCATTTATATGGCTGAAGAAGGTGTTACTAAGATGGGGAAATTACTACAGATTTATGATGGCTGATTACCCTCCTCTCTGTTTGCTCTAATCATTCCAAAGTCTGGCAGTCTCACAGGCTGATGGGCTTAAAAGCAAGTCAGGAGGGTTCATTCTCATTTTTAAAGAGGGCTGCTGGAGGGATTGACAGGGAAGGTCTGCTCCAGTTTTTCTAACGCTCTTGCTTTTGTCTGCAGTGTTTGCTCTGTATTTGAGTGGTTCTTCTCGTGTTGGACAACTGTCAGCCCACACCCTAATGGCAACCTCTGTGTGAGAGAGATCTGGGACTGTGCCGCCACTCGTAACGGAGCGTCTAAACTAGTCTTATGGGTGTGCTCCTTTCACCTGTTGAGTCATGCCATCAAGGTGTACCATCTTTTTCGCTGCATATGCAAATATGCAAAGTGTAAGGAAAAAAGGTTGTTGCCTACTAACCATCTTTGTGACAGGTGTATAACACACATAGGCCTACACATAAAGTATACCTGGGTGGATGTGTCACACAAACTTTCTGCTGACTCCTTCCCCCTCCACCATTGAGCTATGTCTTAACGCTTAATTCACCACTACTCACATTAAAGGACATCTGGAGGTTCAGCTGCCAAGTCTCCAACAGAAAAAGAGAAGCCATGTTGCATGTCACATTCACTCGTTTAAATATTCTCTGTTTTGTCGTCACTCAATCCAACTTTGTCATCTACAGGCTTGCTGTTGTGGCAAATCTATCACCATGAAGAGAGATTTACACAGCCGTTCAAGAGCGGTTTTGTAAGCCAAGCTACTGGACTTAAAATGTCACCCTCTCTTCCTCTACGTGTACTGTTGATACATATTCATAAATCCATTTTCAGTCCTTTTGAAACGTTTCTTTGATTACATATTTTGACAGTATTGCCTAATTCGGAGAAAGAGCAGATAGGCCTGCACCGACTTGCTGTAATTTTAAACCCAAATGTAAGCAGACAGGGACGGAGGTGAAAGTCCTCTTTAAATGCCTCAATATTAACACTCGATAATTCGATGGTTAACGTTATCTTTCTTGATTAAAACCAGGACCTGAGCCAGGCTGGCCTCCCACACTCTGGTGTTTCTATAGCTACTCGACTTGGCCTAAGATTTGACATATTCTACAACACCCAGAATCGGAAGGGCTGTTATAGCCTCTGCTTAAATTCAAATGGTTTTGTCAGATAATGATGCAGTATATTCAAAAAATACTTGTCAGTCACATGGAGGCTGCAAAAAGCCAGGTGACCGAGACAATTTGGAGAAAAGTTTTGTGACTCAGAAATACTGGAGTGGATTCAGCTTTGATAAAAAAAATCTATTGTCAGGGCACCTCATGATGTTCCCCTGAGGTGCCCAAATTGGAGGGGATCCGGTTCTTGATGAAAGAATAAAAGAAAACCTTCCCGGGCTGACCCTCATCTCCACCTTCACTCTGTTCTCAGTTGGTAAAAGCGAGGCTGATTGGTGTTGAGCTGGTGCCTAAGGGAGTGATGGCTATGTAGCCGCCATGGGGTAAGCACACTGTCAGTCCTGTGATAGCCGTATGAGATTCCACATGCTCTGATGAGTAATTCCCTCCCTCCCTACATTACCATGTGGTTCATGGCCCTGAGTCATTGTCCACACTTTCCCTCTCCCCTCGTCTGTCTGTCTCTCTCTTTCCCTCGATGTGAGGATTCTTCCTTCCTTTGGCAACAGCCGTCCCACTAGGAAACTCAACAGAATAGCCTCCCACCGATGACTCACTGACCAACATCGGGAGCTCCACTTCACAACACCCGCTCTCCAGCCAGGACAGCTCACCTCACCACACCCTCCACAGCCTTCTTATTTCAATGTCTCTTTCTTTCTCTCTCTATTGCTGACAGTCTTTTTCTGTGTCTGCCTGGTTGCCATTTTCTATATCACTCCGTACAGCTGCTGTCATGTCAAGATGTCTCATTATTTATCTGTCTTTATGCACCCATCTGCCTGCCTGCATCTCTACCAGCCTGTACTGTGTATCTATACTCTGACTTTGTGTTGGTCTGCCTTTGCGGCTTGCCAGCCTGTCTTATTTACCAGTCTACCTGCCTTTCTGTCTCTATCTTTCAGTCTGTCTCTTGGCACTTGATTGCAAAGTGAAAATACTGAAGGACAAGGAGCGTTGACTCCCCAGTCCGCATGTTAAACTATGAAGTCAGTAAAACAATGACAGCGTAACTCATAAGTCTGCCAAAAGGGAAACATTGGTGTTGTTAGTATATTGTTCATTGAGCCTGTGCCGTTCCCAGATAGAGTTGTAAACGTTTCTAACTTTGTGCTAATCTGCATCAGCAAATGGGTTGTGAAACCTGTGATGAAGGTTACTGTTGTTACTGTTCAATTTCAACAGCTCCCGTGAGACTGCATCATCCCACTCTTGTGTTCTGCAATTCAAAAAGCGCTGTGACATCTTCGGTTGGTTTAACTAAGGTTAATCTATCAACGTAACCTATGCCACCAATACATAAAGTACACATCATACAGTCTTGTGCCCTGGCCCTGCAGTGCGACAGGTTGTTGTTGGGAATCCCCACTGTTTGCAGATCCTCTACATGTTGCATCAGGAGATTTGTTGACCATTGCAAGAGCAATAAGGATTTTTAGGGGCATTATGACTGGGTTGATAAAACACAGCTGCCCCTAAAAGTCCCTCACTTTTCTTGCTGCCTTTTCTCTCCCTCCCTCCCTCCCTAGCTTAATCTTTCTATGTCTCATTCCAGACTTTTGAGATCAAACTACAACACTTGCTGGCTCCTTGAGTGCGATTTGATGCATAACTTTGGTATCTGTTCAATCGTGACTGAAGAAACGCAACAACCTGGAGTAACCACACACGTCTGAAGTTTGAACCTTTTAAAGGGCTGGGTCAAGCAAGCAAGCATGCCTTCCAGTATTTATGAATTGTATATTTTAATGGCAGAGTTTTATTGGGATTTGCAGTGACGTTTTTAAAGGGGGTTGAATGAGTTCAGGGCAATATTTCCGAGAAGGGGTCTGTGTGTTCATTAGAAGTTCAGCTTTCACAGAAAAGGTAAACACAATCGAAGCTTTTACTTTAGCAGAGTTGTCTATATGATGCTAACAATAACATCCATATGTGTGGTGAATTTGAGAACTAAGTGAACCCGGTGACCCCGAGCACAAAACAACCTGCAGGAAAAGTCTATTTAAAACGCGTCTACTACCCTGCTAACAAATGGTGTGAGGAGAGAATATGAGACAGCCGGGGTGGAAAATAAAAAGATGTAAGCAACACTGCAGCAAGTGGCAAGATGAGTCCGATTGGGCCTTTTAAACAATGTGAAATGCCATTCAGAGAGTCTTGGCAGGCAGTAGCAGCCAGCACTGTTTAATATCACAACTTTAATCAACACACTTGGTGACTATCCCAGAGCTCCCCGTAGCCATGCTGCTTATTCAAACCAGGCTCATTCCACCAAGCCTCCCTTACTAGGCTCTCATACTCGCGCTGGCTCGTACTTTCCTGCAGCATATATGGAGAGCTTTTAGCATGAGTGGTTTTATCTGCTTTCTGTGATGTGTCATACACTTTAGTGGGCTACGTTCGGAGGGAACCAGCGAGGACAGTTGAGCTCATCTTGTCCGATCTGAGGTGCAAACATTTATCTTTTATCGATATATTTGCTTTTAAGTATATTTTATGACCCGATAACAAAGATGTTAAGAGTGCTTCAAGGATTCTCTACACGTAACATTAATTAGCAGTAGGATATCACCTACAATCACATTGTATTTAATTAGAATTTAAGGCGTTTAAGTGTCAACTTTCCTTGCAACTCCTTACAGACGTAACAAGAAATAGCAGGCTGTTGAGACAAATGACCTGCCACTGATCTGTAATGCATGGCCTACAAATAACTTATGATCAAGCATGAACTATTCAGTAAATACAACTGACGGAAAGATTAATGTAACCACTTCCCACTTGCTGCAATGCCAAGGGAGTCTGTTTCACCTTCGGGACTGTTTTAGGAGTGTTCTAATAATCTCGAAGTTCTCATGTTTTTAAAATAAAAATCCCATGCTTCAGCGAATGTCTTACCTATGTGTCACTTGCAGCATGGAGATGCCACCCTGGCCCTTCGCTCTTTTAATTACATAGAGCATCTAGTGTCACGATGCTATATTCATTAGTGAGGTATGTACGGCATGCTAGGGTCAGGACAGATATAGAAACAGGCCTCCAAAACAACTTCTTCCCCACTTTACACATTTGTTCAACATAATAGAGAATCGCACTTTGGGATTTTTGTTTGTTTTTATTAATAGCGGTATATTATCATATATTTTGAGCTGAGGGTTTCACAGAAATTGTTCAATTTTGGATTATAGGACTCATCTAAATTGAAGGAGGGTATGAATCCCTTGCTTGTGAACGCAATCAATGTTAAGGTTTTATCAATAGTGTATTTTGAAGATATATTTATTCAACAAATTAACTGATTTTCCATGTCAATTTAGCTTTTCTCCTTTTTATGATCTATTTGTAATTAGGCAAAAAAAAAGCTGAGAAATGCAGGGATCCTTATTTTCAAGAGAGATGGCATGTTAAAGTTCATCATTGTAAGCATGAGACAGAATCACCCTCTGCTCTGGGTTTCTGTGACTCTTGAGAAGCATGCTTCTCTTTCACAAGGCAGTGACGTTCAAGTTTGACTAATGAAAGGTTTTAGGTGTTTTTATTACACAATGACATTTACTGTTTGACCCTCTGAGCTAGTATTTTTTACATACCTGTACATTTCCTTTGGTTAAATACCTGCAGCTGTTTACTAATGAGGTCCTCTTTGGTGCATTAATTCTTTGTGTAATTTACTGTCAGAAGTGGAGCTCATACATTTGAAAAAGGTGTTATATTTGTATAATATTAGGCCTACCTGCAGTCTACATGGGTCTTATGGTAACCTATTTATTAGTGACCTTATGATTACTTTTATTGTAGATACATTGTGTTTTATCTCGATAATATCGCCAAAATATTCACCCCAGAAAATTATTATAGATCACATATTGTCCGCGGTACTAAATGGCTTGTTTGAGCTTATCGAGTGAGACTTTATCCCCTGATGTATCACTGCGCTTCTTAAAAAGGTCTATTTATATTCTCCGTAAGACTTCCCATCTGTTCCCTATTTAATTTCTTCAAAGGAGTAATATGAGGCAGAAATGTACTTTCAATAACTTGGTGGTCACATGAGCCAGAAACTGGGACTTTGTAGGCCAGTTGAACAAATTGAGGACTCACCTTGCCCGCAAAGACCCAGCCTCTGACACACACAGTCATCACTAGTCCCATCGCCGGGGACTCATTGTGGGTGAAACTACAAAGGTTTACCCATGGGTCCTGGAAACGTATTTTATACCACAAGATTTGACTTTCAGACGAGGTAATGAAGGAATGCTACTGGGTTTAACCTGTGGCCACGCCGATACATACCCGCTGATCTGCTGTCTGTCAGTGTCTGCAGAAGTAGGTGATGCTGCCCGGTCGTTACCTGCGTGCCGCGCAGGTGTCCGCATCCCGCAGACATATGGGGACATCGCGTAAAAAAAAAGCCCCGACTGTCTGGTTGGTTGTCTGGCTGTTTGGAGGAGATCGCGTCTGCAAGCGAAGTTGAACTTCACCGTCTATCCTCCGCCACCACCACCGCCCCAGTAATATCTGATCACTTGGTGTTGCACGCATCATAAATTGAGCAAGATTATCCTTTTGGGGGTGGGGGAACACATTTTCTTTTGGAAGAAGTCGGACAGTCCCCCCCGGCCTATCTTTTCCTCTATTTCCAAGGGGTGAAAACATGCAGACGCAACAGTGTCGCGCATTGTGCCAGTCTACCCCCTCCCGCCCTCCCTCCCTTAAAAAAAAAACGCATTTGCGTTTCCCACCGAGAGATTCCCGGTGCGCACCCAGCACCCAGCCAGTCATCCCATATCCATTCTGGAAGGAGACAGCCGGGGAGAGAGAACGGAGCCTGCTGTTGCTACTGCCATGCTGCAGCCTCGATATTATGAGCAGGATATTCCTAAACAGCTGGAAGGAGCTGATATATGGTGCTGCGCCCTCGTGGTGGGCCCTCCCCAAAATGGACCGGTGCTAAGTGGAAACCTGGTTATTTTCAGCGCGTCACTGGCCCGTCTCCAATTATAGGTTTCCGTTGGGGGCGCAGCAATGTAGCCCCGTATTTCCAATTATTCTGTAAGAGGACTTTAGAACAGACAAAAGCACTACAGTGGGTTAATGTCCAAGCATGTGTTTGCCTGTAACTGCACACATTCCTGCGGTGTGTTGGTTCCCCCGTCCGCGCTCAGCTGTGGCTCCGGCCACTCCGGGGCGGCTCGTTTGCGCCATTCTCCTTTATCGATCCTGTTCAGGAGGCTATACACATCCCAGGTTCATCACACCTCTCGTTTCCTCCCTGACCAGCAACATGTTAGTGGGCTGCGACCCCTGTTGGCAGCGACGCGCCACGAGACTTCATTACATGCACGTCTCAAACACAACATTCACAGTTTCACTGGATCACGGAGTGTGATCACGTGCAGTTTTGTACAGAGGGTAAAAACAGCGTGACGTGATGGATCATGTTGGATGCATTTAAGCAGTGGCTCCCTTCCAAATCTTAGGTCAGCAAGATTTCCTTTCTATATTGTTATCTTGTTGTTTAAAGTCCGTAAACAGAGGCATCATGACCACACATCAGGGAGGTTAATAAACCCAACACACCTCCTTCAGGTGCAACCAGTCACACCGATCAGAGGCCTTCCTCCCTTTGTTCCTCCTTTTCCACCTCCACCAAGATGTGTGAGTCCTGTGAGTGTATTTCCTTCAAACTTGAATTGAAACCTGCCATCTGTGAATAAAGCTGCTCAGCTTTAAACGCTAACCTGCTGGCTGCTTGTCATTCCTTGCTGAAACCAATTAAGTCAACTCCAGTGATGCCCTTATTTTATTTTATGTGCTCAATGACTTTAGTCTTCTACTCAATATTCTATCATATTCTTTATGCCCTTTTGCATTTACTCTATTCTTTCCATTTTACATTGCAGTATACTTTGTTTTAATCTCTTCTTTCTGCTATTTAGATTTTTTCCTATATATTTTTCATTATCTATACGGTGATATTACGTTCTATTTTACTGTGATATTTTGTTTTATTTATATTTTCAGTTGTGATATTTTCCATTCTATGCTAATGTATTGTGATATTTTGTTTTCTGTTGTATTTTTCATTAAATTATTTCAATAATATATTGCGTTCTTTTGAAATATTTAACTTAGCCTCTTTTTTAGGATATTTTGTTGTAATATTCTGCTTTATTTTCTAATCTGTTATAAAGTGATATTGCGTCAGCGCGTTCTATTCAAATCGAGTGATATCTTTTTTTCTATTTTATTGTGATATTATTGTATTCTATTAAACTCTGTTCTATTCTTGAGGTCCTGCTCCACTTTAAGTGCCCGTGGTGACGCTCTCTCATGGCTTCAGTCAGCTGCTTCATGTTGACAAGTTGCCCACTATAATTCCAGAAACTGGGCAATATTCTTATCAAAATAAAATAAATAATCTGATGCTTTGCACTGAATGTCTCATTTATTTATCTTAGCCGCAACTGTTAGTTTTTTACGTGGTGTATTTTTGTCGTCACAGTTATTCTTTCAAGCACATTTCTATTTGCGTATACTCATTTGCATTTTGTTACTGAACTATATCTTTTATATGAAATATTATTTTTACGGGTCGGACCGGAAGCGATGTTTGATTTAGGCTAGCTTAACGAAACATATTAATGCCCGGCTTTGGTACCTGATAGGAACAAGCTCGGCTTCTCCTAAACAACACATTTCATTACTCCACCAACAGCAGGATGGATGTGCCTCATCACATTAACATCTGACAGCTGTCGGTGAGTTTTTAAGTCGGTAGATGAAGGTCTTCGCCAAACAGCCAGTGCGTGTTGATCTACGTGTAGCCTACAACATCATTACCGTCTTGTTCCTTTTACTTCCACCAAACTCCTGTTTCCTGTTCCACTGCAGAATCTGAGTTTTCTTATCTCTCAAGACCTAATGTCAGCTTTGAAGCCAGGTCAGTACTGGACCAAGTTTATTGCTACTGTAATGACGTCAGCGTGTTGGAGGAGTCGGTTAGTCGACTGACTGAGCAGAGGGACAGAAATGTAAAGTCCCGTTGTGTAGGGTTAGGCAGAAGGACACCAACAGTTACGTTATTTTGCATCTGTTGCTAATGCCGGTTAAAAAAAAAAGCATCATACATTAATAAAGAAAAACATGCAACTTGCATTTAAAACATTGGCTCAAAAGTAGCCTACTGTCAGCCAAATGTGCTGAGGGATCATAAGTAAAAGCATCCAGAATAACATATATATATATATATATA